>NC_053158.1:139258459-139598816 GCF_016835505.1 Polypterus senegalus | reverse complement strand
AGAAGCTGCCATGAAACAGTATAATTTCATGTGTTTTTATAATTACAAGCAAGAACTGTACCTGCTTAGTCATTAACACATTAACTATGGTACCATTTATTACCAGGATGTGACAGTACAGGTCTATGCATATATGATAAATAAGGAACTCATAACTTGTTAAAAATTTGAAAAGAAAAATAAATTTGAACACAATGGTCAATTTTTTTTTTATCAAAATTAACTCTGTCAGAACTCTTAAAATGTACAGGAATCCAATGAAAAATGTAAATAATTGCTTGATTTTCACCAGCAACTTGACTAAATGTCTAAATTTGAATGATATTCCTTGAAACATGGCACCCCACAGAGTGCAGGCATTGACGCACATATGCCACAAATATAACATTTTTTGTGCTGTTCATGCAGGTTACACACAACCTGTTTGGTAGTTTATGACAATTTACCCCATCAGAAAAGACAAGTCCCAAAACCTTTGTATTTCTGTTTATTGTAGGCTATCAGTTATGGTTCCTAACTTTTCATTTCAAAGCTGATTTTTCCAGAAATTAGCCTGCAAATCTGTTGACCTTGTTTAGCCTGCAAATCTTTTGACCTCAAGTTTATTATTTCTCATCAAGAATAAATCAAAAAATTCTATAGGACTTGACACATCAGTTGACCTGATAGAACTTTCCAGCTCAGCAGTATCACAGTATTCAAAATACAGCTGTGGCGTGTAATTACTGTCTATGCGCTCCCAAACGCAAAGTGTAAATACATGTGGTGGATCATCAGTTGACACCTCAAGATCAGTATGGCCTGATTCAGTGTCTGAGCTATCATTATAAGCATCTTCAACTAGGGGATCAACTGGGGGATCATAGGCCTCAGTCACCTCATTGTCTGTATCACTACTAGAGCCTACAGGTTCCACATCATCAAATTTGATTATCACTATCTTGATCACTTAATCAAAGCAACTATCAAATTATACAAAACCATGCAATTATATATAGATTTAAACTAGAGAACAGCCTGGTCATTTATCAAAAGATTTTTCCTCACAGTATTAAGTGCTAGATGTTCATAAATATCCAATCTCCACTTTATAAAGAAGTATGCTTGAGCATAAAGGCTTTCACCATTATTATTACCTGAGCACAGAGGCTTCCAATATACTAAATATTTTTCAGAATATAGGCAGCTCATGCAAAATGCCCTTAATTTTAACATGTTAAATAATAATAATAATAATAATTCTTTGCATTTATATAGTGCTTTTCTCACTTTTCAAAGCATTCAGCAATTTCAGGTTAAGGTCCTTATTCAAGGGCCCAACAGAGCAGAGTCCCTTTTGGCATTTACGGGATTCGAACCAGCAACCTTCAGGTTGCCAGCGCAGAGCCCTAGCTTCAGAGCCACCACAACAAAATGTCCAGAGGGTCAGTATATCCATAGTACCCATATGTGAAACTTTCTCAATCAATATTCACCCATCAGAACATTTTGAGACTCTAACCCCTTCACCAGGGCCAGACAAACTGGGACCTAAAGATAAACAGATTGCTTATATCTCATTAAGGTGTATACATCTACATATATATAAATAAAATCCATCATCTGTTTGTCTGTATGTCTGTCCGCTTTTCACTAGAGAACTGCGTAACGGATTTAGATCGGGTTTTTTTCTGTAATTTGCTTGAACATTCTGGTTGATTTTGTGACTTCTCTCAAGACGCTAGGTATCACAGTATCATAGTACCCATTTGTATGCATGAAGCAGAGAGAGATGCTGCAGGCAGAAGGGGAGGGGGGAACAGAATGTTTGACATTTTTGAAAGAGCGAGCAGAGCTACGTGTGAACATGATCAGATAGACTGCCAGTGTTTGATGCTGGAATGTACTTATCTTCTGTTTGGACAGAATCACATTTTTAAAAATTTTTTCATTGATTTTTAAAATTTGACCTGTTTAACTGCTCTGTAGGTGGAGCGAGGGGGCAAGCTAGTTCAATATAAATAAAAGCTCTTTAAGGTGTAATCACAGTGAAACCTTACCAGTAGTAAAGGATTCTAAATCACTCCTAAGGTATTGGTAAGGACTTAATCACTGTCATCATCAAAATATTCATCTTCCAACAAATCTAGCTGTTTCAAAACATCAGCAGATTTATAGCTTTTTTGGGACAACATAACTATGGACTGCTTAATTTCAACAATATTTTCTGCAAGGTGTTTCCACCAAAAAAATGTAGGGCTATTCACTAGATGGCAGCACTATAGCAGGTAACTGAGACATTACGGCAGAGATTGCCAGCTTGCTGGCTGCACCTATAGTGTCTGAGAAATAATTTGGTTTGACCCGGAACATTAAACAAACAAGATTCCGCAAGCTGGAGGTATGTGATTAGCACCTGTTGTGCCTTTTCAGGGATGGGAGCCTGATCTCAGATTTTGAGGGGCTGATTCTCTTCTTAATGTATCATAATCATCTGCAAAAAATTACAAATAACATTGGAGCTCACAGCCTAAGGAGAC
The DNA here is from genome assembly GCF_016835505.1 of Polypterus senegalus. NCBI lineage: Eukaryota > Metazoa > Chordata > Cladistia > Polypteriformes > Polypteridae > Polypterus > Polypterus senegalus. The sequence goes on along the minus strand of NC_053158.1, from coordinate 139,596,297 downwards.
CAAAAGAACAACATCTTTAACAATCTGAAGATAAGCAAAAAAAATATATGTTTTTTTCAGATAGGCTGCGGAGTGTGTTCTCTTAGTAACTAGAATACATCCCTTTTTTTATTTTTCCCTAAAAATGGGGTCCACTGACCCAGTTTGCCAGTCCCAAGGCAATGTCACTACCTCCCATAAAACTTTGAAGAGGGATATTAGCTAAAACACCCCAAAAATATCCAATGTTTTTAGCAATTTTAGTCAGATCTCTTCTGCCTATGTAGCCTTTTTTAAATCACTGTACTATCTTCAGCCATAGAAATGAGCCCAAATCCAATCAATGCTTGTTGCACTGCCTCCTGGAGGAAGGTATGTTCTCCAACCTTAGGAGTTCCTGCAAAGTGCTCCTTTAACCTCTCAATAATAGTTTCCCACTCTTACAGAGTACAGCTTTTGAGTTTTCTTGCCTACCCTTCCTGAGGTATCAAACGGTTAACAAGAACTTATTTGAGTTTGTCTCTGTAATGACCTGGGAAGTACAAAAGGAAAAAGAAAGACGTGGACTGGGAAATTATAAAAGTTAATGGAAGAAACTCAACGATTAGTCTGAAAACAGGCAAATGGGTCAAAACTTGAGGTAACAGTAATCAAGTGACAAAACACAAAATAATAGACAAAAATCTTAACCTCATAAAATCAAATCACTGTTTTTTTTAAATTCATTGTTTATATGTATTTGTTTTATATTTATACTTTGACCAAGCTGAAATCTTTAACACTATGAGTGTGATGATGTCACATGTCAATACGTCAGAGTTCATGTGATAGCAATGAGTGCTGCAACTGCTGATGCCATGAAAATCCTGATGTAAAATGACAGCACATGAGTTGAAAGTCCACATTAAAATGGCAACAAGATGATGTCACCATCAGAACAATTAAACTAAATTAGCAAAAAGATAAAGAAATTGACAAATTGAATGTAAAATTTATTAATCAATGCAAAACTGTGTTAGAGAATTAATCATCTTTGCAGAATCATGACAGTCACCTTCTTAAGGCATGGGCTCCAAATGCACCTGTCAGGTTTTCCAGGATGCAGCTTACAGAACTGACGTAATAAGCAAAGAAGCATGCACATCAGATGTAGGCACCCATGATCTGTCCTCAGGAGGAAACCTTTCCAATGAAGTAAATAATAAGTTTTAGTTGGTTTCTTTGAATCAAGATTCTTTCCAACTTCATATTTCAATTCACCTTCTGGATTTCAGATGTTATTAGCTAGAAAATACAGGTTTTATATGAGATACTTTAAACATAGTATACAGTACATTTTTAAATGCTGTGGTAAAGCCAATTTATAATGAATCAACACATTTTAACATCTTATGTGGCCCAAAATATCCAGTTTTCTAGATTGAACTCTCAGGTGGATGTTTCACATCAATACCCACACCATCTATCCAACCATAAGTTCATGAGCCAAGCATCACTTTTTATCCACAAAGCTTTGGCAGAGTTTCCAATTGTCAGCAGATTCTCTCCAAATGACTTCTATTTTTCCTTAAGCAGAATAAGGTCCCCAGCAACACTTGGAAGGGAGGATGATGCAGAATTGTCAGGAATAAGGATGTACTTAAAACCATAAAAGAACTCAAAGCAAAAAATTCAAATAGATGAATTAAACTTAACATTTTTGGGTGCTATGGTGTCTTCAAGTAATAATTAATTCCACTTTGATCATAATTAACAGCACGACAAAGAAATGTTTTAAAATCTTAGTTAGCCCATTGCATTTTCCTATTTCTGTCTTTATGATAACACAAATAATATTTATTTTTACTCCAATTTTTTCACAGAAGTAACCAAGAGTTAAATTGCTGGCCTCTATCTGAAATGATTGATCTGGGAAATCCATGTAATATTTTTATATAAAAGTATTTTAAATTCTTTGCTGGAATTATTTTAAGTCACTTATCATGTTGACCATGGTTAAAAAAGCAGAATGGATTTTCAAGCCTCTGTTTCTTTAATATCACAGTTAAAATGTGGATTAAATTAATTAAACCATGAGTAGACCCAAATGACATGATGGATAGCACTTTTAATTGTGTAAAATTTCATAATGCAGACACTCTACTTGAACTGATGGTAAATGTGAAGTACAGGATGTTTTGTGTCTACACATTGGAAGGGTTTGGTTCTGAGGAAAGATCATGGATATCTCCATCGATAGACTGGATGCTAAGTTTATGCTTCATTATAATATTCAGATAATTTTTAATAGCTGAACAGACACAATTTTGTGCTGCCCCAAACCCACTAAAGCTAATATTTAAGTGTCATTGATGCTAATTTGAATACAAAAGGAATTTATGTTTGGACTGACTAAACTTGCCCACTTTTATCACCTGATCTGGACAGGCTATCTGTAAATGTCCAAGACCTCCATCCCTCAGATGTCTCTCGTGTTCTGTTGAAAATAATGCTTCTTCTTTGGAGAAAGTTTTTTTTTTCCTTCATTCTTATTTTCTTTAATCTTAAGGCAAAATAAATTATTTTATCACATTTACTATCTTTTTATGATAGTACTGCTCAGTCTGCAGTTGTACAATAGCAATTTCCATTTTAGAATCGCCAAAGAAAAAGTCCAACGATTTTTAATGAGCTTGAGAGAAGGAAAACAAATGGATGTGGAAATTAAAGCTTATCAAACAATGAATCATACAGGTAGAATCACAACAGTGGTTCTCTCTTAAAATGCAGACACCAAACGTAAATGGTTGAAGTATTTGTAAGTTTGAAAGTCATTTTCAATTGTTTTACCAAACCTCAATCACACACAGGCTTTCACGTGGGCTACTGCTTCAACTACTGCTGATACCTCTCGGTCAGATCTGGAGACCCAGCAGTAAAAGTTGCGTAGAATATGTCTTTCTTTGGCCAGAGAGCTTCACATACTGCCAGTGTCAACCTTTACGCTAGCTGTACCTCCTTGCATTAGAAAGTCTTGAGTAGGGTTTATTCAGACACCATGTACCAGAACATTTCCAAAACACGCAGGAGCTCTTCTGGAGATGAGAGTTGAACTCCTTAAGGTTAGAAGCATCTACTAACCTCCTCACTAGCTTTTGGTCTGTAGGTCTTTGTGTGGGTGCTTTATCTGTCTGAGCCAGCTAACTATCACATGATAATCTGTTGCCAGCTCGGCACTACTCTTAACCCAAGTGTCAATATCATAAGGCTTCAGGTCAGAAGGAATCAACTACAAATTCATTTAATATTGAGATAGTAGTTTCTAATAGGCTAAATACTCTGAGTAGCTAAATGATGCATACAGTATATGTAACCAACAGTCAAAGTCTGCTCCCTGATACTCAAAGTCTTATTGAGGTAACTCATTTCCAACAGAATAAATTCAATCTGTACAGCACTCCACCAGAGGACTTGAGAATACTCCCAAATGTACCTGTGGGTCATCTCCAGGGTAGTAGAGAGAGTGAGAGAGGCCATCATTAAAGAAGAAGTTTGCTGAATTAATGCAGTTCTTAGAAATGAAGCAAAATACCAGCCAAGTTCTAGCAACTTTTTGCCAGAGAAGTTATACTCCAATTCCTAAGAGAGAGTTTCCATTGCCTAGGGTTATGTATATCTGAAGCCCTCTTTCTCTTGCCTGTTACCAGACTGGCTTTACACATGACTCTCACTCTTCACCTTACAAGCAGTAATGACTCCGTACAGATTTTTCAGACTGTGTTTCACAGGGCTTTGTGTGGCACCCAACAATCTGACGCTCAGCACTGCTACATCTCAATTCAGTATCTCTGTTCCAGCCAAGGTACTCTTAGAGTTTTTTTAAAGCTGTCATTCATGAGAGTTGTTTATCTGTTGTTTTTTCCCTGGCCCTCTTCTTAAACCTATTTGCCAGTTGTAAACCACATCAGGAGCACATGTTGCCATACAATATAGCTCTAAGAATAATTGATGCACACTGTCTTGTCCTACCACAATAAGATCACAAGTCTAGGAGGCATCGATTTAAAATAATATTAATAACATCTGTGTCATGACTTGGTCACTGAATTAAAAAATTACAGTACATTCTATTTTAAAAGATATTTACCAAATATTTATTGTTTCAGTGAATCTGGCCACAGATACAGTATGTCTTATTTCCATTTTCCTTATTATTCTGACCATTGTCTGACTCATTATATAATGCAAGGTAATAAGTATATATGTTTTTTTCTCATTGTGTAGTTAAAAACTATAAATATATAAAACACAAAGTGTAAAATGCTTTTTTTATGCTGACTGCATTCACATCCAATAATTTGGCAATTCATTTATTAAGGACAGAAAATGACAGTTTGATACATCAATCTATAGATAAATAGTAACACAATGGTAAAGAATTATATTTAACAAAAGGCAGTAGATTATGTTTCTTGAGCCTTGGCACCAAAAGCTTTTTGTGGTACATTAAGATTTAAATTGAAGTTGATGTGGAACACATGGCATGTGTAATTAGGAAATCAGTTCAAATTGGAAACAGTTGACAGTTTACTTCAGTCAAAGACTTGCATTCAGGATTGATATAAGTGAAAGGGATGCAACATATTTAATCTTAACTCGTATAATCATCTTGTATGATATGTGTGATATATATATTCTCTGGTGATGATTATACAGTTTTAGGATCTTTGAGCCTATTGTGGCATATTAGGCATGCACACCTTATTGGTAACAATATGTTCTATATAAAATAACAGTGGTCTCTAGAACACCCCCTCACATACCTGTGTGAACCAGGAAATGATTTTCAGGATTTTTTCTGTTAACATTATGGTAAGTTTTAAAAGCTACTCTTTGTCAGTGGTCCTCCTTATGCTTGGAGTCAGGAGGTGAGTTTGGGCAAAGGCATCCTCAGCAGAGAGTTAGTTTGATTACAATATGTAGAGCGGAGGAAATTTTGAAGATTAGTGGGATATTGGTGTAGTACATGAACAACTGACAATTAGTTGTTTGCAAGAAGGGCAACCAACCCACCTGATAGACATAGAGTTGAACTTTTATTGCCAAACCAAATGGGACAGCTGAGATTTGATTTGAGTTTGTTTGTTTTGATAATTTTCTGTTCTTCCTGTAATCATGGTTGTCTTTTGTTTTGGCGTAGATGAAAACTGTACTGTTTTTAAAGTTGATTTAGTAATGGCACCTTTAGCTTGTCTATATTTTAGCATCCTGGAGTAACACTAAAAACTTCCATAAAGGTTGCATTTCTTTCTCTTTTTGGCTATTGTCTCTGCGTCAACCAGTACATATGTATTGCTATGAGCATGTTCATATTTCTCTTTGTCACAAGAGCTTATTAAATGTTGTTGCTCTTCTGTGCCACAATCTCTTGCCTGTCAAACCATTTCCTTTAACTCCCTTTTAGTAGTACAGTTTTCAAGTGATTTAGTAGAAGTCGCCTGCTTTGGAGAGTGCAGAGGAATCTTAAACATGCCCATGCTTTTTGTACTTTAACATACAGAGCTGGAGTGTATCTATGCAACATCATATATAAGGCAGGATTCTACCGTTGATGGTATACCACTCCTTTGAAAGGCATTCTTGTATGCATACTAGTCTGGATTAAAGTTTTCAGTTAACCAGGTAACATGCATATTTTTCACATGTAAAAGAAACTTGACTTGGATATGGGAGAGAGAGGTTAAAATTGTACACAAAGTCTCAGGTACACTGAATCATATCAGAGGCTTTTTGAGAGGTGTGTTAACTACTGAGACACTCTATGGCCTATATGGAAACACTTTTTTTTGCTATATATGTCTTTTAACATGTATGATATGACATCAAGTACAAAACTATATGCAGCATATAATAAAAAGAATGTTAAAATAGTTTCACACTTCCCCTAGAAAGTTCTGAATTTCAGCTATTCAGAAACATTCATAGTCCAGTCATAGATAGCTTTCTGTAAATTTGAACTGTTCTTCCTTATACAGTACTGTATAGACTGATTTTGTGTTTGAGCTTAACATCCCTTCAAGATCATTTTATATCTTTGTTTAATACAGTTTGAATCTGATGCAACTTTTTTACATTTACATTTCTCATGTTAATATGTATTTAAGGAAAAATGGAACTATTCTAATATTAATGATTCTGTTGCAAATAATAGTTGTCATATAAAACTGGGTACCAAAACCAGACTTTCAAAAAGCTGAAGAAACATTTCAAAGTCGTTTGGCGCCAGTGAAAGGAGATAGTGTGTTTTGGCCGAAAGTTTAGTTAGATATTTCCCAGTGGTTTGGAAGTGTTTTTTGTTTAGTTGATGTTGGCAGACAGAAAGAAGAATAGAAAATGCTAGGGGTGACAGTGTCATTCTATTGTGCTGCATCATGCTATTTTTGGGCCGTATATACAGGTAATTTTAGGTCAATTTTTGAAAAATTTATAAACAGATTTCTCAATAGTGGGTGAGTTTTTAGTCATGAGGAAATACAGTTTGGCTAGTCACTTCACAATATGACTCATATTTGTTATCTGTTTCGTACTCATTCCATTTTTGTGCGTATTTATCTTGTTTTTTCACTTGCATCCAAAAATGTCCCCCACCTCTACAAAGCATGTATTGGCTGGGTGGAAATAAAGAAATCAACTGCTCCTTATCACTTACCCTGGAAAATGTGACTTTAATGTTATTGCTCAGCTTGAATATTCTTTACTAGGCACACAACCCTTTCTCTAAGTGATTCAAGGAAGCAAAACTAAGTGATAAAAGATGTTTTACTAAACATACATAACTGGTTACAGTTTGTGGTTATTTTCACAATGTTTGATCACTATAAATATCCGAGCACATCATGAATTGTTTGACAGTGCATGTATTTCTTTAGAATATTCTTAAAGTGTGTATGAGTATATAAAAAAAGAAGAAAGAATTAAAATACCTTTAGCATTGTAAAAATGAATGAAATCACAATAGTATATTGTGCTTATTATGTAATATACCCATATATAATATTATTTACACTAGTACTTTTGTAATCTTTTTGGTGCATACAAAAAAGGTAACACCAATATTGCCTATAACTTTAAAACATACTAAACAAAACAGTCCATTATTTTTATGGAAAAAAATGCTTTCAGAAAGAGTAATCAAAATGTTTTCATTCTGATCTATTAAAAGAAGAAATAGTATAATTAAACAACTTTTACTTTTCAGTATAATCCCTGTAAACAATAATTGTAACATCTACAAAACCTTTCTGTGCTACTAATTTAAACCATTTGTCTTGTTTGTGTAACCAGTATTCTGCAGCTGGCTTGAGGTCTTTATTATTGGCATAGCACATCCTGTAGAGTTAGCCCTTCAGATTGGGGAAGAGGTAGCAGTCCTACAAAATCAGGTTTGCAAAGTAACATGTTTGTGACATATGTTTGAATGCAAAGTCTTACCACACAGCTTATACAACTCCAGCAGTATAAGCAGGAACACTGTCATGAATCAGAAGTGGGAATGATAAAACAGCTTTTCTCTATGCTTTTCCCTAGTTGACTGGCAATGAAGTAAAGCAAATCCATTAATGTGGGCCTTTTGAGACAATCAGTATGAACTACATCTTCAATATCATAAAAAAGTATGTTCATTATTTTGTCTGCACTATTTTGAATTTATTTAGTACTGGAGGATAACCATGCTACCATTGTTTTGATGGTTGCTTGGACTCATGGGTCATAGTGATGTATTCCAGTGTAATTCACCATTATTAATCACTTCATGAATTTATTCCAGTTCATATGTATTATCTTGATATTGACCTTGGAATACTGAATTCAGTAATTCTTTGTTTCAAGATTCAGCATTCTATTAAATACTGTACATTATCTGCAGATTGCTCCATGTTGACAACTTCTTTCATCTTTTATTGATTTTGAAGGCCAGCCAGATCTTAGGTCAAGACATGTCCTGCCACAACAAGACTTTAAAGCCCATCTCTGGTCTGTGGCATATAAGGAGACTGGTCCTGATGCATGCTGACTAGGCAAGATTAAATATTTAAGATGTATTTCTCTTTAACATTAGAAAGTCCATGTTATTACATTGTTTGATTTTGTGGCATCTGTATTGTCTTGATCCCAAACCAAGAAGCATACATTATAAATGGCAAATGATACAGGTCTATTCATAAAATGTGATTTGATCTTCATCTAAGTCACAAGTATAGACAAGCACAATATGCTTATGCTAATAACACACAAACAATTCTAATCTTGTCTTGATTGAACACACCCATCCCACAGTAAAGTAAGTAAACCCTTGGATATAATATGTAGTTGAACTTGCTTTGGCAGCAATGACCTCTCACAAACACTTAAGGTAGCTCTGGGGCAGACCTGCTCAACATTCAGGAGGATTTTTGACCATTCTTCATTTCACAGCTATTTCAGTTCAACCATATTCTTAGAGTGTCTGCTGTAAATGCCTCTCTTAAGATCATCCAACAGCATCTCTATATGGTTGAAGTCTGGGCACTGACTGGCTTCTCTGAAAGGTAGACTTTCTTTTGTTTATGCCATTCTGTTGTATATTTACTTAAATGTTTACAGTCACTGTCCTGCTGCATCACCTAATGTTAACAGAACTTCAGATGGTGGTCCATGGTGATGACATTATGCTGTAGACTACCATGACAAACTTTATATATCCAGGCCCTAAGTCAGCAAAGATGATTCACTTTCCACCATACTTCTCCCACTAATAGAAGACCAGATACTGATTTAAAGGTATGCTTGTCATCCTGTCGAAAGTGGTTTTCTAACTGCATGAGAGTGACACTTTGTGTAAACTGTTCAAAATAAGATGTTGAGATTATATTTTTGAGTAGTAGAGCAGAATGGTATTTTTCATCATAGGAAATGAAACAGATCAATAAACAACACAGACAGAATTATTAACAGTTTATATATTCCATCTTGTCCAGCAAGTATAATTAAACAATTTTGTAAAATTATATTCTTTTACCATCTAAAATGGTTCACATAAACTAGAAACACCATTTTGTCATAAACATTTACATTGCAGGATTGACTTGGGAACAATGTACTTTTAAGATAACATTATTAATAGTGATTAGCAACCCCCACAGAGTTTGCTTTGCTGTGAGTTCAACAAAATCATGGAAATGTTCAGGAACTTCTCCGAACTCCACTAAACGCATTGAAGTCAATTGGGAAAGAGGAACTGAACTTGTTCTGAGTGGATTATAATGGTGCAATTATCTTTTCAGTGGCTCTGATGGCTATGGGACTGCCTGCTAATTTTGCTGGAGTGATTATTGTGGGCAGAAATGTGATGTGAGCTGTGAGATAGCAGTGTTAACCAATGCACCACTGTGCTTCAAACAATAACAGATGCAGATGGAACGAATACCACAGACAAAATACAATAAATGGCCTCAAAAGAGCAACAAGTAAATAAAATATAGATAATTGTGCTCATAGAGTTCCAGTTCCATATACTGGCTTTGCCATGACGGACTGGTGCATTCCATTATTTGAAATCGCGGCTGTGGGCATAGCTGTATCTGTGTAGTTTTGCAAATACTTTAGATGTTTTCTTCCATGAAAAAGAGAGAAATGTCGCCTTGTAAAAAGTAGTAAATCTTTCATAATTATTATTTCACATGATAAAAATGCAGGTAAAACCAGACAATAACTTTGAATAATGTTAACGTTTACCCCCCCGGGTGGAACTGAAGAGTTGCATAGTGTGGGGGAGGACCGATCTCCTCAGTCTGTCAGTGAAGCAGGGCAGTGACAGCTGTCTGTCGCTGAAGCTGCTCCTCTGCCTGGAGATGACACTGTTCAGTGGATGCAGTGGATTCTCCATGATTGACAGGAGCCTGCTCAGCGTCCGTCGCTCTGCCACGGATGTCAACCTGTCCAGCTCCGTGCCTACAATAGAGCTTGCCTTCCTCACCAGTTTGTCCAGATGTGAGACGTCCTTCTTCTTTATGCTGACTCCCCAGCACACCACCGCGTAGAAGAGGGCACTCGCCACAACCGTCTGGTAGAACATCTGCAGCATCTTATTGCAGATGTTGAAGGACGCCAACCTTCTAAGGAAGTATAGTCGGCTCTGTCCTTTCTTACACAGAGCATCAGTATTGGCAGTCCAGTCAAATTTATCATTCAGCTGCACTCCCATGTATTTATAGGTCTGTACCCTTTGCACACAGTCTCCTCTAATGATCACGGGGTCCATGAAGGGCCTGGGTCTCCTAAAATCCACCACCAGTTCCTTGGTCATGCTGGTGTTCAGGTGTAAGCGGTTTGAGTTGCACCATTTAACAAAGTCCTTGATTAGCTTCCTGTACTCCTCCTCCTGCTCACTCCTGATGCAGCCCACGATAGCAGTGTTGTCAGCGAACATTTGCATGTGGCAGGACTCCGAATTGTATTGGAAGTCCGATGTATATAGGCTGAACAGGACCGGAGAAAGTACAATCCCTGCGGCGCTCCAGTGTTGCTGACCACAATGTCAGACCTACAGTTCCCGAGACACACATACTGAGGTCTGTCTGTAAGATAGTCCATGATCCATGCCACCAGGTGTGAATCTACTCCCATCTCTGTCAGCTTGTCCCTAAGGAGCAGAGGTTGGATGGTGTTGAAGGTGCTAGAGAAGTCCAAAAACATAATTCTTAAAGCACCACTGCCTCTGTCCTAGTGGGAGAGGGATCGGTGTAGCATATAGATGATGGCATCGTCCGCTCCCACCTTCTCCTGGTATACGAACTGCAGAGGGTCGAGAGCGCGGCGGACCTGTGGCCTCAGGTAGTGAAGCAGCAACCGCTCCATGGTCTTCATCACATGTGACGTCAGAGTGACAGGCCGGAAGTCATTCAGCTTACTAGGACGGGATACCTTTGGGACTGGGGTGATGCAAGATTTTTCCAAAGCCTCGGGACTCTCCCCTGTTCCATGCTCAGGTTGAAGATGCGCTGTAGAGGACTTCCCAGTTCCAGCGCAAAGGCCTTCAGCAGTCGTGGCGATACTCCATCTGGACCCGCTGCTTTGCTGGCACAAAGTCTCCTCAGCACTCTGTTCACCTGCGCTGCTGTAATTGTGGGTGGGGATGTCTCTCCTATGCTGGTATCAGCAGCAGGATGGTTGGAGGATGCAGTACTCCGAGGCGAGAGTGGGTTAGGGTCGTCAAACCTGTTAAAGAAACTGTTCATTTGGTTTGCTCTCTCCACGTCTCTCTCGATGGTGGCACCCCTCTTTGAGCTGTAGCCAGTGATGATCTTCATTCCATTCCACACTTCCTTCATACTGTTATTCTGCAACTTCTGCTCCAGCTTTCTCCTTTACTGCTCCTTCGCCACCCTTTTCTTCTTGTTCAAAAGGCCCTTGATGTCACTTGTAATCCATGGCTTGTTGTTAGCATTGCAGTGTACTGTTCTTACTGGAACTACAATGTCCATACAGAAGTTGATGTAATCAGTAGTGCAGTCAACAACCTCCTCAATGTTCTCACTATATGATCCCTGCAGGATCCCAGTCCGTAATTCCAGAGCAGTCTCTCAGAGCCTGCTCTGCCTCAGGGGACCACTTCCTGAATGAGCGTGTGGTTGTAGGTAGCTCCCTCACTCTTGGTTTGTAGTGAGGCTGAAGCAGAACCAGGTTATGATCTGCTTTCCCAAGCACAGGCAGCAAGGTGGCGCTGTATGCGTCTTTAACGTTTTAATACAGTAGGTCGATAGTCCTATTTTCCCGGGTGTTACAATCCACATACGGGGAGAAGTATATATACTGCTCACAAAAATTAAAGGAACACTTTAAAGAAACACATTAGATACATCAGATCTCAATATGAAGTTGGATATCTATACAAATAACGACAGGGCAATGTCTTAGGAACAAAAGGATGCCAAGTCTTTTAATGGAAATAAAAGTTTTCTGCCTACAGAGGGCTCAATTGTGTAGACACCCTAAAATCAGAGTGAAATGAAGATGTGGCAGGCTAGTCCATTTTTTCAAAAACTTAATTTCTGCTACTCAAAATGCTTTTCAGTATCTTGTGTGGCCCCCATGAGCTTGTATGCATGCTTGACAACGTCGGGGCATGCTCCTAATGAGACGACGGATGGTGTCTTGTGGCATTTCCTCCCAGATCTGTATGAGGGCATCCCTGAGCTGTTGTACAGTCTGAGGAGCAACCTGGCGGCGCCTAATGGACCGAAACATAATGTCCCACAGATGTTCTATTGGGTTTAAGTCAGGGGATCGTGAAGGCCATTCAATTGTTTCAATTCCTTCATTCTCCAGGTACTGCCTGCATACTCTTGCCACATGAGGCCGGGCATTGTCGTGCATTAGGAGGAAACCAGGACCTACTGCACCAGCGTAGGGTCTGACAATGGGTTCAAGGATTTCATCTCGATACCTTATGGCAGTCAGAGCACCATTTCCTACGCAGTAGATGTCTGTGCGTCCCTCCATGGATATGCCTCCCCAGACCATCACTGACCCACCACCAAACCTGTCATGTTGAACGAGTTGCAGGCAGCATATCGTTCTCCTTGTCTTCTCCAGACTCTTTCACGTCTATCACAGCTGCTCAGGGTGAACCTGCTCTCGTTTGTAAAAAGTACAGGGGGCCAGTGGCGGACTTGCCAATTCTGGTGTTCTTGAGCAAATGCCAGTCGAGCTCCACGGTGCTGGGCAGTGAGCACAGGGCCCACTACAGGACGTCGGGCCCTCAGGCCATCTTCATGAAGTCTGTTCCTGATTGTTTGGGTAGAGACATTCACACCAGTGGCCTACTGGAGGTCATTCTGTAGGGCACGAGCAGTGCTCAGCCTGTTCCGCCTTGCACAAAGGAGCAGATATCGGTCCTGCTGATGGGTTGAGGACCTTCTACGGCCCTGTCCAGCTCTCCAAGAATAACAGCCAGTCTCCTGAAAATCTCCTCCATGTTCTGGAGATTGTGCTGGGAGACACATTAAACCTTCTTGCTGCAGCAAGTGTGGATGTGCCATCCTGGAGAAGTTGGACAACCTGTGCAACTTCTGTAGGGTTAAGGAATCGCCTCATACTGCCAGTAGAGATGATTACTCAAGCCAAAACTAGCACGAGTGGAAAACCAGCCAAAAAAGATCAAAAGGGAGAAACTTGAAATGACCTCCACATGTAAAACCAGTCCTGTTTTGAGGGTTTTCTAATTGTTGCCACTTTAGTGCACCTGTCGTTAAGTCCATGAACACCAATACAGCTGAAAGTGATTAACAATGACCTCAGCTGCTTAAGCAACCAGAAAATTATCAGACAGGTTTAATGCCAGGCCCAATAAAAAAAGTGTTCCTTTAATTTTTGTGAGCAGTGTATATATATGCAAATATATGTATTATATATATATATATTATAAATATATATATTTATTGCATATATATTTACAGTGGGTATGGAAAGTATTCAGACCCCCTTCAATTTTTCACTCTTTGTTATATTGCAGCCATTTGCTAAAATCATTTAAATTAATTTTTTCCCCCATTAATGTACACACAGCACCCCATATTGACAGGCAAAAAAAAGAACTTTTGAAATTGTTGCAGATTTATTAAAAAAGAAAATATCACATGGTCCTAAGTATTCAGGCCCTTTGCTCAGTATTTAGTAGAAGCACCCTTTTGAGCTAATACAGCCATGAGTCTTCTTGGGAAAGATGTAACAAGTTTTTCACACCTGGATTTGGGGATCCTCTGCCATTCCTCCTTGCAGATCCTCTCCAGTTCTGTCAGGTTGGATGGTAAATGTTGGTGGACAGCCATTTTTAGGTCTCTACAGAGATGCTCAATTGGGTTTAAGTCAGGGCTCTGGCTGGGCCATTTAAAAACAGTCACAGAGTTGTTGTGAAGCCACTCCTTCGTTATTTTAGCTGTGTGCTTAGGGTCATTGTCTTGTTGGAAGGTAAACCTTCGGCCCAGTCTGAGGTCCTTAGCACTCTGGAGAAGGTTTTTGTCCTGGATATCCCTTTACTTGGCTGCATTCATCTTTCCCTCGATTGCAACCAGTCGTCCTGTCCCTGCAGCTGAAAAACACCCCCACAGCATGATGCTGCCACCGCCTTGCTTCACTGTGGGGACTGTATTGGACAAGTGATGAGCAGTGCCTGGTTGTCTCCACACATACCGCTTAGAATTAAAGCCAAAAAGTTCTATCTCTGAGTTTGCTAAAAGACACCTGAAGGACTCTGAGATGGTGAGAAATAAGATTCTCTGGTCTGATGAGATCAAGATAAAACTGTATCCTTTTGTCCTTTCTTCTCTTTTTTCCCCTCTACTCTGCAAATCCTCCCCTTTTATGCCTCTGTGGATGCGGTGTTTCCTTATTACTCCACATGGAATGCCGATGTGAAACAGGTGAGGTAATTTACAAACAGCTCACCATCCGTACTGGACCCCACAGCAGCACAGTTTCTCACCTGTGCCAGTACCCGCAGAGCCAGAGCATATGATTTTTATTAACCCAAATATAAATGCCACCATGAACCCTAACATGCCTTAGCAGACCCATGCACAAATGAAAGTGTATACCTAATCAGCACAGTTAGTGACTGGAACGGAATTTCCTGGAGCTGCAATGTGCTATACCTTTCATTTATCTTTACTTCTTTTCTTATGGCTGGAGCAGCAGTGTACTATGCCATTCATTTAGCTTTTCTTCTTTTCTAATGTGCAGCCATTTATTATTAATTCTAACCTGTAGTGGGTGTTTTAGTTCATATTAATTATAGTAAATGGAAACGCACTACTCAAATTCATCATTCTTCATTTTTTTTATAAATGGCAACAGGATTGCTCAATAAAGAAATACAGAATTGTACAGTGTGGTGAAGAAGAGGTGTTATTAATGCTCAAGTTATTACTGTATACTAGATGCAATACCATAATAAACAATTTACCTAAACCTGTTTACAGGATAGTGATAGGTAAGCATACATGAATAAATGTGTCTTTTTTGCAATTAGGAAAATTATTTCAGACTAAAAACTCTACTCAGGTAGCACGGTGGCGCAGTCATAGCACAGCTACCTCACAGTAAGGAGACCTGGGTCTGCGTGGGTTTCCTCCGGGTGCTCCGGTTTCAGTCCAAAGACATTCAGATTACGTGTATTGGCGATCCTAAAAATTGAAACCTTTTTACTTGACCTGGGCTCATTTTCTTTTCAAAGAAATTGCATTGAGCATACAATGGAAAATAGGAAACATGTGATTAAGATGAGTTTGCTATGAACATTTTAACAATATATTCATATTACCTTAGATGATGTGGCCTGCAGAGAGCACTCCTGCCACCTTCCCCCATTTCGCACCTCTACAGCACAGTTCTCCAGCACAATACAGAGCACTAAACAAACTTTTGTTCTCTCTTTTTTCTTTCTCTTCATCTCCACTCATACTCCAGCAAGCTTTGTCCACCTCCTATCAAATCTGGCTCCCGGAGTAGTGGTGGTTTGCTCCTTTTATAGGACACCCATAAGTGCTCCAGGTGTCCAACAACCTTCTTCCGGCAGCACTTCTGGGTGTGGCAGAAGTGCCGCCAAACAGGGCTCAACAGTTACTGCAGCACCTCCTGGTGGTGTTCATTGAACCCAGAAGGGCTGCTCCAAACTCCAGTTCCCAAGGAGCCCTGTGGTAGGCCGAAGCACTGCTGCCACCTCGCACTCCGGGGGAGGTAATGCCCTGAAT
This sequence comes from Polypterus senegalus, assembly GCF_016835505.1. Classification (NCBI taxonomy): domain Eukaryota; kingdom Metazoa; phylum Chordata; class Cladistia; order Polypteriformes; family Polypteridae; genus Polypterus; species Polypterus senegalus. The sequence continues at coordinate 139,580,551 of NC_053158.1, read as the reverse complement.
AAGCTCTCTTCCCAGGTCCTTCCACTGTCAAGGTGTCCCAGCCAGGTAAGGGCCCCAGCCATCCATCACAACGATTAACTGAAACAAGTTTACTACATATTTAATTTTTCCACAACAGTGACATCTGCTTTCTGCCCTTAATTCAAAGACACCATTGCTCAGTCTGTATTTCTTTTCTCTTACTTTATCCCTTGAGCTCAGTTTTTCTTGCCTGCTCTCTCTCTGTTTGTCTTTTGCTTTCTGTTTCTCTTTCTTTCTTGCTTGGCAGAACACACCACAAAACTAGAAATCATTTTATATAAACAATTTCATAAAATAAGGCAGACTCTTCATTATCTTAATAGCCATCACTATACCCATGTTTGAGAAGGTAAGGTATAAAATACAACACTTAAAAAGCGCATTTCAAACAGTACAACATATAACAGAATCTGGACAAATTACTTTAAAGTAACATAGCAAAATAAGTTTTCTTTAAAAGATTTTTAGTGCATTGATGTTGTACCCATAATTACTGTGTCTATATTGAACAGCCTCTTGAATGTTAGAGTAACTTAGGTAAGCAAAATTACTGATTCATAGCCATAACTTTTTGGTAAGGATCCTGGAGGTTTGAAAGTCTTTGTCAGTTGGGCCAGCATAGAAACTGGATTTGGGCATAACCATAAATTGCAATTGGCAGATTTAAATGTGGTTGTGCAAGCATTTGCCAAGGAGGATTTAAATGTGTCATGCAAAAATTCTATTCCCTCCATGTTGTTGATATTCGAAATGATGAATAATGGGCTATACCTTAATGTTTAAAAATAACAATAGGAGATTTATGTGACTAGGACTGGATTTGGAAATTGTAGAGGGAGAAGATCAGATTAAATAAGCTAAAATCAAACAAATCACCAGGACCAGATAATATTTATCCTTGTGTTCTTAAGGAGGCTAGTGAGTACATATATAAACCCTCGACACATATTTTTAGGAAGTTACTGTGTACTGGAGAGATTCCGAAGGATTGGAAAATGGCAAATATCATCCCATTATATAAAAAGGGTCACAGGACAGATCCAAGCAACTATAGGCCAGTAAGCTTAACATGCATCACAGGAAAATATAATGGAAGGAATTATTAAGGATAAGATTGAGCAACATATGGCAAAGACAGGAGTTATTCTGAACAGTCAGCATGGGTTCAGAAGAGGGAGGTTGTGTTTTACTAACATGCCGGAATTCTTTGAGGAGGCAACAAAAGGATATGATCAAAGTGGAGCTTATGATATTATTTATCTGGACTTTCAGAAAGCATTTGATAAGATGCCACATGAGAGGTTGGGCATCAAATTAAAAGAAGTGGGAGTTCAGGGTGATGTTTTTAGATGGGTGCAGAATTGGCTCAGACACAGGAAGCAGAGGGTGATGGTGCGAGGAAACTCATCAGAACTGGCTGATGTTAAGAGTGGTGTTCCACAGGGGTCAGTTTTAGGGCCGCTGCTATTTTTAATATATATAAATGATTTAGATAGGAATATAAGTACCAAGCTGGTTAAGTTTGCAGATGATACCAAGATAGGTGGATTAGCAGATAATTTGGAATCCGTTATATCATTACAGAAGGACTTGGATAGCATACAGGCTTGGGCAGATTTGTGGCAGATTAAATTTAATGTCAGTAAATGTAAAGTATTACACATAGGAAGTAAAAATGTTAGGTTTGAATGCACAATGGGCGGTCGGAAAATCGAGAGTAAACCTTATGAGAAGGATTTAGGAGTCATAATGGACTCTAAGCTATCGACTTCCCGACAGTGTTCAGAAGCCATTAAGAAGGCTAACAAAATGTTAGGTTATATAGCACGATCTGTGGAGTACAAGTCCAAGGAGATTATGCTCTACCTTTATAATGCACTGGTGAGGCCTCATCTTGAGTACTGCATGCAGTTTTGGTCTCCAGGCTACAAAAAGGACATAGCAGCGCTAAAAAAGGTCTAGAGAAGAGCGACTAGGCTGATTCCAGGGCTACAGGGGTTGAATTATGAGGAAAGATTAAAAGAGCTGGGCCTATACAGTTTAAGCAAAAGAAGATTAAGAGGTGACATGATTGAAGTGTTTAAAATTATGAAGGGAATTAGTACAGCGGATCGAGACTGTTATTTTAAAATGAGTTCATCAAGAACTCGGGGGCACAGTTGTAAACTTGTTAAGGGTAAATTTCGCACAAACATTAGGAAGTTTATCTTTACACAAACAGACACTTGGAATAAGCTACCAAGTAGTGTGGTAGACAGTAAGACCTCAATGTTGATGAACTCGACTCAATGTTGTTGAATGAACTCGACTCAATGTTGTTGAATGAACTCGACTCAATGTTTTTTTGGAAGAAATAAGTGGATAGGACTGGCGAGCTTTGTTGGGCTGAATGGCCTGTTCTCGTCTAGAGTGTTCTAATGTTCTAATGACTGAAAAAATGTAGTATGATTAAAATATTCATATATTGAGTGAATTCCATAACACGAAAACACAGGGAGAGCAAATCACAGCATTAAGTCAACACCTTCAGGAATTGCTTAGAATCATAGCAGCTTCTTGTAGTAGTAGTAGTTCAGTCAAGCAAGGGGACTCTTAACAAATTAAAATTTTAATTGATTAGCTTAAATAAAAACTATACTAGTCCTAAAGAACCATGACGGACACTCATGTCACTGCATTCCCTTTAACATTTAATCACGCCATACATCTAGTCAGTTTTATACTCACTTTGTCAATTCAGATTTACTGATGTAATGTTTGTTTTCCCAAGTGAGCTGTAGGGTTTCTTACTAACAGTAGCACCAAACACTGTCTGTTAAGCCTAAGGCAATTGAGTAGCCACCAAGGTTAAGTTCTTGCAAAAAATAGATATTGAAGAATAAACATGGCCAATTTCAGACATGAGAGACATGAAGGTAAAACAAAACCAAATCACTGGAGAGAGAAAAATAACCAAAGCAAGCCAAGGAATAGTTCAAAACATAGAGATTAAAATAGCTTCTTAAAACTTGAGAGTAACAGATATTTCAGATGAAGTGTGAAGCTGCAGCCTTGGGTTGCCTAGCATTTTATTTTTCATTTATATTTTCTGTTATTGAGTTGACTGTTTATGACATTACTGATGTTACTAATATTAAAAACGATTGCTTTAATGGCATGGCTTGTCTGGTGTCCTAACAGTTATCATTGTTAAGGTGTGAGCTATATGTTTTGAAAACATCTGAATTTTGTTGTATATTAAGGAAAGGACCAATACTTTCCCTAACAATATCGTTTCTGGTTATAGGTTTTGGTTTTGAGTTTTTGCCCGCTTAGTGGTTACAGATTTTGCCTTTTTTACTTTGGTGACTGACGTGTATTTTCTGTGCATGAGACTTAGCACTCTTGACTACTGTTTCCATTTGTGCCTCGAAGGAGCTCTGAACTTCATTTCTCTTCTCTGAATTTTCTTTTGTATGAGAAAATCATGAAGGTTACAAAAACAGCTAATAAATTGTTGATTAACAGAAAACTTTTTAATTAGCTAACTAAGCTGATAGACAGTGCAGAAGTGTTTAGATCCCCACAGTTAATCATAAGCAATCTAGAGGAAATTGTTAATTTATACATTTTAGTACAAGCTATTAATTTCCTATATTGATAATGTTCACACACAGTCGAAAGTATAAGGAAAGGGAGTCCTGGAATTTCTGTAAACTAAGTTACATCCAGAATTGCCTATTTCTTAATTAGAACCTGTTTATTTACTACTAAAGTTGTATGGTTTTCAACTTAGTTTTATCTAACTTGCTTGTTACAATTTAGAATATTTAATTGCCTATTTTAGTTTTAAACAGCTGCATTTAGGTTTTAATTGTTGCCTGTTTTCTTAACCAGCTATCAGTTAATAGTAAGGTGTGAATGACAAAGAAACCACCAGTTTCCAGTTAACATTGTTCCATTTTAACCTGTTTATATGCATCTTGAAGAATATGTGTTAATAAAACATTTTGAAAAAATTAGAGAGAAGGGAAGGACCAAGAGTTACAAGCCACAAAACAGTATAATGTTCTCAGAAAATGAAAAATCTACAATATCTATGTATATAATTCACTAAGGCAAGACAACTATGGAAAGCACGCCGGAAGGGGCATGGATCCACTGAGCTGCCAACAAGTGAGACACCTATGGCGCACGCAGGAAGGAGCCACGCCCACCAACTCCAAGACCATTGGATGCGACGACAACTCACAGAGCCACGCCCACCAACTTGGACACGACGACACAGAAAAACCGGCGTCTTTTATATTTGTCTGTCGTAGAGGTCACATGCAGCTCCGACCCACGTTGACTGTTCATAGAGGCATGTTTCTCGCGGAGGTGAATTGCCATATGCAGCGTGTAAAACTGTTTGCGAGGGGTATCCCATGGGATCCTTAAAACATTCCTTTACAACTGAGGTTAAAACACAATGAAGTGAGCAGTCTTTAAAAAACGAGTTTTCGGTTACAACGCATGACCGCGTGCACCATAGCAAACTGTTTTACACGCTACATACAGCAATTCGCATCCGCGACAAACATGCGTCTTCTTGGATCCTCCTGCACTATGTACACACCCCTCCCACCTCACTGCTACCGTGGTTGGGTGTCTTGGTGGATTATATATAGAAAGGCACCCAAAACTGCACAGAGCAATGAAAAATCTATGTGAGTCACAGGTGCATCTGGACTGTGCAAAGACAACAACGACTCGACTGACGAGTTGGAGGTGGGCACATGAGCAGGCAGTGCATACTGGACGAGAAATCAGCAGACTAGCATGACAGAGGGAGCAAGTGGACGTCCTTCTCCTCTCCTCCCGTTCCACCCTCCGCGCCTGAGCACTGCACGGACAATTGTGTGTTGGTTCGTTCCGTGCATTGTTACAATGTTGCTTTTCTTGCTGATTTATTACATTACCGATTTTTCAAATGTTAATTTTCTCCCTGTGCTTAACAATGATTAAAAAACCGGCCTGATTATGCGGCGTATGCCGCGGGTTGGCTAGTGATACAGATATGTCATGGAAAAGGAAAGCACTAATGAGCCTAATTAAATACCAAGTTTCATTATCTGCTAGACCTGGCTTCTAGTTACAAAATGGTTGGAATAAAAACCTGAAGCCACTCCGCACCTCCAGAACCAAATTTCATCAGCCCTGCTATAAACGTTTGGTGGCAACCAGTACTGTAGTATTGTTTGTATTTTTGTGCAAAGGAATAATAGTGATATGCTTGTACTGTTGCTAGTATATTTTACAAATTATGTTATAACAGAAAAATAGCAGATACAAATTTAAAGCAGGTGGGCTCTTCAACATATAGTATTGTGTCATTTACTTTTCCAGACAATTTGAATATGCTCAGTTACCACAGAGTTTAACACACTCTTATTTAACTTTTTTGCTTTACTGCCATCTAAGCACAATATTACTTTGCGAAAGATAATGCTTCTATTTTCTTGACAATGAAGTAGCTGTGAACTGTCTGATTGCATTTGGTGAAAATTGTAGATTGTGTAAATGTATAACTTCCAATTTTCATTCATATAGCTAAGGAAATGTTGCAAAACAAATTTACTTCTGAGCTTGACTGAGAAATTTCTGTTTCTAGTCACTAACATATATGCCATCTTTTATGATACACTCACATTAACTATCAGTGTGTTTTTTGTAAGGCTGATGCGATAGTTTTAGGCTTGATTCATTGATTTTATATCTTTGTTCACTCATCTGCTGACATTCTTTTCTTTCATGATAAAAAAGTGGCTCATTGTAAAGAAAAATGGACCAGAAGATGAGGTGTAAATGGAAAAACCTGGCCACATTTAAAAACCAGAAAGTCCATCTGATCAGTTGTCAAGGCCAAAATCAGAAATTGAGACTTAACAGTAAAAAATTCAAAGCAGCAAGGTCATTTTTTCTTAAAGGAATCACCTCATAAATACACATGGGAAAGTTTGAAGGGCATGTCAGCAACCTTGGCTAACCAGAAAGTGCATGTTGTCTGTCTTTTATAGTCACATTGATGATATTATGTGCCATGCAATTTCGGTCACCTCTAGATAGATAAATCATAGAAATGTGTAAACAAAATAGCAAAGCCCATACTGTTTTGATAAACAGTACTGGCATGGCAAAAGACAAAAATGAACTTGAACATTATTAAGTATACTTATAAGTGAAAACAAATGTAACAACTGTTTTCTACATGGTTAAACCCCAAGTAGGATTATGCTACCCCTACTAATGATAAAAAATCACTCTAAAAAATAATTAAAAAGAGACTATTTCGTAACAGTTATTGGAACCCTGGGAATTATAATAGTGTAACGGACCAGATAACAATTTCTGATAATGTAGACACATGCTGTTTTATTTTTGTTTGTAGATTTTTATGGTTACTTTTCATAATGGTCCAAAAGAGTATTACTTTTTGATTTTGTCTGGATATTTTTTGCATCTTACACCATTTCATGGATTTCTTTCCTGGAAGCCATTTTATTGTTCATGGTTGCTATGTCCATTGCTAGGCAATGTGGCATGTTACCATGCTATATAATATAGAATTGGAAACTACATGGTGTGCAAATTTTGGATTAAAACTCAGGTGAAGACTTGCTAAATTATAGATAGGGAAAGGAATATTTAGCTATGGTTATGACCACAGCTGCCTACAGTCTTGAAGAAATGCTAGAGAAAAAATCTACTAGTATATATTTGTGAGATCCTGCAAAATTAATTGAAGTTTTATATATCAGCACACTATAGTATCAAACATTTTGAATCAGCTCTAGCCAAATAGCTGAGACTTGTGTGGCATGCAGTTTCCATTATTATTATTTACTAGGGGGCTTCGCTCGCCAACCCCTGTGTGGTTTTCCGGATACACACCTTTAAGATTTTTTTTTCTTTGAATTGTTGCTATTTCATTAGTTTCACTTTTATTTGAGAACTTCTGTAAAAACAATATTTGGAATCTTTCAAGTCCCAATATGCTGAATCTTTTAAATGAGGTCAGTGAGACATGTTTAATGACTTTGTACCATAATTCAGGATAGGTTTCTCTGTTTGGAATTTCAGCACAGACAAAACGATCTATATCATCAGCGGTTTATAATTTTTTTTGCAAAGCAACCAATAAATGCATGTGAGGTAAACCACGTTTTTGAAATTCTCTGACTTAAACTTCACAGCCTTACAATATTTACACACTTCTGACATATCACCTATGTCCATATATTTGATCGCTATTCGCCGAGTAATAATTTCTCTTTTTTTGTGCTAATGTGATGTTTTCTTTCTTTTTTTGACACTGTATTTTTTTCTGCTTTCATATTCTGTATCTTGCTCTGCATGTGTTTTATGCCAACATTTTTCTTGAGTCTTTTAAATTCCAGTTTTCATTATCTCTAACCTGCTCTGCATGTGTTTGACCCCCTTGTTTTTTAACCTGTTTATGACATTTTACTTTGTTTTCTACTCTGTCTTTTATTTATGACCTTGCTTTGTCTTGCTTTTTTTTCAATGACATCTGGTCTGCAGTGATTATTTTCCCTTTTTCGAATAATAATTTCCATTTGTTTGCGCTACTGCGATCTTTCCTTTCTTTTTTTTATACTTTCTAATTTTCCTACTTTTGATATTCTTTAACTTTCTCCACATGTGTATTGTGTCGTTTTTTTTTTTTGAGCCTTTCGAATTCCACTGCTTTCATAATCTTAAACCTGCTCTGCATGTGTATAGCGCCAATGTTTGTAAACGTCTTTATGAAGTTCTACTTTGTCTTTTACTCTGTCTTTTAATTCTGAGCCCGATTGGATGTGCTTTGTTTCAATTCCACTTGTTCCGGGCTGATAATTACTTTCCTTATTTTCTGAATTTGCACCTAGATTATTCTTTTTCTTTTTTGCTTATTTTTCTCTCCAACGCTTTGGAGTCTCTTTTCTCCACGCTGCTTTCTTCTTCGCTTAGTCATCAATGTTTCATTTATAACGTATTGTCCTTATATGCTTTATATGCGCTGAGACCCTGGATCTGTGTGTGCACAAAGCCTTAGTTTACACGACTGGGTGTTTTGCTGCTCGTGGTCTTATTTGATATTGATTGTAAATAGGGCATGTCCACGTCATCGCGAGATGGTCCTGGGTCAATCTCTTGGCACAATGTCTCATGTTTAAGGTCCCCATAAGACGCTCCGTGGCTTTCTCTTTCGTCTTGCGGGTCTTTTAAGTGTCTTCCGTGATCTTAACATGAAGATCACATCTCGTATCCCTAGTGTTTCTCTCCAGGATTTTTTTTTAATAATAGAGAGATTTAGCAGGTACCTTTATTCAAGGCATCATACAAAAACATTTTTATTCATGCAATATATTTAATATAGCAGAAAGTGCAAGTTAACAAGTGATTGAGAATAAAAGTAGAGATCAATAAGAACTGATTTTTTTCCTTGGTGTCTGAGTAACTTTCATTGTTATGAATCTTTACTGTACTACTGAGAATGAAGTCTCTATTTACATTTTCATATCTGGTGGCCACTAGAGGGTGTCACATTTCCTTCTGGCAGACAACAAAGTTCTCCTTAGTTGGCCTTTTGCTGAAAAACTGACGTGGTGCTTTGATTGGATGGTGATATTGTGTTTTTTGCAAACGTTAGCTAAGATACATTAAACTGAAATTATGGTTAAATATTTAAATGTGATCATTTTACTTCTGTTTAATTGAATTTTATCATTATATTGGGCTAGTCATTTTATTTTATATAAATTTATGGGCCTACATGATAAAATAATCACTGTAATCTAAAGTGCTTGTGACATGTGGAGGTTAAATAGAAATGTATTCTTTTAAAATATTTGTTTTTAGAGCTGTTAAATAATCATTTCCTTTTCACTCATGTGAAAATGTTACAATTATTTTGGACAAATGTGTAATGCAGAAATGAAAGCCTACCAATAGAGTTGTGTATTTTCTAAAATGTGCATATTTTTGCAAGGCAGTCTTGCTGAGTGACTCCTTTCTTGTGCACAGGTTTCTATGTGCATATCTAACAGTGATGATTATAATCAAAACATCTTTGAGTATTTGCCAACGTACGGTGATAAACTTGTAGGTGCCCCATATTGCAAATAATTTATAGTCTGCATATTAAAAAAACATTGCAGAAGCTTAATTTGGTACCCAAATTGAAACTACAATTATGATGGATATTGACTCTGACATACCTTTGCAGTCCAGTTATCCGAAATCAGCACCAAACTCTTTAAGTTGTATTGTATTAAAAAGAAACGTGTTGTAATTGGATGTTCTAGTTGTCCTGCCTTCTACTGTGCCCTAAGCTACAGTTATTTTTTTGTTGTTAGTCACTTTCTGATGTGGTGTATAGTAGACAAAGACTTTTGACTGTTGTAAAAAGACCTCACATGTAAAGCTACAAAGTGCTGAGGTACCAGCATGATAACTCTGTTTATTGCCTTCAGACAAGAAAACACAGCTATCTTCACCAAGTCCTAAATAATACTTGCTCCTGAAGTTATAAAGGCTGGTTACAGGTAATAGGTAGCAGAGGAGTTAGGCTGAAGGTGTCTTCATTAATTGTGGTCCTTATCTTTATGCCTGGAGGCATAAAGAGATAAGTCCACCCTGTCCCCTCTAACTTGGTCTTTGTAAGCTCCATGCCTTTTGTCTTGGTGTCCCAATCCCAGTCACAAGGTTGTGAATGTGGAAAAGAACATCTGCATTACTATGGAGAATCTTATATTTGACCCAGAATTAATAGGGGCGATGGCCTAAAAAGCAGTTTAGTGACCTGCGCATTAACATCTTTATTTGCTACCATACTATTGCAAGGGAGCATAATCATCTACCAAGCTGGCCCAGCAAGTAGTACCTCATTTAAGTAATAACCCATTAAGTAGCTAGCAATTTTTCTGTCCACTGCAGCATACGTTGTTTGTGATTCAGCAATTTCTGACTTAGGCCTTGCTCATTATTGATAACCTGACTCAGCACTGCTTCCAGTTTTGTTTCTGACAAGTCTGTCTGAAGGATAAATGGAGTAGTAGAGGCCAAAATGCATGCAAAAGTTAAGGCCGAATTTAAGTCATGGAATGTGATCCCTGTTGTTGGAATCCATGTCGTACTGTATTTACAGGAGTAGTCTTCCTTGTCAGATTAATTTGTAACATTGCTCTTTTGGAAGAACAGGGTGTGAATCTTTAATAGTATCCAGAAAGTCCTATGAAATCTTTGTAAATAAACCAGATGTGATCTGGTTTATCATACAGGATATCCTCAAACTTTCGTAACGCTTTGAGTAACTGACTCTGCTGAGCAGAAGTTAACTCTTCTCCAAAGTTCAATTTGAAAGTTATAGAATATAGTATCACAGCCAAGTCACCTGTGTCAGGTATGCATGTGTTTACTAGTGTTTATATAGGTTACAAGGATAACTATGGTCCTTTTCCTTTGCTTAAACTGGAAGATAATGTAATAACCTAAATCTTTCCTTTATTTGATCTCAAATGAGCTGTGCCAGTGTGGGGCATGACATAATACCCTGGCTGTAATTTGCTTAACACAGTTCCATGAAGATAACAAAGATATACAGTAACAAAAAGGATACACTTGAAGGATATGCAGGTTTAAGACTTCTGCTTCACAACATCAAGGATTGTTTTTAAAAACTAAATACTGTGTGCATAATTTGTATGTTGTATGTAATTTCATAAAGATTTGTACTGATGACTTTGTTAAACCACAGCGGTAAGCTCTTCTTTTGTGGGCTATATGTGAAAATAACTTTTGAACTAAAAACTTATCACAATCAAAGCTCTCTGCCCTAATAGTTAATAAAACAACAAATATTTATGCTTTTCAAAATAATTTTATACTGTATCAGGCTTGATCTTTTTTGACTAACTATAAATACTATTAGGATAACAAACAAGGGAATGCAATTAAAATGGTTAATCATATGAGGACATGTACCTTTTATATATTTTATATGTTAAATATGTTAATATTAAAGATAAAAAACAGCAGTACCTCATTACCATTTTAAGGCTAAAGGTAGATAGACACAGAAAAAAAATCTGACTGAAAAAATATGCAATTCATTTTAAATTAGAGGTGAGGATTGATTGGAGCATGCATTCTGAAGATAAAAGAGAAAAGGTAGAGTCTGGTAGTGCTACAGAATTATTTTAAGGACATTCTAATTTTTGTTTATATTTTATCTGTAGAGGTAGGATATAAGTAAGCATATAATATTTCATATTACTTCAATTTAAATTTATTTTATTGGATTTTGTTTTTAATTTTAAAAAATATGATAAAACTTTTTTAACATTAATTTTACCTGAAGTTTTTCATTTTTTATGTTCTCAGAGGTTCATGTTGGGGGTATCAACTTAACCGTTTTATTAAAAGGTTAAGCAGGTTTAGGGGCATGAAACTTGGGCCTACAGCAGATAACCAAAACCTGGTAGATCCAGGTGCTAGGCCTAAAGGTCTGAACCTGCTTGGTGAACCTTACAGGCTCTAAGGTTACCACAGTCTCCAGATCACTTACCCCTTAGCCTGGATACAAGAAATGGACAGCTTGGGTTTTCTCTTCCAGACTTGGCTCTAGACTATTTAAGTGTGAAAGTATTTTATGAAAAACTTGCATCCTGTCCTGGAATTATTACTGGTTTTGGCCTAACATTTCTGGGACAGATTCCAACTTCTTACAAACCTGCATTGGAAAAGTGGGTTAAGAAAATGAAATGATAGCATATAATACTTTGTAGGTAAATTGATTTAAAAATTGCATTAGTGGGACAATGAAAAAGAGTTGTCTTCATAATTTTTTACAGTGGAAACATTATAAAACATTTTCTAATTCTGAAACAAACCTAGCAGATATCGTTACTTATTACAAGGCATCAAATTGTTAATGAGTAATACAGTGTGATATTAACTGCTACTACCATATGTATTTATTTTTTTAGGTTGCTTGTCTTACCCATATAGGCTCCAACTATCTCAACAGCAAGAAAGAGGCTAAACGATGGGGGACAGCTCATGAAAGCATTGTTCCTTATCAGGTAAGCCTTCTCCTTAAAATATTATTTTGCCTACAATTATTTAACTGTTTGAAAGAAAACACAGAAAAACAAAATGACTGTATGTGTAGAGGAGTATAATCTAACAATTTAAAGGCCTGGTTTAAATTCATGTAGAATTATTTGAGATAAGTAAAATATGATTTTGACCATTTTGTATGTAGTAGATGTCCTGATTAGTGAATTTGCCTTCAATACAACCATTTATGACAGCCGCTGCTCCACATGTGTCCTCTGAACAAAAGATATATTAGATTCAACTTGCCTTGACATTAATTCTAACTTGGTAGATGATTATTGTATAAGCTCTTTTCTCTCTACTGACATTGTTCAGAGCTAACACTGTTTCTCCTGGTATTAAACCACTGTTCTTGAATTTAGTCATCTGTCAGTTTATTTTCTGGTATTGATTCAGATGTATTGTTTTTGAGGCCATTCAGGCTTTGGCAAATCAGGGAAAATAGTTATTCAAGATCAAGAAGGAGCTTGACTGACTCATTTTTGAGGTATCAGTTGTTTTCCAGTATCTCTTGTTATGCTTTAAAGGGAAAGGGCAGGGACATTTTAATATAAAAAGAGGATTGCCTAATCAGAAGGCAAGGTTCATAGTGAGAAAACAAAGCAAAAGTCTTAATATTGAAAGTTAAAAGAAGGATAAAAGCAAGGGCACAACAAAAATAATGTATTTTTATCCAGTTTTCGGATGACGCAGTAGTGAACAGTGTTAAAAGTTTATGCTGTCACATCGATGACAACGACTGCGCAACCCAGGTCAGTACCCATGGCAACTGGACAATAAAAAGTTTGCAAAATGGTGACATCTTACAAAAACACCAAAAATGACATGAAAATAAACATATGTCTTTATATACATACGTTTCAAAAATATTTTTGAAGTGCAGAATTAAATACAGCAAAATCTTTAGAACAAAAAGAAAATAAAATCAGATCCCTAATGAGATCATAAAACTTTTAAAAAGTAGCCAAACAATAACACTTGCATTATAACAGAGCATTGTGTGGCCCTACATCATCAGAGATGCTATCTTCTTCTTCTTCTTCTTTTGGCTGCTCCCATTAGGGGTTGCTGCAGTGGATCATCTGTTTCCAAATCTTCTTGTCCTCTGCATCTTGCTGTGTCATACCCACCACCTGCATGTCACTACATCCATAAACGTCCTCTTATGCCTTTCTCTTTTCTTCTTGCCTGGCAGCTCCATCCCTAACATCGTTTACCCAATATTCCAAGTATCTCTCCTCTGCACATGTCCAAACCAACGCAATCTTGCCTCTTTGGCTTTGTCTCCAAACCATCCAACCTGAGCTGACCCTCTAATGTACTCATTCCTAGTTTCTAGTCCTGTATATCCTTGTTACACCAAATGCAAATCGTAACCCCACTCTGGTTGTAATTGCTTTGATGTTTTTTATCAGTCTTAAATGAAAGTCATCTAGTTAATTTTGAACAATATTCATGCTCATTCAATACTAAAATGATGGTGTTAATTATCTGAAGAATGAATTTGCAAAAAAAGGGAGCACTGCCTCTGTTGTTACTAGTAAGGGAAAATTGCTGTGGGCTGATATTATGCCTTCATTTTGAAGAAATATTCTTTATAGATGTTGTTTAAATTAAACAAAATTTTGAAAAATTATTCTTTTAATAAATAATATAATATAATATGCAAATAGCAAATATTTCCTATTAGCTAATATCTGTTAACTATGAATACAGTATTTCAATGAGAATAATATAAATTCAGTCCAACTGAAAGTAGGATCTTACATTGCCTTTACAAATTAACTGAAATTGTAATTGCCAGTAACCACAGTGCTGCCCCAGGGAAGAACTCTGTAATTGCTTGAGGATACTTCTGCATATTGAAAAGTTACTGTTATGACCAATGTTCCCTCTAAGCTGAGCGCATGAGCGATCGCTCACACGAATTCAGAGCGTCGCTCATACTTCCCGCACGATCGCTCATTCCGACGCGCTCGTCGTACTTATCGCGAAAATTGGTGCTCATAAATTTTTGGCTTAAACAAAATGTCGCTCATAAACAATGTTTTTTGCTCACTATATGCTACTCCTTAGAGGGAACATTGGTTATGACTACCTGGTTTATTTATGCTTTTTCCTGGGTCTTACATCATCTATAAACAGAAGGTATACATATGTCTTTTTTTGGTTTTAATTCTTTTTAATGATGTTAAAAATTAATCACTTTCTGCTGCAACACTACTTTGTCTTCCTTATGGGATTGCCATTTTCTGGTCCCACTGTAATGACACTACAGCAATTGGTCAAGGGCTGTGTACTGTCAAACATACTGTTTGATGATACCATCATGACTATGTTTGAGCTTGCTCTGTGCTGGGACACTTTGTGCTCATTTCTTGTTTTTGAAATACTGGTTAACTGACTACAATTTTTGGTTTAACATTTTGGTTTCTAGTTTTCTGTCATCCTGGTTATGAATCTTCAGTTTGCTGTTGAATATGTTTAATATCTTGGTCCCTTACTATAATTTAGTGCCATATTTGCTCTACAGGAACCATAAACTTCCCATGGTTTTGCCAAGGCTTTATTCCAGAATTTAGCTGGTTCTTTGTGACTTGCTTATCTTGTTATTTTTTGTTAAACAGTTTTATTAGTATTGTTAATTAACTTGTTTTTTGTTAAATTCCTTCCTTTTGTGTTTAATCATTTTTTCATTAAGTTCTTTTTTTGTTAAACATTTTGTAATTATCTGTTTGTCTTTTTATTGCACTAATTTAGTTGGTGATTTAACTTTTTGCTCTTCGTGTTACTCCCAGTGATGTAGGTAACTGTTAAAATCGGCTAATCTATTTTTTTTGTTTTTGATTTGGCTTTAGGTAATAAAGTATGAATTTAAACTAGAGTTTTGAAACATAAGGAATTCATATTTAACATTTATTTGTTAAATATTAACACTAGAATTACCAGAGCCTACGAAAAAACTCGTAATTCCGTCCCACCTTAAATCGCTTCTTAAATCCCTTCACACCTCTCCGCCAGTGTCCTTTGTCCTCTAAATGTGCTGATAAAGAAAAGCTGGGAGCAGCCGGCTATTCCATCCCCCCACCAATTTGGAACGTGCACGAACTTCTCTCAGCTCATGCCTTGATTGAGTATCTGGGAGTGAAGTGGAGTTTTAGAGTGGAAATAATAGATCGTTATTTGGAACACACGCATTTCATGTCTGTTCTGTTTCTACAGTAATCTGTGTCAACACATTGTTAAACAAGAAACGTTTTTTATATTCTACTAGTAGATGACAAAATGTAGGCATAAACTATATAATGTATGAAGCCTGAAGTCCAAATATCAAAGAAACATTATCACAAAAGATACAAATATAACACAACAATTGCGCTTTTATTCAAAAATATAACTGCAGAAACAAAAAGCTGCCTTAACATGCAACATTGACACCCGTTTATTGTAACTGCCTCCGTGGTGCAATAGAATCAGTTCCCGCCTGGGAATCAAAAGGTCGCGAGTCCTGCACCACTCTGTTTTGAGAAGTAAACTGCTCTTAGTCTTACTATTTTTGAGTAAAAGCATACATTTGATTTCAGTCTGTAACAGCCGGTGCAATTTATGATCCTTGTAAAGGTTAGCTTTTTTTTTTTTAATTCACTTTTCATTCTCTCAGTCACGTTCAGAATCAATCCATATAAACCCATCTGACACGGCTGTTTTCACATAAAGACGCGCTATAGCTCTGCAGTGTACTACGATGCATACTAATGCCCACCCCAAAAGGGTTCTGACACACAGATGCTGGCGAAGCTGCCTTCTTCGTCACTTGATTTTCTTTTTATTCAGTTTTATTGAGTGTTCCTGCCAGTCCCCGCATGTTGCTGTATGCTGTTTCTTTTGTACTCCAGGACATGCAGAGGAGAGAATGGTAAAGAGCAGTAACTTCGGCGCTATACAGACACTCCCCATCTGCCCGTGTCGGTCAAACACAGGAACATATGTTGGTGTAAAAGTATAACAAAAGTGCACTTTTTCCATCGCCTTTTCCTGTAAGAAGCAATGTACACACTTCTCTCTAAGCTGTGGTTTCTATTACACACCTGAAAGAAAGAGACAATATATGTGAAAATATCATCGCACTAATGCAATATTATTTGAAAACAAACAGCGTCAGATTGGGTGTAAATTTATGCAGGAACTGGAAATTCTCTGATGTGGGACCTTCCCCCAGCGAAGAAAGTACAGTGTCAGGTGCTCAATCAGTGTAATAGGAAGTTAGCACAGAGAAGTGTGTACACTGCAACAAGTACACGTGTCGTAAATGTAGGAAGGGCGGTCCTTGGGTGTGTGGGAACTGTTAATATTTGAATGTGATGATTTTATATAGCACGGAATGGAAATCAGCACTTCTTAGCATTGCACCATGCAAGCTGTCGTATCAATCGCCTACTGTAACTTGCTTTCTTTTTCTTCGGTTATACAGGTAGTCTTGAATAAAAGTGCACTTGTTTTGTTTGAAATGAAGTGTCTGCGTGCACTTTTCATGGCATTACACGTGTATTTTTTTGAGCATGCTCAAACACAGGAACATATGTTGGTGTAAAAGTATAACAAAACAACAGGCAGATGGGGAGTGTCTGATGATTGCATATATAGTATCTATCTATCTATCTATCTATCTATCTATCTATCTATCTATCTATCTATCTATCTATCTATCTATCTATCTATCTATCTATCTATCATGCATGTCCTGGAGTACAAAAGAAACAGCATACAGCAACATGCGGGGACTGGCAGGAACACTCAATAAAACTGAATAAAAAGAAAATCAAGTGGCGGTGAGATTCGAAGAAGGCAGCCAGCGTCTGTGAGTCAGAACCCTTTTTGGGGGGGGGGGCGTTAGTATGCATCGTGGTACACTGCAGAGCTATAGCACGTCTTTATGTGAAAACTGTGGATTGATTCTGAACGCGACTGAGAGAATGAAAAGTGAATTAAAAAAAGCTAACCTTTACAAGGATCATAAATTGCACCGGCTGTTACAGACTGAAATCAAATGTATGCTTTTACTCAAAAATAGTAAGACTAAGAGCAGTTTACTTCTCAAAACAGAGTGGTGCAGGATCAAACTCGCGAACTTTTGATTCCCAGGTGGGAACTGATTCTATTGCACCACAGAGGCAGTTACAATAAACGGGTGTCAATGTTGCATGTTAAGGCGGCTTTTGTTTCTGCAGTTATATTTTTGAATAAAAGCGCAATTGTTGTGTTATATTTGTATCTTTTGTGAAAGTGTTTCTTTGATATTTGGACTTCAGGCATCATACATTATATAGTTTATGTCTACATTTTGTCATCTATTAGTAGAACATAAAAAACGTTTCTGTTTCAACAATGTGTTTACACAGATTACTGTAGAAACGGAACAGACATGAAATGCGTGTGTTCCAAATAACGATCTATTATTTCCACTCTAAAACTCCACTTCACTTCGAGATACTCAATCAAGGCATGAGCTGAGAGAAGTTCGTGCACGTTCTAAATTGGTGGGGGGATGGAATAGCCAGCTGCTCCTAGCTTCTCTTTATCAGCACATTTAGCGGACAAAGGACGCTGGCGGAAAGGTGTGAAGGGATTTAAGAAGCGATTTAAGGTGGGACGGAATTACGAGTTTTTTCGTAGGCTCTGGTAATTCTAGTGTTAACCATGTTCCTCCACAACACCATTTTGTTTTTTGAAGGACAATGCATTTTTGTGATAATTTATTTGTTGTTACTATGCCGTTGCTAGGTAGGGTCAATAGGAAATGTACTACATGTACAATCAATAGTTCAAAGGTATTAAAGGTCAGTGTTGTGCACTTCCTAGTTGTTCAAGATTGTAAATACCCCAAACATTTCTATTGTGTTTTCTTTGATGTTTTGAATTCCTGACTTTAGATTTTATTGAGTATTTTCTTGACAATGAATTATGAGTTTCTGTTTATGATCTTAGCAGGCTTCAGGCTGACTACTGGATCATGGAGTGAGAGTCTTATTGTTGTTGGCTCCCTCCTTGCTATTCTTTTCTCAGGGTGGTTTTGCAGTTTGTGGATACTTGGTCTTCTTGCCTTACTTTTTGTTTTCTATCCTTTGTTGTTTTTTGGCCTAAATTTTCTTTTGCCATTTTGCAAATTGTTTTCTGGTTATATTCTTGGTTTAGGCCTAAAATAATTGGGGTTTTAATAGTTTTTAGACCTTATGTAAGCTTTTGCTTTTTCTATTTTTGATTCCCTAATAACTTGACACTTTCTTCTTTGTATATTGTTGATGACTTGGCTTTCTGCTTTGTATATTTTTGAAAACTTGGCCATTCCTTCATTATGTATTTTTGTATCATGCCTATTCTCTTTTAGATTTTTTGCCTAATCAACCCATTCATTTTTTTCTTATAGTTGTTAATAAATCATTTAATTTTGGATCAAACCAATTTTAGATTTCATGGTTTTGCTTTCCATGTTCTTGTTTACATCTAGAAAATCATCACTGAAACATAACTGACACTTGCTCCCTACCAAACCCAATGAAGTTCAAGTAGTTCATTGCGATAAAGCCAGTGATTACCCATTAGGCCAGTAAGTGGTAATAAGCAACTCCCATCTTGAATGGAAAGTGGGGCTCAACTTTACTGCTTCAGAAAACTGGCCCACTAAGTACTACTCACTGTTCAGGTCTGTTTTGTCCCTAGAAGAGATCAAAGAGTCTAGTAACACTAGGATGTGATTTAGAAACAGTAAACACAAAAAATGGATAAAACTGTTAATAACAAGAGGTAGGGATTAACAATTAATTGATGTCAAATTAATATTGTGATTTTAAACAATGCAATTAGCAAATATATTTTATGCAACATGTCTGACCAATAAAGCTGTTAGATGGAATTATTACAATTATTATTTTTAATGTCACTATTCGAATGTAATTTGAATTTATTTAAAAAAGATCCTATGCGAAGGCAATAGCTGATGTTCAATTGCAAAAGAACAGTTACAGTATTTTACCTGCACTAATTTTGAAATTGAGTTACTCCAGACATCCTATGTAAAGCTGCAGTATTTAGCAGAGCTCAGTATTACCTTTGGCAGGAGGTTATGTGTATGTGCAAAGTCATCAATGTGGTCTGTTTATTAATGATAAAGCGTAACACATCAATTTAAAAAAATACATTATAGATATTGCAAAATGCCAGATGTTGCTCCTGCTCCTTAATTACATGACAATCTATCTGATACTTCACTAGATCCTTATATTAATAACAGAATTCTGCTATCCAACTCATTTGTGTGGTATCTGAACATCAAGTCTGCTCTGTTGTGCTTCTCAAAGAGGCACCGACCTAAAGATTGATTAACATGTCAGCATCTCTGCTTTTCATTTATTTTTTAATCAGTGCTTTGTTAAAAAAGTGCAATAGGATTCATTTTGTTTAAACTTAGAAATTAATATTGATTAGTGTCCACCCACAGAAATGGAAAGGCATGCCTTAAGATTTGGTCTTTGTGACAACTCTGCCACAAGCTGTTTTCTACATGCTTTTCCAGTTATGTAAAAGTGTATCATATCCCATTTACTCTTAAACCTAAGACTCCTAACTGCTGTTTAATCCTATAAATATCTAATTAGAGCAAATGGAAAATAACACTTCTTGGGATTTTGATTCCTCTTGTATTTAAATGACAGTTGCTCCAGAATCACAAACATTTTTTTTAAGTTGGTGTTCGAGGGTCCCAAAGACAACAGGGAGTGTGGAGCTGCCCCCCACCGTCACATTTGGTGGTAGCCGTAGGATGAGGTGATGATGTGAGGCTTAAGAACTGGAGACAGAACAGCAAGTGGGATAGGTGCCTGACTGTCTAAAGAACTCACAACACTCAAGCTGGTGGAGAACATTATACAGTAGAACTGAGCGTTTTAATGGATATTTATTGTTGATTGCATTATTGTCATTTTCAAGTTATCTTTTTTTTATGTCCTGTTTTTACAATGGGGACTTAGGTTTTGTTTTATGATGGTTGTTTTAGTGCCTTTATTGCTGTTTTAGTGTGGTGTAGGGCCTCACCACAGACATGGACCACCAGTTGCACTGGTTTGGAAAAAGGGCAGAGACTTGCTGTGCAACTGGGGTCTTCTGGAGGGTGTTGTGTGATGAATGGTCTGTGGTGCTGTGCTGATTTTAAATAAATAAATAATTGAATGTGCTTGCACTGGGGAGTAAGGCAGGTGCAAGTGGTTGTCTGAGAAGACAGCTTATCTCCGGGTTGGTGCGATGTGGTCAGCCGACTGTGCATTGCCTTGCCAGTATGTACAGATGGTCTGATTGTCTCATTATCAGCACGGTTGGCAATAAGGCGATCACACCTGCAATCACTTAATAAGCTATACTTATTAATCGCCTTATTAATCCCACCAGACTTTCCTAGACAGCCCACATAACCATTTGCTTGTGCACTCTGCCTAAATTTGACCAATGCTGATTTTAAAATATTGCATATTTTAGATAAATAATAAGTACTGTAGAAATGAAAACATATTCTATCGGATAAATTATAATGAAAATAAAAGCTAATTTTTTTATTGCATCTCACTTAATAATTCAGATGCATTTTAGGCTAAGGGTAACATTCATGGAGATGAAACAATTCAAAGTAAGGTAAATCATATTATAACATGATCGATATCATTTATCATTACAAGGAATTGAATGAAGTTTATATATTTTAATGTCCTTATAAATATCAAAGAAATGAAAATGTTTAATCTGCATTTCTTAAAGGTTTCATGATTGAATCTCTTGTTTTTCTAAATGTGTGACCAAGGAATCTATTTGATTTGTATATATATTTTTATTTAAGCCTTGTTTATAATCTTTTTCTAAGCTTTTATGTAAAAAGTTAATTATATTTGGATATGTTTAAAGTTTGCACAGCAAGGTAGTGAATTGGTAATATCTGCTCCCTCATAGTTCTGTGAACCTGGATTGAAGTTTCAACATGGGTACTACGTTTGCAGAATTTTTATGTTCTCCCCATTTCTATGTATGTTTTCTCCTGTACTCCTTTAGAGTGTAGATGTATAGGGAAATGTATCCTGTGATGGACTTGGTTCCTTATTTACTCTCATCATTGTCAGATAGATTTTGGCTAATTGTAAACTTCCTATGGAATAAGTGGATACTGAAAATCAATGACTATATTTAGAAAGAAAAATGACTGCCGAGAATTCCGACAAGTTGTTTGCATTTATTACAATATTAGTATTTCAATAATCTGTGAATTTACTGTTATACTGTAGCTTTAAAATCCTTGAACATTTGTTTTTTTAGCTACTAAATTTCTATCAACACTGAGTGGCCTCCCTCACAAAACATTCTATTAATTTAGTAATCATCACAAATTTTTAGGTAAAAACCATTATGTTTATGCCTTTGACCATTTGGACAATGTCATCCATTGTTTTATGCTCCTAGTGTTTGTTGTTGATGAAGTACAAACAAAATCTGTTGCTGATTTCACAGTTTACACAAGATTTTATTCAGCTTACTTGAAATGGAATAAATCTTGAGCTTTTATTATGAGCAAAAATTTGCTTTTCAAGAAGAGAAAAATATAACAAAGCCTGGCTTGCTAGTCTTTGGATATAAAGCATTTGGATGCAAAGACCAGTCATACAATAAACTAAACAATTTTATTTGTTTACTTCTCTTCTGTAATTATTGCATTTCTTCCACATAAATGACAATTATTCCATTATTATATCATCTTTGATTTAAACATACTTCTTTTGTTTTGACATTTTAAATTCTACTGTTTACTGTTGTGTTAAGGATTTATTTTTCCACTTATTTTCATCAGTCAATTTCTTTTGAAGAGTGCATGATGCTGCTAAACATAATAAAATTTATTTGCCTTTATATAATCCGTAGAATCATTTAATGCACTGCTATTTCCTTGGTAAAGTTCTCTTATTCTTATGAAAGTTATTTTTATTCAACTTACAATATGAACATCTTGTTTCACAATTTTAAACAAATCCAGTGTGTGGTCACAGTCATCTCTCTGTCTGTACAAGTTTAAATATATATATATATTTTAGTTTAGTGTAGCTTTGGTTATGTAACTGAATTATGTACATTCTAATTTTACCCCTAAAGTAAACTTTTTTTTTGTATGATATCAATTCACATAGCCGTTTAAAGCCTCCAAAATCTTTGGAATAAACTGCAGAACCACCTTTAGTCCTTCCTTTAATTTGCATTTCAGGGCACCTGGATGCACCTGGAAGCCCCTTGTATTCTATCAGCAACACCTAATATACAGTGGTCACCTGGGGCCTCATTTATAAAAGTTAAAGGCTTTCAAAACTCCTAGTTTTATTATTTGTTTCTTCTCTGTTTTCTATTTTTTTTTAACTTTTAGAGTCTTCATGCTACTTGACCATAGGAAATTTGCACTTCCTTAGTGTGACAACAAATGTTGCTGGATTGATGCCTATTATTATGAATGAGTACACAATAAATGGCAAAAGGGTGTAAGGCTCCCAAAAGATCCATAAACTAGGCCAGAGACTTTCCCAGCCTGCTCAGAAAAAGATCTATGTCCAGGGATCCTGACCCCAAGCTCTACTTGGTTGGCTTTAGCCTAAAAAGGGATTTGGTTTCAAAAGTTGAAACATGACACCTACACATTTGAACACATGTAACTGTCTTATCTGCACTGGCCTTTTCTGTATGTTAAAGTGTACAGATAGAGTCCTGGTTTCCAGCACATTAAATGTTTCTTGATTTTTCAGTGGATGCAGCACAGTAAGATGACTATATCTAGGGTTTGAAGCTTCTACAGGATATGCTTTTAGGTCCAATGCAAGCTCTTTGCTAACCATGAATACAGACATGACAGCATTTTGTCTTAAGACAGGTACACTACTTTTCAATTAATGTTTCTGATACCAAAATTATGTTTTTACTGTACTACTTTAATAATAGTCTTGTTTATATTCCTAATAAACAACATGGAAACATTTACTGGTTAATGGTAAATATAAGTTAAAAATTTTAGTTATGTTGCACTCCCATTAAAGTAGCAGTGAAACAATTGGTCATTTATTTCCCTTGAGTTTTGTTTCTTCTCATCTACAAATGCCTTTTTCTACACAGCTATAGTGGGCTCAGGTCCCATCCTGGATGTCCCCCAACCACCAAATTGGCTTAATGGGGCAGTACCAGTAGGCTTGGTAATGATCCTTTCACAGGTTCATCTGAGGAAACCTTTTACTTTCTGTAAATAGTTAGTTTTATTTTTTTTCTTGGCACTTCAACAGAGACTCAGCAACCGCAGCAGGGCCAATCTGAGGACTTCACTAAGCAATCCAATTGGTAGTAGCTATAAGTGGTGTGTAAAAAGTGCAAAAACTAATTAGTGTAGGTTATGGCCTGCAGTAATTGGGAACAATTGCAAACCCTGATCCCCATCACGACTGAGGCTTAATGGCTTATCTGTACTTAATGCAGATGTGAAGTGTATAATGTGTCAAGACTGAAGTCCAAATATCAAATAAACACTTTCACAAAAGGTATAACAAAACAAGTGCACTTTTATTCAAGAATATAACCAAAGAAAAAAAATAATTCAATTTACATGTTGCTTTCAATGTGTAAAAACCAAAGCCCAAATATCAATCGACAGACAGTCGACATGTCTGCTTGGATGGTACAGAGGTAAGTATTGCTGCCGCGTAATCAAAACTTTGTTTGTTTGAGCCCCGGTTCTCCTGGTTTTGAGTAGTGAGCTGCTATTATTATTACTATTATATAATAAAAATGTACATTTACCCAGATCATTGTAGACACAGAATAACGATATATTGTTTACCCTATACAATTCCATAAACCTCACACCCAGATAAACAAATTTCAGCTCTGAGAATTTAGCGTCTGACATCAGCTGTGTCGGTAGAAGATGGGGTAGCAGACTGATTGCTGCCTTTGCTGACTGACACATTTGCAAAACAAAGATGCTTATGAAGAGGTGCGAAGGAATTTAAGGAGGCCTGCCATTATGACTTTTTTCGTTGGCTCAAGGGATTTTAGTGTTTAAACTTGATTAACTCTGAGGATATTTCCTGTTGTTATGTTTCTAACTTACACTATTAATTAATGTCACTGCTACCTCTAATATTATTAACCACATCCTCCTCCTGAAATATCTAAAAAACTATGCCAGACTTACTTGTACCTGTTATTCACGAATATCGTCTCATCACATCTTTCTCCAGATACATGCAGCCAATTGGCTTAAATGGTGAATTCACCTACTGATACCACTCAAAGTTCTGAATTTAGTCCACATTTAAACATCCACTACCATGCTTTGTCTGTGTGTCAACACACAACTAAGTTTGAAAAACCTCCTAACTGGATGTTCATGGATATGATAGCCTGCTTCTGCAACTTGATTTTTGTTGAAATCTTCCTCCAATTCAACATACACAATCCTTAATGACTTTTTTTAGCATCATTTGATCTCTTTTCATTGATGTTTGATTCTTTCAAAATGATCATATCTTTCTCAGTGTGGTAGATAATCTAACTTATTTCACCTTGAGTGAAATGCGACTTGAGTTTAACAGTACAATGGCACTGCATAGACATTGCGTTGTCATAATTCATTATACCACGATGTTGACATTTAATGTCCACAAGGGGCATCACTTCATTGAGTAACATTGCCTTAATAAATGTTACATACCACTTGTGACAGATGACTACCACGTTTAAATAATATTTAAAAAAATAACTATAATAACAAAATTGCATACATAGCCTTCAAACAATGTTGGTATAAAGCATAATACAGTAGACTGAGTTTGAAGGTTTTTTTATTGTTTATGCAAATGTCTCACACACAGAACAGATGTTATTATGCATATTTGCACAGATTAATCAGAAAAAATATTGTCCCTGTATGCATAAATACATTTTTTAACAGAGCAATCGCTCAGTGGTGTTATATAGCTTTGCTATGTATGATCCTTTCATTTTAATAGACACAATGTCGATTATCCAATAGAACACACTTTTACAAAATTGAATGTTATAGTTCCACACTCTTCTCCACTCCTTAAAGTATTTTCTTAGATTTATTTTATATTCTGTAATTTCCTTAAGAAGATTTTCTTCTTTCTTTTGCTTGCCATTTGGCAGATTTTCTTCTTTGAGCTCTTAAAGTTTATTTTAATGGTTCATGTTTATAGCTTTATTCCATGTCTTCTCTGTTGGAGATGTCCTCCCTGCACATCTGGCATTGCTTGTTTATTCTTCAGTGGAGGTTCTGGGCATAGACAACATTCAGATAGAAAAACTTAGATAAAAAGCAAGTTCTGGCGATATTACTGAGAATTTTTCCAAAACCACAGAGTATACTCTTTAATTTAAGCTCTTTTATACTGTCATCCTGATGCCAGGGTTAATTATCAAGGAGTTTAGACTTTTAGACTTGGATCATCATAGTGTGTGAACTGATTGGTGTTACACTTTGATTTGACAGAAATGGTGAATATTGTACCAGGCAATTTTTTTTCCCCCTACACCTACATAAACTTCACCTCCTCATGTTGATAAAGGGCATAAATTAATTAAATTAAATAGATTGTTTGGCAAATTGTGGCATTTTCTTAAATGATAATTCAAATTATGCATTGTGATAAAATATCCATCCATCCATCCATTTTCCAACCCGCTGAATCCGAACACAGGGTCACGGGGATCCGCTGGAGCCAATCCCAGCCAACACAGGGCACAAGGCAGTAACCAATCCTGGGCAGGGTGCCAACCCACCGCAGGACACACACAAACACCAAGGCCAATTTAGAATCACCAATCCACCTAACCGGCATGTCTTTGGACTGTGAGAGGAAACCGGAGCGCCCGGAGGAAACCTACGCAGACACGGGGAGAACATGCAAACTCCACGCAGGGAGGACCCAGGAAGCAAATCTGGGACTCCTAACTGCGAGGCAGCAGCGCTACCACTGCGCCACCGTGCCGCCCGCGTGATAAAATATATCATAGTAAATATTTGTCATGCATGCTTCAAATTGTAAAAACATATGAGTATAACAATACCTATATGAACAATACAAAACAGGAAATTGATTGAGGTGAACAAGTATTTTTTGGACTTATACATGAAAAGAAACAAGGCCATAACTTTAAGAAAGATTATCCTTGTATAGATATGTGATTGATATTGTACACTTTTTCAGCACTTGGCTGAGTGGTGTGTTCTGCAATACTTTGTTCACCTGGCTGCAGGCATGTTGTTACAGTGCATATATAAAGTAAAATAACACCAAGTATAGCCAGGCTATCAAAGCACTCATTGTAAATTTGTTCTAGTTTGGGAATAAGCCACACTGGTTAATTCAATTGAAGTCAACAGCACATAAGAAGAAGCTTCAGTTACAATAATATTAAATCTTAACAATACTTTTTGGCAATTCAAGCATATAGGTAATAATTGGTTCGCAGGAGACTGAATAAGCCATATTTCAAATACTCAATACTGTACTGTCGACATTTCATCTTAGATTCAGACATAATGAAGTAATAAAATTTGCAACAATATTCACAAAATAAAAGATGTAATTTACAGTTTGTATGACTCCACTTATATATCACACTTTCAACTGATGATTGTTGGCAAAGCACACAAAAAATAATGAAACTTATTCCTAAACCACTGGTATTTATAGATTTGAAATCCAGCCTGAATCGACTTGCATGCATTGACTTGTTTGCGATACCATTGTACTTCTGCTGTGAACAAG
Source organism: Polypterus senegalus (assembly GCF_016835505.1). NCBI lineage: Eukaryota > Metazoa > Chordata > Cladistia > Polypteriformes > Polypteridae > Polypterus > Polypterus senegalus. The sequence goes on along the minus strand of NC_053158.1, from coordinate 139,553,534 downwards.
TCACTGCAAGCACCCATATTGTATGATACGTTCAATTTTTTATTTTGCACGCAAGCACATTTTGTTCGTCCGACCACGACACTGTCCAAATAATTATAAAGAATAATTCATAAATAAAATAATTACACAAGATATAAACACCAAACCTACAAAATATAACCACAGAACACAGTATAATAAGTTTTGAATAATGTTTGCTTTATCTTTTCCCTCTAGTTAGCAATATAAGTTGGTACTATCTAGGCTAATACAAATTTATGATTTTATTTCTTGCCATTATTATTTTTACTCGTAATATTAAATTATATAAAATTGGGTTTATTTTTGTACAAATCAATTAGAAAAGTGATTTTTATATATTTTATATATATACTGTATTTTGAAATTAAATATAACGAATATATTTGCTATTGTAAACATAACCTATTATACACATATGTTCTATTTTCTCATTGACATAGAAAATTGACATATATTTCTGTCAGACATGGTCAATTTTCAAATGAATAAATAATTGAAATAGGAAATTGATGAAAAAATTGCTTGCGTAAGATGGGCATAAGATGAATTAAAATGTAGAATTAAAATTTTAAATTGATTATTCAATAACAAAATCACGAAAATAATACTTATAAATATATATTATTAATTTATTCTATAAGAAGCCACCGACCCCTAAACCACCTGAACGCCCCCCAAATGCTTCTGAACCCACTATTGCCCCCCTAGAAGGCTTCAGCGCCCACTGGGGGGCGGTAGCGCCAACTTTGGGAACCTATGCTATAAGACAATAACAATAGAGAATAATTTAGAAAACAATTAACCTAGGCATTCACTTAATTTGAACTTCCTTTTTTTACCTTTTTTTCTGTTCTATTTATCAATTCCCGTGAATGTGACATAAAATATTTGGATTTGGATTATTTAAAACTAGCAAAATACCCGCGCTTCGCAACAGCGAAGTACTGCCTTAAAATTTTTATTAAGAAGAAAAGTAAACCTTTTTAAACTGAGGGAAATATTACCAATAATTATTTATTAAGGATCTCTTTGTATGCCACGTTGTCAGTTCGGCCCTCCGGTTGTAATATGACCAAGCTGTGCACTGAGCTTACTCTTGAGCATGCAATGTACAGTTGGCCATGTGAAAAGCAATCTTGCCTCAAATCTCACAGCTTGGATTGCTGCTGTCATAATCGGTTTGAGTTTCATGGTTTGTTTCCATTACGACAGTATTTGCAGGACTTGTTGTGTTGAAGTGACATTTGGCATCTGTCAAGCATTATAAGCATGAAACCGTTTAACTTTGCATCCAGCTTTTGAGAGTTTAAACATTCATAAATATCAAAGTGTCCACTACTGAAATCAGTAGTCACCTGTGAATCTAAGATGTTTAAGAGGCGTTGGCGGTTGTCCAAAGGTGTAAAATATTTGGCCATTTCGGTACACTTGAAAGCAACAACCAAACAATTCAGCGGCAGCCATCAACTCACATGCAGAACCATAGGTGAAGGGCTTAAGCATTTCACTCTTATAGTGCTCCTGTGTAGTATAATTATCTCCTGTACCGTCATTAGTCCACACGTTGAACCTGTCCCAGTCATTCAATACATAAGACGCAATGTTCCTCCGGATATCAAGAGTGACTCTGATATGGCTGTGCAATATGTGACACAGAGAATGGAAAAGGCAGGCAGCATCTCCGGGCATGGAAACCACTTGGTAAGTGACAGTTCTTTGATCAATGGTGATCATCTCGATACACATGTTAATGGGGGTACGGTTGGAACGATAAAGGAAATGGGTACCTGAACAATGTAAAGTAAGTCTAAAATACCTACACAATAACTATAATCGTAATAAACGAACAATAAAAACAGTGGAGAAGCCGTAGATTAAATAAAAAGGCTGTAGTTATCAGCAGGGAGATGTGAATCCCGTGGCGAAGCAAGGAAGGGTTTGAAGAGACCGGAGCGACGGACGGCCTTATATAGGCAGGCAGCCAACAACGTGGGAGGTGTTAGGATGGGGGACCCAACGCCGCCTCACACGGCGACCGAGCTGCAGGCTATGGATGTATATATGTATGCAAGTAGGATTCAGTTAGCGTTGGGAACCCACATACCAAATTTCTTGAAGATGGGCCCATAAGTAACAAAGACCGTTGGAAAGTTCAATATGGCGGCCGACAGTGGTGCATACCATCGAAATAAGTACGTACATCGGTTTAGGTTAGCGCAGGGAAGCCGCCTACCAAATTTCATGAAGGTGGGGCCATAAATAAGAAAGTTTAACATGGCGGATGTTGTCGACTGTTATGACTGTTACGCGTAGAATTTTGAAATGAAACCTGCTTATTTTTTGTAAGTAAGCTGTAAGGAATGACCCTGCCAAATTTCAGCCTTCTACCTACATGGGAAGTTGGAAAATTAGTGATGTTGGAAAGTTTCAATATGGCAGCCGACAGTGGCGTCATACCACTGAAATAAGTACGTACATTGGTTTCGGTTAGTGCAGGGAAGCCGCCTACCAAATTTCGTGAAGATGGGACCATAAATAAGAAAGTTCAACATGGCGGATGTTGTCGACCATTATGACCGTTACACGTAGAATTTTGAAATGAAACCTGCTTAACTTTTGTAAGTAAGCTGTAAGGAATGAACCTGCCAAATTTCAGCCTTCTACCTACACGGGAAATTGGAGAATTAGTGATGAGTGTGTCAGTCAGTCAGTCAGTGAGTGAGTGAGTGAGTCAGTCAGTCAGTCAGTCAGTGAGGGCTTTGCCTTTTATTAGTATAGATTAAAAACTAGTAAAGTCAAGTTAATTTCTCAGTACACCTATGCAAACAGTACAGTACACTTATTTTCCCACATGACTGATGCAATGTGTACATTTAGGTACAATCAGTATGCATGCAAATAACCACAGTGAAAAAGCTACAAAGTTCCACACTGCATCAGACATATTTTATAACATACTGTAATGTATAACATCCATACTACAGTAGCAATAAACAATGCAATAGACAGCAAGTGCAGACCGAAAGATTACCATGAGCTAATGTTCCTGATATAAAGTGAATTAGTAAGGTCTAGAAATAAAGCATGTGTTATAAATATAAATTATCATGAAGTTTTTAATGTGCATGGGCATGCTTTGATCCAATTGATATATATATATATGTCTGATGGAAAGAAGAGTATGTAAGTTTAGGATAATGATAGCTTAGGGGAAGAAACTGTTGGTCTGATGGAGTTTGTAAAAAATCATTATTTTTTACTGCTTATAATATCTATGTTTGTCATTTGTACATGTGTATTATTTATTTTTGCTAATCATTGCTTAACTTTGACATAATGTTTTTGATATAGTTGCATCACCATTTTTGGTATGTTTTGTTATCATGTGCTTATCAGGCTGCCATTTTAGAATTTCAGCAGGTAGTTAATGGGTGATGAGGAAGCATTGCATGGATGGTAGGGATTACCTCTCGGGAGGCTTCATAATTCACACAATATGAAGACTTGCTTATAAATTACACCACAATAACATTAGTGCTTTGTCTGAGATTATGAATTTGAACTGTAAACAAATGTTGGTTTAGTGCTTTAGGTTGTGATTTTCTACTAATGAGTCAAAGCTTTGCATGTCTTGATTTGATTCTCAGTCTTAGTGGTTTTGCGTTAGTTGAGTTGTTGTGCTCTTGTTAATGACTCTTGGCAATTCTTGTTTGATTATGATAATGGTTAAACTCTCTAGTTTTTGATATTAATTCCGTTAGGCTTGATTCTTGGTTTCAACTTCTAGCTTGCGTAACAATTACAACATTAGAACAATCTAGACAAGAGTAGGCTCTTCATCCCAACAAAGCTTGCCAGTCCTATCCACTTAATTTTTCTAAATCAATATCAAATCTAGTTTTGAAACCTGGAGACCAAAACTGCACACAGTACTTCAGATGAGGCCACACCAGTGTATTATAAAACTTGAGCATAACCTCCTTGGGCTTGTACTCCACACATTGTGCAATATAACCTATAATTCTGTTTGCGTTCTTAATGGCTTCTGAACAATGTCTGGAAGTTGATAGTGTAGAGTCCACTATGACTTCTAAATCCTTCTCATAAGGTGTACTCTCGATATTCAGACCTTCCATTTTGTATTCAAACCTAACATTTTTACTCCCTATGTGTAATACTTTACATTTATTGACATTAAATTTCATCTGCCACAAATCTTTCTATAATGATTAAATGGATTCCAAATTATCTGCCAATCCACCTATCCTCGTATCATCTGCATACCTAACCAGCTTATTACATATATTCCTATCTAAATCATTTATATATATTAAGAACAGCAGCAGCCCTAGCACTGACCTCTGTGGAACACCACTCTTAGCATCAGCCAATTTTGATAAGATTCCTTACTCCATAACCCACTGCTTCCTGTGTCTGAGCCAGTTCTACAAACATCACCCTGAACTCCCACTTCTCTTAATTTGATGCCCAACCTCTTATATGGCACCTTATCAAATGCTTTCTTAAAGTAAAGATAAATATCATATGCTCCACTTTGATCATATCCTTTTTTTGCTTCCTGATAGTATTCCAACATGTTGGTAAAACACAGCCTCCCTCTTCTGAACCCATGGTGACTATTCAGAAAAATTCCTGTATTTGCCATATGCTGCTCAATCTTTTCCTTAATAATTCCTTCCATTAATTTTCCTGTGATGCACATTAATCTTACTGGCCTATAGATGCTTGGATCTGCCCGGTCACCCTTTTTATATAAAGGGATAATATTTGCCATTTTCCAGTCCTTCTCAATCTCCCCAGTGTGCAGTGACTTCTTAAAAGTATGTGTCAAGGGTTTATATATGTACTCATTAGCCTCCTTAAGAACTCAAGGGCAAATATTATCTTGTTCTGGTGATTTGTTTGATTTCAGCCTATTTAATCTGAACAGTACTTCTCCCTCTACAATTTCTATCATTTAGATCATTTAGAACCTCCTTAGTAGTCCCATTTACTGCTCAGAGGTTATCCACTTCCTCACTTGTGAAGACCTCAGAAAAATGCAATTTTAGAGCATCCACTATTTCACTGTCTGTATTTTTTAATTTCGCTTTACTATTCCTACTACACTTCACCTCCTCTTTGGCTGTTCTTTTACTACTAAAATATTGATTCTCTTTGGGTCATCTTTCGCCATATGTACTATATTCCTCTCCAAATGTCTTTTAGCCTTCCTAATATCCTTATTAATGGTTGCCCTCATGTTCTCATACACGCTACGATTCACTTTGAAGTTATTAGTCTTATACACCTCATAGAGCTGTTTTTTCCTTTGCAGCTTCTTTTTTAAATTTCCTATTAATTCCAAATTTGAGTATGTACCTATCCTGCATCACATGTAAATTATTTTTAATCCTGTTCCACTGCTCCTCACCTGTCTTCACCTTTAAAAGGTTGTCCCAGTCTATCCTCCTTAGACTTTGCCACATCTGCTGAAAATTTGCCCTACCAAAGTTAAACTTAACAATTTTAGTCTTTGCATCCACACTCTTACAAAACACCGAGAAATGTATTATATTATGGTCACTTGACCCTAGTGGTTCAATCACTTCTACACCCTCAGTTCTGTCCTGATTATTATAAAATTCTAAATCCAGACAGACTTCACCCCATATTGGTGCTTTAACATACTGTGTTAAAAAGCAGTCACTGATTAATTCTAAAAGTTTCTGCTGTTGTGCCTCTCCATTTGTAAGGTTATCCCAGTTAATATTCAGATAATTAAAGACCCCCATGACTATAATATCCCCCTGTAAACTTTCTAATGTGACTAAAAAGATCTGTGTTAAAATTGCTGTCTGCATTGAGTGGTCTATAACATACTACTAAAATAAGGCCACTTTCCCTAATGCTTTCAAGGCAAAGCCACATGTCCTCCCTAAGATGGGGCTCATTGTTCAACTGAAGAGGACTAGCATTTAAATTCCTCACCTTCCCAGCACAGTTATTATTTAATGAAAACAAAATATCAAACCAGAAACTATTAATAAAAAAAGTTTCATAAACCAAAATAAAATAATTAACAAAACCGAAATGAAAAACTAAACCAAACTATTAAAATAGCTGAAAAGACTAACTGAAATAAAATAATTATTTACAAGAAATATTTTTAGCTTTCATAACAACCGGACTTATGCAAGGGGTAAGTTGAGTTTAATCAGAAATTAATCAAATTATTTTTATAAGAATTTTCAATTTGGTTTTTGAATAAATATCCCTGCCGCTAGTCTAACCCTTGTAACTTTTAACTCTAAAACAGATGACTCTAAAGTCATCCACCAAGAGCTGCTTACATATATACATCCAGTGAATGATGGCTGGTGATGGAGGGTGGGTGTTCACATAGCATTTGCTGTGACAGTGCAAGCTGAATACGGGTGTGTAAAGCGTGTGACAAAGAAAGCGATTTACTGTGTAATAATAATGACAGTTCTTCAGGAGCTGATAGTGACAATATGATAAATTCTGTTCCAAGTGTTTGTGAAGCATACCAAGGTGATGATTTTGTTTTGAAAGTACTCAGCAACTTTCAAAGCTGTCATTCACTGCATCTCCAGGGCTCAAGAGAGGAGTCTTAGATACAGATGATCCCTTGTGGAATTTCAGTCTGTTCATAAATGATGGCATGTTAACCTCAGTAATTCTGTCCAAAAGACATTATATGTTGTGACAGATAGGGGGCGCTGTCGTCCCCTTGAACCCTCGGATCAGACACCAGATAAAAGTCCAAATATTACATTTATTCGAACAATAATGTGCACAAAGCATCCTCCACTCCACTATATGCATAAACAATAACCAATACACTATAATCAATAATCAATCCTCCTCACCCAGACGCGTTGTCCCTCTGCCACCCGACTCATCTTGCCCGTCTGGGATCTCCCACAGTCTTTTATAGTCCTTGACCCGGAAGTGATTCTTTCTCTCTGTCCATGTGACTGGGAACACATCTGGGTCAGATAAAAGCTCCTTTTCTTCATCAGCCCGGAAGCACTTTATTTCTTCCGTCCTCATGGCATGGAAGTACTTCCGGGCTATATGGAAAATAAATGTCTCTGTCTCTGGGCCTTCCTGCAGCATCCCCTGGTAGCCCTGACGTTATCCAGCAGGGCTGTACAGGAAAAATCATTGTCCATGATGCCCTGCTGGAATTCGGGGCACCTCCATGCTGTAGGAAGGGCTCCATCTGGTGGCCTTGGAGTATTGACCGGTATAACTGGCCGGCCATATACCACAATGTACACAGCAGTAAATTCAGCAGCACAGCAGCACACACTAAACTAAATTCCAGGCTGCATGAGTTGTATGTCTGTTATGATGAGCTGCCGCATTTCTTTGTGCTTCTTGTATATCAAGATGTAATTAAATCACCTGAAATCGGAAAAGTGCCGGTCAACAAAATCTTTACCGTATGGGCAGAAAAATCATGAGTATGTAACGTTTCAGTTTATTTCTCAGTTGCCTGCATTTTGTTGACAATAATTCACTGCCAGGCGGCACGGTGGCGCAGTGGTAGTGCTGCTGCCTCGCAATAAGGAGACCCGGGTTTGCTTCCCGGATCCTCCCTGCGTGGAGTTTGCATGTTCTCCCCGTGTCTGCGTGGGTTTCCTCCAGGTACTCCGGTTTCCTCCCACAGTCCAAATACATGCCGGTTAGGTGCATTAGCGATCCTAAATTGCCCCTAGTGTATGCTGTGGATGAGTGTGTGTGTGCACCCTGCAGTGGGCTGGCGCCCTGCCCAGGGTTTGTTTCCTGCCTTGCGCCCTGTGTTGGCTAGGATTGGCTCCAGCAGACCCCCGTGACCCTGTAGTTAGGATATAGCGGGTTGGATAATGGATGGATAATTCACTGCCACTTCGCACAGGAGAAATCCTTTTTGTAAATAAAACAGCACTGATAGAGAGACTGACTAGGTCAGCTTAAAAGATCAGCATATTGTTGTTGAGAATCACTTTTAATCGATAAAGGTCATTTAACAATGAATTGATACAAACCTTGTAAAATCCCTGAGTTGGCAATGTCTCTACTGAAGTACAGGTAGGTTGGTAAAGAGAGTCTGCTAACTAGTGAAAAATTAAACCTACTAATATGTTTTTGTATTTATTCTGTATTTATTAATTTAACTTCTTTAGTTTTACATTCACAGCTCAAAATACCTGATATTGTGAAAATAATCTGGTAGCAGAATTATGTTTTAAAATATTTGTCTCCCTCTTCTCAATCCTACTCTCTCTATCAAGACAGATAGTTGAAATAACATAAACGTTTTGTTCTAAACATCAGTCATGTCATACATATTTCATATATATAGTATTGTTGCAATAGGCTGCCACCCTGTCCAGGGATTTTTCCTGTCTTACATCCAAAGCTGCTTAGATGGGCTGCAGATTTCCAGTGATCCTGCTCTGGATAAGTGAGTTTAGAAAGTGTATATATTGCTCCTAATCTCAGATGTTGTTTTCTGTCATTTTGTGGCTGTCCATACTCCTATTACTTGCTCTTACTCAAGTCTCACTACCCTTAACCTTGACACTATGTGCTTGTTTTTCTTTGTTTCTCTCAATACAGCTAGCCGGGGTCTGCACACTGATTCAAGCCTAAGCCCTGTTCTTCCTAAGCCCCCATGATTTTCATGATCACACCTGTCAGAACACAATAGAATCTATTCTCTGATTTTTGATGTGTTCTCAGGCTTGCTGGTGGCTAAATTCTGTCTATAAATTGCATGTGCCTGATATAGAATCAGACATCAATATGACTGGTAGAAAATAACAAAGAACAGTATAGCAGATTTTTGATACAATATTGAAGGCATCACTGTAATTGTAAACAAATTGTCTTGGGGCAGGATATGTTTTGTGCTGTGAACATTGAGTACAAAACCCTCAAACCTTAAAATTCACCTACATTTCATCACAAAGTGGCCCATTCTGGGCAAGAAAAGGAAAAGATGAAATGTACCAAAAGTTCACGCACATTTATTCAGCACAAATCACATAGAATATATTTTTAAAAGCTATAAAATTGTATATAATTGTTCAGTATCTGGTTTTGATTATGCTTATTTTATTAGAAAAAAAACAAAACCAGACAGTATAAGATGTAGTGCTTTAAGCTTCCACTAGCATTAAACTTAGATTATATTCAAACCCGTTAAGTGTACATTTCTGTCTGATTGTGACACAAAACTAAACTCCATAGTAGCTCTTTAACAATTAAAATAATTACTAAAACAGAAATTAATATATATAAAAATAAAATAGAAATGTCTTTGTGAAATTAAAACTAAAAATACAGTGAAGGAAAACTAAAACTAAACTGAATTTCCAAGTAAGAGTAGAAGTATTAATTCAGTCTTTATTGACAATTTTAATCTTTTCTGGAATCGTCCTTCATTTTTCAGGAATGACGGAATTTAGCAGAGTTTCTTAGGTGCTCGAGTTTAGCATAATTATATTATTCCTTTGTTGACATACCTTAACTGTTAAACAACTGAAGTTGTTTTATTTTAATTTCTGTTTTATTTGCTTATTTTATATATTCTTTTAATTTGTACACTGTATTGGAACCATGTTGCATGGTGATTTTGTACTTTAAATAAAAATGATTGATTGATTCATTGACTGATTGTTTGACCTACACAGCAACCTCACCTCCTTTTTGGTTCTGTCTATCCTTCCTAAAAATGTATATCCCTCTATGTTATACTCATCCCCATGTTTTTTATTTAGCCAGATTTCCATTATTGTTATAATATTATAATTATGCTCTGCTGCATACAACTCCAACTTACTTGCCTTATTTTTGATACTTCTAGCATTAAGGTAAGCTATTTTAATGTGTTACTCCTTCTACATTTAAAAGTTGGGTTAGAATTTACATTACTATGCATTTTTAATTCTACACTGTTGTTTGTTCCTCCATGTACAGTTCTAAACCTGGCCTGTCCTAAACTCCCTGCTGCCCATTCCCTACCTTAAACAATTCTTGACTAACCTATTCATACGACTCCCCAATACATTGGTGCCCCTCTGGTTCAGGCATAACCTGTCACAGCAGAACAGGTCCCATTTGTTCCAAAAGGAATCCCAATGCCTGATAAACCTATACCCTTCTACCCTGCACCAAGATTTCAGCCACGCGTTAAAGGTCTCCCACCTGTGCACCCTGAAGGCAACAAACTATTCAAAACTCACTGTCTCTGGAGTTTCACTCCCCCTAATAATTGAGTCCCCAACTATCACTACCTCTCTGTTTCTGTGCATTGGTTTTGAGGTGGTCTGTTGGGGCTTCTCATTCCTGCCTACCACCTCAGAATTGTCAGAGACATCGTCCAGCTCCGCAAGGACTTGAAAATGGTTTGACACTTCTAATTCTGGGGTTCCCCGGACAGTGTGCAACCTTTAATTTATGCCTTGTGACCGTGACACACCTGTCTGGTCTGGGATCTCCTCCTGCGCCACCTTTGGGTGGGGGTTGCACACCATCTCTCTAAAGGACACCTGGGTCAGTTCCCCAATTCTCTACTACAATGCTGGCCAGCCAACTCCTCCTCCGATTCAGCAACCCTGAGCTCAAGGTGCTGGAACAGCTGGTGTCTTCTGCAGATGTAGCAATAATAGACGACTGGACATCATCTAAAAAGTCCAACATCCAACAGGACTTGCATTGCACTGGCCTCATTATTAAAATATGATTTAGAATTACAGAATTGGCACTCCAGCCACCATAAAAAAATTTACACTGTTCCATTCCATCTGAAATAGTGTGGTGCTGAGGTCTCACCCATTGCATGGCTGCACTTGTGTCATAATCTGGGATCCTGAGTTGGTTTGTCATGTGGTGGGTGTGGCAATGCACTGTATCAGCGCGTGCTCCTAACCTTTCTCTCATAACTTAAATGGTATAAGTAAAAAAATGTAAGCCAAATAAATTTGAATATAAAACTACTACAGCTATTTTACACCTTCTGGCCCCTTAAGCTCCAGTAACATTCTTTATCTCAACTGCAGGCTGTTTGTCCTATGACAGTGAAAGGCAAAACTTTTCTTTCACGGTGCACCTGAGGGACTGCCCATAAATAAAGTTGTGACGACACAATCTATGGACAATCGCCAATAAAAACAGTTAATTTTACAAGTTTGAAAGACATTTTATTAATAAAGGAATCAAAGGATAAATCTTAAATTTCATTTAAATGTGAACGTTGAGATTGTTTTTCAGCACATATGAGATTAATGCGAGGATAAATTTTCGATAGACAAACGTGCATTTCCTTGTCGATCATTTGAAGTCTCTCGCGTTTCTTAGACTTCATTTACGTAAGTGTTCCATTATCTGTTTTTCCAAAATATATATTTTTTTAAAACATTATCTTTTTAATCAAGCAAAAATTCAAAAACACTAGCAATTTTAAATATTTTACAAAAGTTTTCGCAGTGCCCCCTAGAAAATTCCACGGCGCACTGGTTGCCCAACATACAAATAAATAGGTAGCCAGTGCAAATAGTAAAGGAGAGGAGTGATGTTCTCTTTTCACTCAGTGTATATGTGGACTCTAGCAGTTCTGGATATATGGCAGTCTAACAAGTGTTTTTTTTAATTCTTTTAGGGTGGATGTCGACTTTTGTCAACAACAGGTTTGAGGGTAGATGTTGACTAAAGTTGACATTCATGGGTAGAGGGTGATAATCAGCTGTAAACATTGACAAAACTCACCTATACCTACTTTATAGGTAGGCATCCTTGCTAGGAGGAATGTGGAATCCCAGCATGTGTATGAGTAGAGTAAACAATGCCTAGAATGGCATCAACATTTGACAAGAGAGCAAAGCAAATGCGCAAAGCAAAATACTCAGTGGATAATGTTTTATGTATATTTTATTATTTTGAATTAGACTCTGACTTGTCGGACTCCAGTTTTGGTTCAGGTTATCCTGGAGATCTAAAACAAAAGTGAGGTACAGGCATCAGCTGTGCTAATTGGTCCCTACCTGATCTGCCGACGCCACCCCCATGCAGCTGCTGACACTGTTGTGACAACCAGAGATGGCTAATATGCTGAAATAAGGCACTGCATACAGCAGCAGACATTTTACATTGATATATGTGAAAAACTATTGCTTTGTATACTTTTCAGAAAATTTTCAGTTTTTTGGATAAATATTCAGCCCTGGGAGAAAATGAAAAAAAATCAGCCCTAAAAGAGTTGTAATAGAGATGTACAGTCTGCTCTTTCATCTACTTCTCGCGAACCAGAAGCATTGGCTGTAACGGGGATTGCCACTTCATCTGCGGAGCACAAAAGCCGAAATGATCTGTCCGAACTGAAGGTAATGATCGCAACAGTGGCCACGGCCATAAATGAGCTCAAGAATGAGCTCAAGAAAGGCATCCAGAAAAATATAAAGAAATAAATAAATGGCTTGCTCAAGACAAGCGAGAAAACAAACGAGAAGCTGTGGCTGGAGCTGCAAGAGCTGCGGCAGGATAATAAAGACTTGGAAAAATGTATATATAATTGCTTTGATGCCTTTAAAGGTATGCTGGGAAAAATTGAGGAACACATTTAGGAAAATGCGTCCAAAATGAGAGCACTTGCCGATCAGCTGAAAGACATTAAGCAGTCATTCACGACTCAAATTGAAACAGCTGAACATTTGGCATCTACCACTGGTGGAAAAGCTACAGCTGCGAACAAAACAAGGACTTATTACAATGTGCATCATACAGACCAATTTCACTTCTGAATAATGATGTTAAGGTACTCTCCAAAGTCCTAGCTAGAAGGATGGAGAAAGTGCTGCCTTCAGTAATATCACAACATCAAACTGGATTTATTAAAGGCTGACACTTAGCTTCCAATCTTCGACGCCTGTTTAATGTAATATATTCACCAATAAAGTCAAACACATCAGAGATATTATTATCATTGGATGCAGAAAAAGCATTCGATATGATTGAATGGAACTACCTTTTCACTACATTAAAGAAATTTGGGTTTTGCCAGAACATTTGTGCATGGATCAAACTACTGTATACCAATCCAGAAGCCTCAGTTTGTATTAACAACATTTGTTCAGACTACTTCAAACTAGAATGTGGTACCAGACAAGGATGCCCCCTGTCACCACTACTTTTTGCAATCTCCATTGAAGCACTGGCAGTTCACTGTCAAAATGCTTATCAGATAAAGGGGACCATCAGAGAAGGACTTGAACAGAAAATTTCTCTATATACAGTGTGGACGCGGCCCGGACTCAGACAGGCAGACATGTTGTAATCCACCACCACACGTTTATTTACAAAGTACTATTTACAATAATCAAGTGCACACAAACCCCAAACACAGCCACACAATGCCTTCCTCTTCGGGCCGCCTCCACTCTCTCTCCTGCTTTGTCCTGCTTCCACCCGACTGCAGCCTCGAATGAAGGGAGACGGCCCCTTTTATACACTCCCCGGATGAGCTCCAGGTGCTTCCGACACACCCCCGTTGGCCTTGCCTACGTGTGGTGGAAGTGTCGGCTGCTCTCCCGGCAGCTCCCCGGGTGTCCTCTTAATTCTTCCCCCCAGCACTTCCTGGTGTGGCAGAAGTGCTGAGGTAACAGGTCCCCAAGGCATTGGGGCGCCTCCTGGCGGTGACCACGGGCCTCTACAGGGTGGGGCTTCCATGCCCTCAACCCTTTGCCCCCAAAGCAACCAGGAAGGCAGCCCCCACGTGATCCAGGGTGGGCGCAGACCCACATCCGGTCCCTCATGGCGTCCCGGCCGGGTCGTGGCCCCTGGCATCTCTGACAGCAGACGATATGGTACTGTATTTATCAGACCCACAAAATACAGTGCCTGCAGTCTTAACAGCACTTACAGAATTTCAAAAGATTTCTGGTCTCAGAATTAATTTGAATAAAAGTGTGCTATTTCCAGTGAATTCTCAAGCATATAATATTAGATGGGACACCTTCCTTTTTATCATTGCAGATCAGTTTAAATACCTAGGGGTAAATATCACAAGTAAACATAAAGCTCTTTATCAACAAAATTTCACCATCTGTATGGAAAAAACTAAGCAAGACTTGCATAGATGGTCAACCGTTCATCTCACTCTAGCTGGAAGAATTAATGTTGTTAAGATTAATATCTTTCCTAAGTTTCTCTTTTTATTTCAAAACATTCCAATATAGTTCAACCATAACCTAATTTATTTGGAACTTCAAATATCCACATATTCAAAGAGCGACCCTACAAAGCCCTAAGGCAGAAGGTGGGATGGCTGTACCTAACTTTCAGTTTTATTACTGGGCAGCGAACATACAAGCTATAAAAACCTGGACACAAATAGATAAACATACACAGGCTTGGTGCGCAATAGAAATAAAATCCTGCGGTACTTCTTTATATTCCCTGCTTTTTGCCCCTATAAATGCAAGTTATCGCCAATATACAGTACTAATAACCCAATTGTGTTTCACTCACTCAGAATATGGAACCAATGTAGGAAGCATTTTAAGATGGAGAATCTTTTATCTGTGGCACCTCTGCATGAGAACCACCTTTTTTCAACCCTCGCATAACATATGCAGTTTTTAATATCTGGAAAACATTTGGGATTAAATTACTTAGAGATCTTTATATAGACATCATCTTTGCATCCTATGAACAATTGCATTCCAAATTTAACTTTCCAGCAACACATTTCTTTCACTATCTTCAAATTAGAAACTGTTAAGCAGAACCTGCCCAATTTCCTCATCTCCCACCTTCCTCTATGCTGGAAAAAATATTGCTCAGTTTCGAGGACTCAGACAGCATGTCTGCAATATATAAAATTATTTTACAGCCCCTCCCTTTCAAAGATCCAAGAGGACAATTGGAAAAGGATCTCTCTCTCAACATATCAGAAAAGGAGTGGAAGGTAGCAATGCAGAGAATTCACTCAAGCTCCATAAGGGCAAAGTATGCAATTATTCAACTCAAAATTATATATTGAGCACATCCGTCTCGCTTAAAACTGTCCAAAATGTTTCCAGGGCAAGATCAAATCTGCAAACGCTGCAATCAAGTTCCAATCTCACTGGGTCACATGTTTTGGGCCTGCATCAAATTAACATCATTCTGGGCAAAAAATTTTAAGTGCCTTTTATACAGTCTCCTAACCCATTAACAGCTGTGTTGGGTGTTCTTCCAGATGGGCTTAAAGTGGAGAAATACAAACAAACTGTGATTGCCGTTACTACACTATTGGCATGGAGATTTATTTTGCTAAACTGGAAGAATCCTAACTCTCCTTTTTTAAGTCAGTGGGTAACTGATGTTTTATATTACTTGACATTGGAAAAAATCAAATTCTCACTTAGCGGATCTGTGCAGAACTTTTCAAACCTGGTAGGATCCAATCAATAATATTTTAGAATTAGCTCTTAAAGTACTGAGGAAGCAGATTCTCTTCCCATTTCTTATTCTTTTCCATTTATTTTTATCTGCTATTAAACTCGATTTATTTATTTTTACTAGCTTTAAATTTTACTCCATTGGTCTTGCTCTCTTTCTCAGGGGTGGGGGTTGATTTGTTTTCAATCCTATTTTTTTATAAAAATTGATCTATTTTTATGGAATGATTATGATAAAATCAATCAAATTTAAAAAAAAAAGAAAAGCCTTGAATCTGTTTTGCGCTGTTGTGAATAGCAAGCTTTATTTCAATATATTTAAGACAAGAGAATATATTTTTTTGATATTTTTTTATTTTTTAAAGCTCATTTCAGTGAATTCCAGTAACCTGTCTCATGAACAAAAAATGGAATTAATTAAATGCTTGATAATGCATTCTTCAAAGAAAACTCAGCCTGAGCGACACATGCAGGCTACACTGTTACTCTTAATAGCTCCACTCATAGTGGTTACTGTAGCACCTAATGACTAAAACATTGTCTCTGTAATTTTTGTAATTTCTGAGCAAAGTGTTATCTTAATTCAGAATGTATAATGCAGTTGGGAAGCATAACTTCACCAGGCTGACCTGCGCAGGATACACTTTTATTATGAACTGTATCTGTAATACTAGCTGTAATTTTGTGCTGTGCATGTTACAAATGCTTCAGAGTGAATACAGCTGCAAGTATATGTTTCTTAGATAGTATAGTTAGATTGTGTAATTTTCAGAGGCAGAAAATATTTAATGCATTTTAATACATTTAATATAAAACATGTACTAGATTGTGTTGTGGCAAAAAATTGCCACCAGAAGGCTTCTTACCTGAAAATGAAGGCTATTAGAACTCAGGATAGGCAAACAGAGTTTTAAAGCTTAATTGCAATAAAACAACACAAATAACAACACAGACTCAACCCAATACGGCCAAATTGAGCTGAGCCCGGAACAGTTCAAAACCCAAAACTTATGTGTCATTTCTTATATTTTTGACCTCGTTCAATTAGCTCATTCTGCACCTGTTCTTACTGTCCATTGTTCATCTCTAGTTTCTGTTTTGCTTATTTCTGATTGGTCTTTGGATGGGCAGATGTTTTCCTTTTTCCATATTTGGGCTTTTATGGTGTCATTTCCTTTTCTAATCCTTTCAAACTATGTTATAATAGTGGCCTGAAGCTAAGCTTTAATTAAAAAGAAATATGATATATGCTTTTATTTAATCATTTGCTTGGCATGCTTGATTTGCCTTAATTTCTATGCTAAAGTTAATTTATAATATATTCTTCTATATTTATTGCTAGTGCCTGAATATACTAATTTTTCTTTCATGCATTACATCATTGTAACCTCGCTTAGAGCAAAAGACTTTTGCTGCCTTTTTGCTGATTCCCAATCCAGCTGGTTTCTTACTTGCCTATCAGAGCCATTTTTTCTGTGGTATCGTTCCTCAGCTTCCCAGCCTTGAACACAGGTGTTCTCATTCTTCCTTATCTTGTCCTCGGGTAGTTTCTGTGCGTCATTCTTAGTCCTATTCTATCCTTACTGGTAATCTTCTTTTTTTACTAGAAAATGCAATATGCCTGATTTTTTAGTTAACTATTTGCTTGACCTATCATATTTGCTTAACATTCTAATTTATGCTTAATCTAATGTTTTAGAAGCTTTTAATTACTTTTTATGGCTCTTTATGTTAATATGCAATTTATGCTAATATAGAAATTTTTCTCTTCTATAATTGTTGCATGGGGCATTAAATAGTGCCTCCGTAGTAGATCAGAACAGTATAACACTAATATTACATGTGTGGTTGTGTTGCAAGGCTGAAAACTCTATACATTTATTTTTTTTCCATTTATTTTGTAAACTTATGGCATTTGCTAAAATCTGTTTTTTTTCCTGAAGCATCATGGCCTGAAGTAAAAGCTGTTTACAACTTAAAATTTTATTATGATACCATAATGTTCACATAGCAGAGAAGCAATAAGTGCCCTGTCATAAAAAAAGAAAAGAATTGAAGAATGAATAAAAAACACAGAAGAATTATTTTTAAAGTGCAACAAATTTTGTTATTCAAGAATCTTATTCTGGTTGTACTAATTTTTACATGTTTTTAAAAGGGGCGTTAAGCTATGCAATTTTTAGATTGCTTGGAAGAAACTGATCTGATAATACAGAGCAAGTGGGAAGTGGTAGACATGACTGCTATAATAGTAATTATTTCTAAAGCAACACTTTTTTGACTTTCTTTGTACAACAAGGAAGATATTGCCTTGATTCTGAAAATTTTCCAATCCAAGACACTGCAGTATCAAATATATTTATGGTAAGATGTGATTTGAGATTTGTAACAAAACATTCTTAGGCTTGCATAAGTCTATTCAGGGTGACAATGGGTAGAAGTCTATCCTAGTGGCATGAAGCTCAAGGCAAGGAATGAGCCCTGGATACAGAACTAGTCCATCACAGGGACCGCCATTATACTTGTCTGCATTCACACTGGGTTCAATTTAAAATCACAGATTAAATTAACTTGCATGTTTTTGTCAATTTGGGAGGAAGAGTGGAGAGTCCTAGGGAAAGCTCTTGCAGACACAGAGAGCACCTACAGACTGCACATGGACACAACCCAGGGCAGGATTTTAACCTAGGCTGCTGGATCTGCGAGGCAGCAGTGGTACCCACTGTGCCACCATGTCGCCATTTATGATTTCTTAATTATTAAATAAAATAGCAGGCAAGGCTAAATAGCAAGCAATTCAAACTGATTTGTTTCATTGTGTTAGTAAAGTTATAGCATTAATTCATTTTTAACAATATAAACCGGCGCAGTCAGACGATAGGAATCATTTCATTCATTTTGTAAAAAATGCAATACTAATATGCCATTTTAAAAATGTAAACAGTTTGTAACATCTGTATACCACTGCACCGCCATGCTACTATTTCTGATGTTATTTTTACTACAACTAAAGCTTGTGAATGGCTATTAAATTAAAGTTAATTATTTGTTTAGTCATGCATTTAATTTTTAGCATTAATTCAGAGATTATTACATTTAACATGATAAACTCCATTTAATTAATTTTATGTGAAATCCTACAGGCTTCAATGAAGCAGAATTCTAAAAATGTGAACCGTTTGTAACATATGTATTTCTTTGCGTGACTGGACCTCCACCACAATCACTGCATAGAATATTAACCAAACTAATTAGTGTTTAATCAGAACTTCTGTACTATATATGTAATTAAGTGTCACTAATTTAAAGTTTTGTTTTACTGTAGACATCTATTATCAATTAATTTTGTATTCTATGGAAAAATCTAATTTTTCCTGTTAGTGTTGTTTTCCTTTCCAAAATGATCATTAAATCATGTGTGATGCATATGTTTGATGTAAAAAAAAAATATCTGACAGCTGAAAAACATAAGTGATCCCAGCTGTCCTTGCTTTGGTGGACAAATAAGATAAACTCAAAATGTGCTTCTGTATTTTTTTTAGGTAGCAGTTCAGTTGTAAGAATAATAGGCAGAAGGTATTTTTAGCAATACTCAGAGCAAATTTCAAACCACATCATTTATCTTTGGGGGAAGAGTGTAGTTTGATTTTTTTTCTTTGAACTTCTTGATTTCTAGAATTTCTGTGAATTTTCTGATAGCTCTTATTTAACATTTCAGAGTTTGTTGGAAGGAGTGTATAATTTCTTCATGCTAGATAACAATTTGTGGAAACTTTATGAGTAAAAAAGTGGTGCCTCTTTGTTGTAGTGTAATATACTGTTGATATGATTGTAATGGTAAATGATTTAAAGTTAAACTGTTTGTAAGCTTAGGTGGAACAATCACTACTGTAGTCACTTGGCTTCAGTACTCAGTCCAGTGAATTTACATCTTTTTTTCATTTTGAGGGAGTTATCAGTGGGTATTCTGGTTTTATTCCACATGCCAAGGAAGTCTGAGTTTGATTGGTGGATCTAAATTGTCCTAATATGAGTGAATATGAATGTTTGCTGAATGTACGCTGTAATTCCAGGCAAGGGTGTTTCCTCCCTTACACCTATAAAGGTAAAGTGGGTTCTGAAAATCAATGACTCCCACATATTTTATATAAATATGTTTGTGCTCTAAATGTTATAATATTTATCAATATGGTTTATCAATATTATATGATCAATATGTTTTCGTCAAGGCTTTCATGCAGTTACAGCCCCGGCCGGGACGCCTTGGAGGACCAGAGGGGGGCGTGTGCCTCCTCCAGACCGAGAGGGGGCGTCCGTCCTGGTTATGCAGGAGGCCTCGGGTAGGGGGCTTCGAAGCCCAGCCCTGTAGGGACCCGTGGCCACCGCCAGGCGGCGCCCCGATGCCTATTTATCCCGGGAGCCCGGCACTTCCGCCACACCAGGAAGTGCGGGGGGCGACGGGGACACCGGACGGCTTCCGGGTGCGCAGCAGGCACTTCTGCCACACAGGGGTGTGGCCAAGATCAATTGCTGGGAAGCAGCTGGAGCCCATCCGATAAGAGGGGCCGCCTCTCTCCAGTCATTGGTGGATGTTGGGAGGTAGCGAGACAGAGCTGGGGAGAGGATTGGAGGCGGCCAGGAAGAGAAGGCAAAAAGACTCTGAGCCCTGGACTTTGGGGTAATCGGTGCAAGAGGCACTAGGGTTGATGCACTTAAAATTGTAAATATTGTAAATAAACAGTGTGTTGGGTGAACTTATGATGTCCGTCTGTGTGTCCGGGCCAGCTTTCACAATACCCTTTCTTCTAAATTTCAGTTCACATATGCACTAGTACTTACTTTTCTATTACAAAAGTTTCTTACAGAAATCTTATGCACTTAATTATTTACGTGTGTTAGAAGCGCTCAATTTGCTTTATTTGAAAGACAAAAGAGTAAAAAGTGTACACAGCTTAAGTGTAAGATGTTTTTGTCTAAAAATGACAAAACTCACAAGAAGAAAATCAGGCTTAAATGCCTATTCTGTCCAATTCTAAGTTCTTGTCTGTGTGAAATGCCAGGGTTGTTTAATCACAGTTGGCAATAAAAGAAATGTGGCAGCCAGGTGACTGTAATTGTGACCTCTTGCCTGATGCAATTCTATGTTCATGGAAATTAAATAAGACTTAAAGATAGTGTTGATTTCTAAAACATATTCACCCAGTAGTTTGAATTGTATGTGCATAAACCCATGTTTTACTCTGAGGAATCAACCATTTGTAAATGATTATTTTACCACCGAGCAAGTGGTTGCATCTTTAAAAATTTTGCAGAAAACAGCATAGAAGCTACTCAGATTTGTCAACATTTTATGAAAGTAACAAGTATAAAAAATGAGAAAATTAGGTATCTCTTACTGAATTTACGGTCTTACTTGAATGGTTACTTGATATCACATTCATTCTGATAGGGTGAGCACTATGCACATCACTTCCAGAGAATTTATTTTTTCTTATTTTATTTTTCTTATTTAATCATCTGATGCTATTGGTTAAGTTGCTGGGACATACAATTTGAATAAGTGGATTAAGAAAACAATATGATTAAGTGGGGTCAAGTGAGCAGTGAAGCAGTGAAAGGTTGAAATGGTGTGCTACAAGTAAATACCTAGGTTTAAAACCCATTCAACACTCGGTGACAATCTTTTCATACATTACGGAATTTAAGTTGAACACTGTTAGACTTTTATTGGT
This sequence comes from Polypterus senegalus, assembly GCF_016835505.1. NCBI lineage: Eukaryota > Metazoa > Chordata > Cladistia > Polypteriformes > Polypteridae > Polypterus > Polypterus senegalus. The sequence goes on along the minus strand of NC_053158.1, from coordinate 139,532,329 downwards.
TTTATAATCATATTATTCTGTTGTGTGCTAACATACTGTATTGTGTATTTTCCAGCCTGACATTCATACAGTGAATTTTTTTTGTGGAAGAAAAAAATACATACTGAATTCATATCCAAGCAAATTGATTATTTTCTTGAGACAAATGCATCCTCAGAGGTCTCAGCAGGTATGAAAGCATCTTTTAAAAGGACAGATTATTTCATACCTTTATCACAAACATAAACTGGAAACCAAGAAGGCGCCTGAGTTAATCAGCAAAATTACCAGAATAGATCTAGAATATGCAAGGTCTCCAAATGAGGCACTCTATAGGAATTTTGCAATCACGATTTAATCTCTTGACTACTAAAGAAATGGAACAGGATACCTTTAAATCGCGACATCATTATTATGAACACAGAGAAAAGGTAAAGGTAAATAAAGGGAATTCTCAGAGAAGGAGTTGAAAAGAAAAATATCACTATATGCAGATAATATGGTACTATATGTATCAGACCTACAAATTTGTGTGCCAGCAGTCCTAAAAGCATTAGCAGATTTTGAAAAGATACCTGTCCAGAAGCCTCAGTTTGTATTAGCAACATTATTTCAGACTACTTCAAACTAGAATGTGGTAACTGACAAGGTTCCCCCCTACCACCATTAATCTTTGCTATCACCATTGAGCCATTGACTGTTTACTTTAGAAATGCATCAGAGATAAAGGGGATTACCAGAGAAGGATTTGAATCGAAAACATCACTACTGTATATGCAGACAACATGGTACTGTATATATCAGACCCATTAAATTCCATGCCAGCAGTCCTAAAAGCACTAGCAAAATTTCAAAAGATCTCAGTACTCAAAATCAATTTGAATAAAAGCATGCTTTTTCCAGTGAATTCTCTAGCACATAATATCGGACTGGATACCTTGCCATTTATCTTAGCAGATCAGTTTACATATCTAGGGATAAATATTACAAGTAAACATAAAGCTCTTTTTCAACAAATGTTTGCTGTCTGCATGGAGAAAATTAAACAACACATGACTAGATGGTCTACCCTCCATCTTACATTAGTAGGGAGAATCAACATTGTTATGATGACCATCCTTCCCAAGCTGTTCTTCCAATTTCAAAGCATCCCCATTAGACTAAATCATAACTTCATTTATTTAGAATTCGAAACATCCATGCATCCAAAGGGCAACTCTACAACAACCTGAATCAGAAGGGGGCATGGCACTACCCAACTTTCAATTTTATTACTGGGCGGCAAATATACAGGCTATAAAGACCTGGATATTGACATACTGTAGATTGATGAATTTCTAGAAGCCTGCTCTACATTAGAAATAAAATCTTGCAGTACTGGACATTGACATAAATTTATGAATATCCAGAAGCCTGCTCTGCAATAGAAATAAAATTTTGCAGTACTTCTTTATATTCCCTGCTCTGTGGCCCAGTTAATACAAACTTCCGTCATTACACTAAAAATCCAATTGTCCTTCATTCTCCCTGAATATGGAACCAATGTAGGAAGCATTTTAAGACAGAAAAATGTATCTTTTGCACCTCTACATAACAACCACCCTTTGCCACCCTATCAAACATATACACTATTCAATGTCTGGTAAATATCTGGATTTAAAAAATTTAGAGACTTGTACATAGATAATGTCTGCATCCTACGAACAATTATGCTTCAAATACAACTTCTCATCAACTCAATTCCTCGACTACTTTCAAGCTAGAACCTTTGCTAAACAGAAACTGGCCCATTTTCCTCACTTTCTACCTTTTTCTATTCCAGAAGAATTATTGATCTGTTTTGAAGTCTCAGATAGCATCTCTACAATTTAATTAAAACTATTTTAAAGTCTGTTCCTTTCAAAGGCCCCAGAGTACATTAGAGGAAGGATCTGTCACTTAATATTGCAGAAAAGAAGTGCAAGGCAGCCATGCACAGACTACACTCAAGTTCCATATGTTCAAAGCATTCTACTGTATTATTCAACTTCAAATCTTTTATTGAGCGCACTTATCTTGTTTAAAATTGTCCAAGAAGTTTCCAGGGCAAGTTTCAAACTGTGATTATTGCAATCTAGCTCCAGCCTCACTGGGCCGGATGTTTTGGGTGTGCACCAAATTTACAACATTTTGGACAAAAATCTTTGCATGCCTATCAGACAGTCTTGGTGTTACAATCACTTCTAACCTATTAACAGGTGTGTTTGGTGTACTCCTAGATGACCTTCAAGTGAAAAAGGACAAAAAAAACCAGTAATTTCCTTTACTACACTACTAGCTCATAGACTTATCTTGTTTAACTGGAAGAATCCCACCCCACCACTCTTAAGTCGATGGGAAATCAATGTTCTATTCTACTTGAAATTGGAATAAAAACAAATTCTTAATTAGATGATCTGTTCAAAACTTTTTTTTTTAAATATGACAGGATCTAATCAATATCATTTTAGAATAAGCTTCCATTTTGGGGAAAATTACACCCTTCTTCTCTTGCTCATTTTAAATACCGTAGATCCCGGAATATAAGCCGACTCGGTATATAAGCCGACCCACTTTTCTACCTACTAAATTACATGTATTTGCCGATAACCGGTATTTAAGCCGACCCCCTTCTCCAAGCAAAATTTTCTAAATTTCCTTAAAAGTGTCTCTTCAGGTATATTTATCATGTTTATCGGCGAGAATTTGAGACTGCCAGCATTTTTGATGGTAACCAGGAAGTGATTGCGGAGAAGTTTGGTAAAATGAAACCTTTGTATTGAAACTATATATGCAAATACGGTACATCGGCGGATGGATTTCCGGAGACTCGTTATAAATTTGATTAACTTAAATACGCAATACAGTGGACCCTTGACTTCCGAACTTAATTCGTTCGCGAGGGCTTGTTGTAACTCAAGTTGGTTGTAAGTCAAGACTATTTTTCCCATAAGAAATAATGGGAATACCCATAATGCGTTCCGAACCTCCCACTGCAACACCTGCTTAACCATTTCATAGTAAAAAAAGGTTGTATAATGTGCATAATGTACCAAAACACCAATAATGTTTCTAATGTACTAACCAAAAAGTTATAAAAAGTGCCTAACCTACCAGAAGTAGGCTAGATTAAGCTAAGAGCATGGTGGCGTGCATGGTCGCAGCGGTTCAGGGCTTTCCTTTTCAGTGCACTTTTTTGTTGTTTTTGTACTTTTTTTTTTGCTTGTTTGTGCACGATCGGTTCTGTGAACATTGTGGAAAGCATACCCCCAGACACAGACAGACCGACACCAGAATGTCCAAAACACACTTCTTTATTTTCTTTTCTTAAGCACCACAATGCCTTCAATTACCAACCCTCTCCTTTCTTTTCTTCTTCTTTCTTTCTCTCTTTCTTGACCTCCTTCCTCCTCCTCACAAGCTTCGTCTCCTTCCTCCCAACTCTGGCTCATCTACTGGAGGGAGGCTTCCCCTTTTATTATGACCCGGATGAGCCCCAGGTGCTCCCCTTGACGTCACTTACTGGTGTGGCGGAAGTGTCAGGAAAGCACCTGGAAGCACTCCGGGTGTCCTCGGAATTACTTCCGGTAGCACTTCCTGGTGTGGCGGAAGTGCTGCCATCCAGGCTTCTCTAACTGTCTGGGCGCCCCCTGGCGGTGGCCACATCCTCTCATAAAGAGCGTCCCAGCTCCGTCCCTGTGGCTCCCAAATAGCCCCGGGCGGCTGCCCTCTCGTGGCCGAGGAGTAACATTGTCCAAGCCGGGGACTATCCAGGTGTCCCGGCCAGGCAGTGTCCCCGGACATCTGTGACAACATCCGCTACACCCGCCAGAACCTTATAGACATCGGTGTCCAGAGCCAGACATCTGTTTCGAGTGTTTTTCATCACACACACAACATCCCAGACAACATAGCGAGACCAGCGGGCTCTCCATGGATTGTTGTCGGGTCTAGGAGACAACGCAGACAGAGGAGGGAAAGGAAGCAGAAGCGGGGCCGCAGATCCGGTGTTATGCTAAGGCTAAAGAAACTACCATACAGCCCTATACAGAACTTTTTTTTTGCAACTTCTTTGCATCTTTTCGCACCATTTGTTTATTTGTTTATTTACTTGTTGTGTTCTACACATATGTCTGCACTAAAGGAGCTGCTTTTAACACTAGAATTACCAGAGCCTACGAAAAAACTCGTAAATCCGTCCCACCTTAAATCGCTTCTTAAATCCCTTCACACCTTTCCGCCAGCGTCCTTTGTCTTCTAAATGTGCTGATAAAGAGAAGCTATAGGCAGCCGGCTATTCCATCCCCCCACCAATTTAGAACGTGCACGAACTTCTCCAAGCCCATGCCTTGATTGAGTATCTGGGAGTGAAGTGGAGTTTTAGAGTGGAAATAATAGATCATTATTTGAAACACACGCATTTCATGTCTGTTCCGTTTCTACAGTAATCTGTGTAAGCACATTGTTAAAACAGCAACGTTTTTTATATTATAGTAGTAGATGACAAAATGTAGGCATAAACTATATAATGTATGAAGCCTGAAGTCCAAATATCAAAGAAATATTTTCACAAAAGGTACAAATATAAGACAATTGCGCTTTTATTCAAAAATATAGCTGCAGAAAAAAAAGCTGCCTTAACATGTGACATTGACACCCACTAATTACGACTGCCTTTGTGACGCAATACATTCGGTTACTGACTGGGAATCAAAAGGTCGCGGGTTTGATTCTGCAGTATTTCGTTTTGAGAAATAAACTGCTTAACTTAGTCTTCCTATTTTAGAATAAAAACATACATTTGATTTCAGTCTGTAACAGCCGGCGTAATTTATGATCCTTATAAAAGTTAGCTTTGTTTTGTTCTTTTTTTTTAATTCACTTTTCATTCTCTCAGTCGCATTCAGAATCAATCCATACAACCCCATCTGACACGGCTGTTTTCACATAAAGACGCACTATAGCTCTGCAGTGTACCACGATGCATACTAACGCATCCCCCCCCCCACCCCAAACACACAAACGCTGGCGAAGCTGCCTTCTTCGTATCTCGCTGTCACTTGATTTTCTTTTTATTCAGTTTTATTGAGTGTTCCTGCCAGTCCCCGCATGTTGCTGTATGCCATTTCTTTTGTACTCCAGGACATGCAGAGGAGAGAATGGTAAAGAGCAGTAACTTCAGCGCTATATGCAATCATCAGACACTCCCCATCTGCCCGTCTCGTTCAAACACAGGAACATATGTTGGTGTAAAAGTATAACAAAAGTGCACTTTTATTCAAGTGCACTTTTTCCATTGCCTTTTCCTGTAAGAAGCAATGTACACACTTCTCTCTATGCTGTAGTTTCTATTACACACCTGAAAGAAAGAGACAATATATGTAAAAACATCATCGCACTAATGCAATATTATTTGAAAATGAACAGTGTCACATCTGAGAATTCCCTGTAATTTGCAGCTCTATTCATTATCTCAAAACACCACGCACATTCACAGTAATTCCCAGTTATGTCCACCACTCACACCCACGCCCACAACCATACAGAAGTGATCCCACATCAGAGAATTTCCAGTTCCTGCATAAATTCACACCCGATCTGACGCTGTTCGTTTTCAAATAATATTGCATTAGTGCGATGATGTGTTTACATATATTGTCTCTTTCTTTCAGGTGTGTAATAGAAACCACAGCCTGGTCAAACGAACAGCACTCCACACAATTTCCAGCTTCGTTTTGATTGTGATTGCTTTCTTTACCTTCGTTGCCTTCTCTTCTTTCCTTAGGAATTATGTGTCTTGCTTGCATGGTCTTAGTGAATTATATATATAGGTAAATCACTGCAATGACCGAAATTACATCCACAAACACATGTATCTGGGCTCTGACTGACGCTTACTAACGCTCTTGGTTGTTTGTTTACAATTTACGCAAGCGGATACACGTGACAGCATTCGGGTTGTAACGCAAGATGTTGGTCTTAAATCAAAACAATGGAATTTTTTTTAAGCTTTTTTTTTATTTTTTATTTTATTAATAAAATCAACAACTAAAATACTTTTTTGAATAAATTCTTTATTTAATTGAAAGTACCGGCATGCAAAGTTACTTCTTCATCTGAAAGATGGCGCTGTGGTTTCATCATTAATTACTTCCGTATTTATCGGCAAAACCGGCATTGCGCTGGAAATCTTGAATCTGAAACGATACTTGTTGTATAAGCCGACCCCCAAACTCCAAGCCAAAACTCTAGGACAAAATTTTCGGCTTATATTCTGGAATCTACAGTATGACAGGATCTAATCAATAACATTTTAGAATAAGCTTCCATTTTCGGGAAAAGGACACCCTTCTTTTCTTGCTCCCTTTATAGAGTAGTTTTGATTGCAGGTTCCTCTCTGTTTCTCTTTACTAGGGGTTGAATTTTGCTTTGATTTGTTAAATTTGACTTGACTGTATGGAATGTTATCTGTTTCTAATTAAAATCAATACAAATAAAAAAGTAATACATTTTATTTAATTGTGCCTTTTAAGTCAATTAAGTCATTTACCTTAATAAAAGGATAAGTGTCTGTGTGTCCATCTAGCTGCTATAACTTTGTTATTCCAAAAGATGGCACATCACAAACACTAACACTGGTTTTACAAACCCCACATCAAATATATAACAGAGGCATATGCATTGCATGGTGGACTGCAAACATTAACACTGAGGTCTACGTAGATTACTTAGGTTTCAACCTGTCTAGATGCGTAGCATAGCTAGGCACAAGATAAAACTATAAATTACATAACATCTTTTATATTCTGATTTCAATATTGTATTGCATTTTTACCCCTTTATGAAAAGTGAAGGCATTTTAAAAAGTTAAACTTTTTAAATAAATTCATACAACATTCATTGACAATCCCAAACTGCCCCTTGTGGGTGTATGCATTAGTGTAACTTGTCCACAGATGTTCTTGAAGTTATATAAACAAGTGAAAAAGAAAAGAGAGAAACTGTCATGAGGTGCCACAATAACAAAAATGAACATACGGTGGCATCACACTCTATAAGTCCCTATTAACTCAAAAAAAAAAAAAAAAATCCACAAAGGTCTCGAGGTTGGTTCACCGCCCTATGGAAACTGCATTTGGTCCACTTACCTACTGATAGCTGCAAGCTAAAAAAATAACGTTATTAACATAACCATAGAACTGGACAATGAATATGAACAGAAGCCTAAGCCACAATAATTTACTATTAACAATAAATATAAATCAGCAGGTAATTGCACTGTTATCACCAATGACGTCTTTCCTTACACAATTATAGAAGTCTTGACGGCTTGCTTAGTGATTGGTCCGAATTTATTTAAATTCTACCCATCATTGGATATGCTTGCACCTGAATGCTTAGAGAAACACAGCAACCTGGGCTAAGACAAGCACCACTGTCTGTTACTGTGCACCTGCAGGATACCATCATGTGTGACTGAAGTAAAAATAAGAGAACAAGGCAAAATAACTTCAGAAAATGTTTGAGCTTGCCATGCACTTTTACATTGTGATGACTAGGAGGGACTCGAAACATCCATCTGGGGCATATTTGAGGTGATGTACTTCTGGTGATCTCTTGAGATAAGGGTTAAACAATCATTGTCATTACAATGGTTGTCCAAAGGAAGACTTTGAATGACTTTTAGAGATTTACAGATTTAGGTTTCAATATTTGAAAAGTAAATAAATTGTCTTACAGCCATATTGTACTATGCAAAATTCATGTGATACAATTTTAGCAAGACAGCATGGTGGCACAGTAGTTAGTGCTACAGCTGTATGAATCCAGGATCCTGCTTTTGAATCTAACACCCAGTCACCATCTGTAGAGAGTTTTCAGGTTCTCTACATGTCTGCATTGGGTTTCTTTTGTTTTTCCACACACATTCGTAAAGGCATGTGTACTAGACAAATTGTGAATTCTAAATTGAAAAGGTGTGTGCGTGTGTGCAAAGTGAGCCCTCTGTTGGAATAAACTGGCTTTTTGCTTAAACCCAGTGCTACTCTGGCTACCATGAATTATATTAAACTGGTTTCAGAATGTAATGTAATAGTTGTAATTGTTTTAATAATTTCTGAGGTGTATATAATGGTTTTATACTAGGAAGGAAAATGAAGAAAGTGTATTGCTGATTAATCTGAGGCACAATGGCAAGAGTGAACACATGTAAGCAGAACTCAGCCAGTCCTCAGGGATATAATAAAAAGAGCAGCCTATTAAACAAAGTTATGTAGCACTGTTTAATGTCATGCTCATATGATGGCATGTTGATGAAATTACTTTTTTAATATACAGTACTTCTGTATTAGGTCTGGGGTATAAAGTTTCTCTGCTTAATTCAAGAACTGCCAGCAGTGCATCTCTTTTTTAAGTCTTTACCTCAGCTGTTTAAACATGAAAACTGAAAATTATGACACATTTGTGGCTTATTTCTAGTTAGACCTATGGGAATATACAGAATGGTTGTTATCAGATCTGTCTCTGGTATATGAAAGTGGTTCAATACCTGGGTCAAAATGAGAACACTTTGACATGTCTCAATTAAAAGGCTCTCTGTTTCTCTTTGTCTAGGAGCTAAAATATAACATGTAGCATACTAGGATCCTTGTTATTTATCTATTTAGTTTACATATATCCTCTTTACATGTCAGGTGATGCCTTCTTACAATGCATCTGGCATTTGATGAGAGCCATACTTAACTAGGATCTTTTGCTGCCTTTGTAGCATAAGTCAGCCTTGATTTGTCAGCAAATAATAGGTATGAGGTAAAAATGTACTTTGGTTTAACTTGTTGTTCATTATTGTTATTCTTTTACTGACTAATTTTTCCAATTTGCCTGTTCTGTAATTTGGGCAATCCAGCCAGCATTGAACACAAAGCAGAAACCAAATCTTGATAAATGTGCCAGTACAAGCACCATTATTGAATGGCCACTTTATTTCGCATCTTTAACATCCTCTTTTCAAAATGATGGCTCTTGATTTTCCAAAATTATGTTTCCATACCTTAATTTTATTTGGTGTTTTCTGGTTGATTTCAAGTCTACAGCATTTGGACTGAAAAGGTTCGCCTTAGATCAAAGGATTAGTTGTAATAACATAGTGCTACCACAGAAATTCCACAATGATCTATTTGAACCATATCCTTAAAACGCAAGACATACACTTTTCTCATTTTATGATTTATTACTCTTTCATAATTGAAAGAGGTTTTTGTGACAATATAGACCCAATGAACCTAAGATACTTGGTGCTAGTTTGTTCTTGTAGTTATAAATTAAGTCAGTTATGCCACAACTGAATTAATGTCTATAATATCACAACTGCTTTATGAACAAAGATTTAGACTTGTGTACAGGATTGACAGAACACCTGAGATAAAACTAGGCAAATTATTATGTCTTAAAATTTTTAAAACAAAAATACTATAAATTCATGAGTCACATGGTTAAAGCAGGAACTGTGACAACTTTTAAAAACTGCCCTGTTGCAGTAATGTGACAAATGAGCTATTAACTATCTAGAAGAGTTCAATGGATGATATGTTCTGCACCATTTTCTGAATTTCAGGTTCACATCTCATTATACTATGGAATGTTTCATACAGATATAAGCAATAGGCTGACTCAGATAGGAGCATATGTTGTTTGTTATTTGATAGTAAATATATGTGGTCACCATACTGCTTGGATTCTTGTGAGCCCCCACTGTAGTTCTGAAAATGTTATGTGTTTACTGTAATAATTTTTTCATAATCAGACTATCTCAATATTAGCACAGGTGGCTCTGAAGGGTGTGTACTTTCTCAACTACTTTATTCACTGTATTCCAATGATTGTAGGTCCACTGATTCTTCAGTAAAAATCATTAGGTTCGCTGATAACACCACCATTATTGTCTAATTACCAATGGTAACGAAACGGCTTATAGAAAAGAGGTGTCTCATCTTGTGTCTTGGCGTGCTTCCAACAACCTAGTCCTCAATACCACCAAGACAGTGGAAATGGTCATTGACTTAGTTCAGTCCATTGTGAGAGATGAACGTCTAGGGTGAGCAGTGGTGTTGTTTTACTTTTTTTTATTTTTAACTATCATCCCAAGGTATCCTATGTTTTTTCAATATGTGTGGATTTAATTACATTATATGTAAGTATATTTAAGCATGAATAGCAAACAAAGAGCTCAGAAAGAAAAGGAAAAGACAGCTAAAGCTTCATCAAAGTTTACACTGGCCTCAAGTTCATGGTACAGCCTGCCAGAGACTGCCCTGGAACAGACAGCCGAAGGAACATATCTGTCGGGGCCTGACACTGTAGCATTAGCTCCAACTGAGAGTGACACCGCAACTGAGGCGGGCAAGGAGAATTTGTCAATTCCAGGAGGGTTAATGGAACTGAGTATAGTCTCTTTATACTCACTCTCAACTACAGCTAATACTCTCCAAGAGTCAGCAGCATCAATACCAACTGGACTCACAACTCTACCTATGGAATGCGGGGAAGACTGAAACAAACTGCCTGAGTTGAAGGTAATTATTGCGGCACTGTTGAGAGGGACATAAATGATATAAATTGCTGCATCCTGCTGTTCCTGTTTCAAGCTGAATAAAGCTGGTTTTGCAAAAGTACTGAGCCTCAGCCTCGTGTTTTGGGGTGTAAGACAGGGACTTATAGCTCGCCCATGACCTTTTAGGATTTGCTTCTGTGGCATTTTACTGCAGTGCTGTGGGCCTGCTGTTGCCGTGCCCCAGCAACAGACAAACAATCTTACACAGACGCGGCAATCACGCTTCGGGATGCACTTCAGCGTGACATTCCCATTGGGGGGGATCCCAAAAGAGTTCAGAAACCTCACAATATGAAGAAGAAGAAAAGGATGATTCAGCTTCTGATTGATAACTTTCCTGCCCACAAAATGCTTCCATATTTAGATAACGTTTGAGTTGAATTCCTCCCACCCAATTGCACAGCAGTGCTTCCATCATTGGATTTTCGCACCCTAAGAGTGTATTATCGCAAAGGAAATAATGAGAAAAATTCTCGTCAGCCTAACCTGTAGACAGGCGAAGATTAAAATTAACACGAAAGAAGCTATTGAAATGATTGCAAACGCCTGGACGCAAGTTAAAGAAAGCACTATAGTGACAAATACAGAATCTCGTTACTACGAAATTTTCATTACAACAGAATATTTTTTAGGTCCCTGGCAGTTCGTTGTAACGGAATATTACCTGGATTTGCACTACAGGCATACAGGCACTATAGGGCACCCCAGCTTTACCCATCTTTACCCACTCTGCAGACTCAACAACAACATTTATTTATATAGCACATTTTCTTACAAAAAATGTAGCTCAAAGTGCTTTACATAATGAAGAATAGAAAAATAAAATAAAAGACACAGTAAGAAAATAAAATAAGTCAACATTAATTAACATAGAATAAAAGTAAGGTCCGATGGCCAGGGAGGACAGAAAAAACAAAGAAAAAACAAAAAAAAAACTCCAGACGGCTGGACAAAAAAATAAAATCTGCAGGGATTCCAGACCATTAGACTGCCCAGTCCCCTCTGGGCATTCTACCTTACAAAAATGAAACAGTCCTCTTTGTATTTTGGGTTCTCACGGAAGGACTTGATGATGATGGTCATGTAGACTTCTAGCTTTTAGTCCATCAATGTTGGAGCATCATGATGCTTTGAGTAGGTGGTGGTGGCGAAGGTCGCCACCACAAAGAAACCGGAAAAAGAAACAAAAGAGAGAGTAGGGGTTAGTACGGAATTTAGAGCCACCCATGAATAGTTATTATAATGAATTGAACATACAGAGTATCAGGATTAAATTAAAGTGAGGTTATGAGAAGGCCATGTTGTAACACAAGTAATGTGTTTTCAGCAGTGTTTTAAAGTGCTCCACTGTATTGGCCTGGCGAATTCCTATTGGCAGGCTATTCCAGATTTTAGGTGCATGACAGCAGAAGTCCGCCTCACCACTTCTTTTAAGTTTTGCTTTTGGAATTCAGTATCCAGCCAGGCTGGAGTAGTGCTGGAGGAGCCTGAGGAGGAAAATCTGAGGCAGCGGTGGAGCAGCAGCATGTGGGGCAGAGGCAGAAGATACCTTTTGTTCAAGTTGGCAGATAAAGTGGCTGCATTCAAAGCCAACCTTGATTTATGGGGCTAACGAATGAACATTGGGATTTTTTATATGTTTCAAACGTTAGCAGAAGTTGTTAAAGATACCAAGCCAGGGCCGTCTTTCTCCCAGCTGGTGTATGATCACCTATCTCAGCTTTCAATAGAGTTGGAGCATTATTTCCCAACCACAAAATGGGAAGGAATGGATCTGTGACCCATTTGTGAATAAGCTTTGTCTGTGCTTGAAGAGGATCAACTGCTTGAGGTCGCAAATGATGGTGGACTTAAAAGTATGTTTGAGACAACTTCAAATCTCCATACACTTTGCATTAAAGTCAAGGAAGAATATCCCGAGGTTGCCACAAAAGCTTTGAAAAGTCTGCTTTCATTTCCAGCATCCTATTTTTGTGAGGCAGGGTTTTCTGCAGTGACAGCAACCAAAACGAGATTACAGAGTAGACTGAACATAAGCAACACACTTCGTGTGTTACTGTCTTCCATCGTCCCCAGATGGGATCATCTGGTTGCAGGAAAATAAGCTCAGGGCTCCCACTGATTCTGCTTTATGATAAGTTGTATAATTATATATAATATATAGTTATATATTATAACTTAGTAATAATGGAAATGTAATGTAAATTGTGTATAAAACTGCCCTACAAACCTGCCCCGGACATTGGACACAAATTGATGAATATACACAAGCTTGGTCTGTAATAGAATAAATCTGGCAGTACTTCTTTAAATTCCCACCCCACCTCTTTAAAGTCAGCAGGTAACTGATGATTTATACTATTTGAAATTGGAAATAATCTAATCTCACTCTGTTCAAAGCATTTTTAAACTTTTTTTAAAAAAGTATAGCAGGATTTAATCAATAACATTTTAGAATAAGCATCTAAAAAAGGATACTCTTCCTTCTTTGCTGATTCATTCTGGTTGTTGGCTCTTTTGATCGTTGACTTTTTCAAATAGAAGTTATAATGTCCCTCACTAGAAATTAATGATACTGCAATCAATATGGTGGAATCCTTTTAATTTTGGGGCCCAACTATCACAGACACTCTCAGCTGGGACATTAACACCATTCCCATCACTAAAAAGACTTGACAGCGGTTGTCCTTCTTACACCAACTAAAGAAATTAAATATTTCCCAGCCAGTCCTAGTTCAGTTTTACAAAGCCATAATTGAAAGTGTAATCACATTCTGCATTGTTGTCTGATTTAGTTCAGCAACAGCGCACAACAAAAATAAACTACAGCATGTTATGAGGTGCTCTGAGAAAATAATTGGCTGTGCTCATCCATCTATTGCAGACCTGTATACATCTTGTGTCACTAGTCATGTCAAAAAGGTCACCATGGACACCTCTCACCCAGCTCATCGCTTATTCCAAAAACTCCCCTTTGGTAAACACTTCAGGTGAATTAAAACTAAAACTAACAGACACCCCAATAGTTTCTTTCCCAGAGCCATAGCCCTCTCAAACCAATAATTTAGCCTGTCTTCTTTGTATATTCATAGTATATGTACGTGTATGTGTGTTAACATGCATATGCATCACACTTTCCCTTGCACATCATCATTTGTACATCTTCTTTCTAATAGTACTATTCTGCAACTTTCAATAAAGTTTTTCTTTTTAACTTATGCTATTTATGTTATTTGCATGTAAAATTGTGTTCTGTTATAAGCAGCTCCAAATCTACCAAGTCAAATTCCTGTACATTAAGTACTGTTGAAGTAAAGTGATTGTGATTCTGATATACTGTTTAACACTAGAATTACCAAAGCCTACGAAAAAACTTGTAAATCTACAAGCAACATATAATTGTCCATGAGGGAAGAAGATGCATGTTTGTCACGGATGTGAGTTGCTGTATGTAGTGTGTAAGTAACAGTTTGCTATGGCGCACGCGGTCGTGCATCATAACCGAAAACTCGGTTTTTAAAGACTGCTTACTTCATTGTGCTTTAACCTCAGTTGTAAAGGATTGTTTTAAGGATCCAATGGGATACCCCTCGTAAACTGTTTTACACGCACTGTCTCACCTCCGCGAGAAACATGCCTATATGAACAATCAGGGTGGCTCGGAGGTACATGAGGCCTCTATGATAGACGAATATAAATGACGCTGTTCTTTCTGTGTCATCGCGCCCGAGTTGGTGTGCGTGGCTCTGCGAGTTGTCGTCATATCCAATGGTCTTGGAGTTGGTGGACGTGGCTCTTCCCTGCGTGCGCCATAGGTGTCTTACTTGTCAGCGGCTTAGTGAATCCACGCCCCTTCCGGCGTGCTTTCCATGGGTGTCTTGCCTTAGTGAATTATTTATAGTACATTCTCAGTCACGCTCACAATACATACTACCGCCCCCAAAGGGATCTGAAGCTGTTAGTTTTTATTTGTTGTGTTGTGATCGTGACTGAGAGAATTAAAGTGAAAAAAACGCTAACTTTTACAAGACCTATAATTTTACACCGACTGTTACAGACACAAATCAAATGTAAGTTTTTATTGTATCATATTAACAATAAGAGTAGTTCACTACTCAAAATGGTAAATGTGCAGGGGAGAAGGTTTCAAACTCATGACCTCAGGTTTATAAGTCTGCAGATCTAACCGCTGCACTACAGAAGTTGTCGTTTTGTATTTGCACCCTTTGTGAAATTGTTTATTTGATATTTGGAAATCCGCCTTTACACATTATACAGTTCACCTCTACATTTTGTCATTTATTACTAAAACATGAAAAACATTCTGTTTTACATAGATTGTTGTAGACACAAAACACACATCAAATTATTTCCCTTTACAATTCTGGGTAGCTCACTCCCAGCTAATAAATCAAACTAGGAACTGGGAGAATTTCTTGCCCGTTCTGAGGCGGTGGGGGGATGGTATAGCAGGCTGCTTGCTGCTTGGGCGTATTGACACATTTAGAAGACAAAAGAGGCTGACGGAGAGGTGCGAAGGGATTTAAGGTGGGCAGGATTTATGAGTTTTTTCATTGGCTCTGGTAATTCTAGAGTTAAAGTAACTAATCTAATATAAAATCTTGCGTTACTCCCTTGAAAGTACCATGACATTGCCTCATTTTGGCAGCCAATTTACTTGAAGCACACCAAAATAAATTGATATCTCTAGCCATCTGTCTTCAGTTTATTAATCCTGGGGCAGCTGAATGCTTTAATAGTTAACAAGATGCAGATGGAGGTAGTTTAGCTGCCAGGAATAATCAAGGTGTTAGTCATTGATGGTGGCTCAGTGGCTATGAAGTGTTTGTTGTACTACAGTTGTCATGTTGATAGTTGGCACTGCCTAGGAAATTTTCTCCTTTCTTTTCAATTGTGCTCTTAGCGTCAAGTGTGAGATTCCAAATTCCTGTTGCTGCCATGACAAATAACCCACTGAGTCTACCCTGGCCATAAAAATATGGCCTATTCAAAGACTGCAAAGTGTCTCAATTCTAGTCAAACCCTTTGGGCACTATTGTTTTGGTTGAAAAGCAGAGAGGCAATATTCTATCCTGTCTTTATGACAACATGAAGATTGACACAGAACTGGAGGCTGTTATCCTGGCTAGTAAATTTATCAAGGCTATTGCTGCCCCTGATTTAATAGATTCCTCTCATTAAATAATTTATCCCAAACTTTCGATTTTCCAAATAACATACACACTGGGCAATAGGTTGTGAATGAGATCAGAGCAGATATTTTTGTCTCAAGGTATAATTGGTTGAAGGCTACTTCCCAGGTGTTGCTTGTGCAAAGTTTATAGACTTATACTGTATGTGTGGTGGCAGACAACGTGTCCAAACTGATGATGAAAATATATCTCTCCTTTCAGGTGTCTGGTGGTATCATGTATTTAGCCCCATGAGCTAGATCCTCCCAACTGCCATTATTGTATGTGGAGAAGTAGAATATTAGTTTCAGTCAATATTGTATTCATGTAGGACAAACAACCTGATCCACTCCTACATTAGAGGGAATATGATCTTGAGGAGAGGTCTTGAATTTCTCCACAGCCAGTTGAGTTTGTTTGAATAACTCATCTCATTATGCTTGTGAATTATTTTTTCTGGCATTTGAGTACTTAAGCTGCTCATACAGCCATTTTACAGTAATAAAGTTTCAGTTACTGATCAATTTTATTGTGACAGTTGCTTTGCATATTGTGAAGTGCTTCTTAGAGTAAAAGGTGTTATAATAAATAGGGCCTGATTACAAAGTGCGCTGTGATGATATCCGCAACTGTAGAAATAAAGACCACATTATCACTTGCAGCTGTTTTCCAGTATTCTTGTTTAGTGTGCTGTTGTGGCTAGGGCTTCAATTCGTGCCATACTTTTTGGGTCCAGTTATTCCATCATGGTGTTATTATTTTTTGCCTGCTCATAATACCAATATATTGTAGTCCAGTATCTTGTTTCTGCTTAGGTAAAGCAGTTTCTTGCAAATTTTCAGTAGTCAGTGAATTAGCTTCCTGATTTTTTTTTTGTTTCATAGAACTCAGTAGGAATTTGTTAGTGTGTGACACTACAATTATTTTTCATTTTTTAACAGTTTCTCTTGATTTAGTGGTTGGCCTAACTCCTTTCCAAACTGTGCTAGGATATTGGGGTGTCATGGTTATAAAAGGCCAAGGTACCTTATACCTTGATGCCTTTACTTAGTTATTAAAGAAAATATTCATCACCTCAAAAGTTTAGCTCATAAAGTAAAATTTTCAGAATGATCAGTTTAAGTTTAAAACTCCAGTTTCTGTTTGAGGTGTTTGATTTTGTTTTGTGTCATGGATTAGTGCTTCAGTCCTAACCTGCTTGACTACACTTTTTGAATAACTTCACCTACTGTTTACTAAGTATGCATCTGCTTTTTACCTATTCTAGCATTTAATGTTTTACTTTGACTAATATTAGTTACTGTCCGATGAGTCAAAATCTCCTTATTTTTATTACCTAAAATATATTCTAATTTTAAGATCCATGATTTTAATGACCTCTTGGGCACAGCCATCAGCAGTGTGTCTGTTTGAGAGAGTGTCGACCTTGTCGAGAGGTTCACCTACCTTGGCAGTGACATTTATGTCTTTGGTGACTCTCTCTATGAATTCCGTAGACGGATTGGGAGAGCATGGGGGGTCATGAGGTCACTGGAAAGGGGTGTGTGGCGATCCCGATATCTATGCAAAATGAGAAAGGTCCAAGTTTTTTTGAGTCCTGGTGCTTCCTGTCTTGCTATATGATTGCGAGACATGGATGCTACCCAGTGAAATGAGACGAAGACTGGACTCCTTTGGTACTGTGTCTCTCCTGAAAATCCTTGGGTACCTTTGGCTTGACTTTGTGTTGAATGAGTGGTTGCTCATGGAGTCCCAAATGAGGCACATTACCTGCATTGTGAGGGAGCGTTAATTACGGTGTTACGGCCATGATGCGCATTTCCCCGAGGGTGATCCAACTCGTAAGATCCTCATTGTTGGGGACCCGAGTGGCTGGACCAGGCCAAGGGGTCGCCCACGTAACACCTGGCTATGGCAGATAGAGGGTCATTTCCGGAGGGTGGGATTGTACCGCGTGCCTGGGGGGTTGCCAACTGGGATTCCGAGATTTTTCGTTGTGTAGTGGGTGCAGCAATGCACTGTACCAGTGCATGCTCCCCAACTTGACTTGACTTGACTTGTTCTAATTCTAAAATATTATTTTTATCAGTGAGAATTTTAAATTGTGATATCTGAAATATATATTTGACTAACAAATGAGAATTATAGATATCTGCTATTCCTTAAAGAACAGTTAAAATGCAAATTAGTTTTGTCTTTAATGTACTTCATGATATTATGTATAGAATTGAGGGACTTTTCTTTTTTGTCCTTTATTTTCTTTTATTGAACTTATTAAAAGCATGTAACATTCCATACAATCAAGTCACACTTACCAAAACCAAATTCAATTCAATTCCCACCCATGAGGAACGCCAACAGCCAGAGTTGAAGGACTTTTCTTATTGACTTTTGTGCAGCATTCATTTTGAGATATTTATAATTAAATTAGATTGCAAATGCGATTCCATTTTGACTGATGTAAACTGGGCTGTTTCATATTTATAATAAATTTTGTTTATGTATTTAATTGAAACACTCTACAGACTATTACAGAATTTTAACTAGTTTAAATGTAATTGTAAACATCGAAACAACTACCATAACAAAATGTAATTGTTAAATGATTAAATGTCTTACAATTTGCATTTCTTTGCAGTTTTAACTTTAAAGACATTTATACTTTTCAAGAAATGGCTCCTGATTATATACATTTTATTATTAATTATAGCCGTGAATCATTCATTGAGCATCTTGTACTTTCTTAACCTAGTTATAAAATAATTGTAAACTTTCTTTACAGCACGGATTGTCTGTCTTTAGAGCTACATCTCCTGGGATACTTTATTCCATGTGATGATCTGTGAAAGAAGCTTGAAGAAATATTAATGTTCAATATTTTATTATAATATATTGTAAATCATAAGGTTTGAGCAGGTTTTTCTGCTTCAGAATGTGGGCAGCTTGTTGTTAGTGGAACTATTGTATGTATACCTAGTAATGTCTGAGGAGATTGTAATGTCATTAATCAAAAGACTGATTGTACAACTGCAGTCTTTTCATTGTGTGTAATGGTGGATCCATAGTTAGACCCCTGCCTCACAATTCCAGGAATCTAGGTTTAATTTGCCAACTTAATCACTATTGATATAGCTCATCATGCGTCTACATAGATTTTATTTGGATTATCCAAATACATATACGTAAGAGTAAGTTACAGATCACTGTGTGTGAGTGTGGGTTATGCTGTGACGATGCGGGTTTGATGCATGCTCCATTCTCACTTCTGGGAGCCCTTCAACCCTACACCGTCTGTAATGTTACAGATGAGCTTAGCAGTGAGGCACAACAAAGCAAGGGGATGGCGCAAAAGTGTAAAGTGCTTTTATTAAAACAACAAAAAAAACAATGTTCAAATTAAATTAAGTGTAGTGCTTCAAAAACATCTTCAAATAAAACAAGCGTGAAATGTGAAGGTTAAAATACCATTAGAAAATCTTCTAAAAACAACAAGGTTAAAATAGCACAGGAAGCAATCCTGTAAAACAACAAAGCCCGGTGTCTTCTTTTACCTGGCGGCTCCCCTGCTTCACCCATCTGGGCTTCGCAACAGGAGAGTCGCCTACCTGCAGGAACAGCTGCCTTTCACACGGGTCCGCTAGCCCTCCGATCCCTGGTTACGTCGGGCTCCAAACCAGACCGAGACTTGGGTTTCTTCTCCAGCGGCCAGGCCGCTCACACTGGGACCCAACACCCAAAGCCTCCTTGACTCCTGGTCCTTTCATCGGTCAGTCATCTCCTCTACAGGTCACTCCAGCTCCATAATCACTCGGCTGGAGCAACTGCTTTCTTCAGCCCCTTCAAGTGCTGGCCAAACACTCCCCTCGAGGGCTCACCTCTCAGCTGCCTGCTGTCTCTTGATCGAGCCTGCTCTTGCTCGCTCTCCTCGCTCGCTCTTCTTCTCCCTTACACTGGCTCTCTCCACCTGCTTTCTCATTTCTTTCCTTTCTTTCCTTAACCGACTTGCACGTCTATTTATCAAGAGGGCATGGCAGCTGTGGCAAATCAGCGGCCTCAGGAACAATCACGGACGCGGACGGTTTCTCACCTGTGCACTTAGGTGAGAAACGCCCACATTGCGAATCGCCCTGAGAACCGCTTCAGCCACACAACCAACACACCCCCTCACCAAGCCGCGAGCGTGGTGCTTATTTATTTAAAAGTGGCCCTTTTTACATGAGCTATGGATTCACTACACCACATATGCGCGCACTCTTTACAAAGCTGGTTCCTTCCTTGCCCAATAGCCTTCTATCATTATATTAATATATGTGAGTTAGTAAACTTAATGAAGGAATGTTGCAAATAATTATTCAGAATAATTTGTAAATTACCTTAATGAACTGATAGTGTAATTCTAAATATTTTCAGGGAATGTCGTTACTATTTATTAAATTATATATTTATCATAAATAGTAAACTCCTAATGTGCTGACATTACAAACAGTAATCATTGAATGAGTCAATGTCTTACTAATTATGCAACTTTACATCATGCTAAAGGAAACTGAGGTGAATGAAAGATGTTATGCATATTGGTAGCCTGACTGCATAACAAATGATCTCCTTTTTTCCCTAATTGTTAAACACTTTCCTATTAATCTTTTTCATGTAGCATGTAATAAAAAAGCTTATTTTATTTAAAGAAAAGTTGTTTATAAT
This sequence comes from Polypterus senegalus, assembly GCF_016835505.1. Lineage (NCBI taxonomy): Eukaryota > Metazoa > Chordata > Cladistia > Polypteriformes > Polypteridae > Polypterus > Polypterus senegalus. The sequence goes on along the minus strand of NC_053158.1, from coordinate 139,511,830 downwards.
TTTACACATTTTCAGCACAATTTCTAAACAGTGTTTTTCAAAAATACGGGTAGTTTCTTACCGATGTCTGGCATTGCCAGTTGGATATAAATTGATGGATATTATGATGTTACAAATAGTTCCAATATCTTGAATATTTTATAAGCTATCACATACCTTACAAAATAATATCATTGTAAGGCTGTGTGATGAATACTATTATTTGTCTTGGAAAAGTTTAAAATGTTTAGGAGATATCAAGCTAACATCAAAATAATGTTTTATATGCATTTTTAAAATGATTTTAAAGTATTTTAGTATTATAACTCTTTGCTTCTTTTTGTTAACAATTATTCTTCTACTAAGCCTGATCAGAAGCAATTATTTGCATGTTTTCATGCTGACCATGGAATTTCTTATTGCTTCGACTAGACTAGACGCCTTTGGTATAAGGGTGACAGTGATACATGCTTTGCTCAGAATGGAAGTCTGTTTCTTATTGAACCCTGGCTCAGGAAATAAAGTGATGCAGAAAATACCATCATTCCAAAAATAAATATAATTGCTTTTGTGTTTCTATCTACTGACAGGTAGAACTATAAAACTCTGTCATTGGTCCAGCTCATGAGGCAAAAATCTTTCTTGTTCTTAAATTGAACATCTGTTTGTAGCAAATAAACCCAACATTCTTATACAGGTAGTCCCCAAGTTACGGACATCCAACATACGACTTACAAACGGGGCCACAGCTGCTCCTTCATCTGTCGACGGGATGTGACGCAGGCTCCTCAGTAACTGCCACTCTGTCATCTTCGGCCCGGGGACGCTGCAAGTGGTGGCTGGAGGGGGCGATTTCGCTGCTTGCGCAGTGTAGTGTCCCTCGAGCGGCTCCGGTTGATGAATGGGGTGGTGGAAGCCGCACCCCATTCATTTTCAGTGGGTGGCGGGGTGCGTGGCAAGTGGTGACCCAGGGTTAATAGTCACAGGGGCCAAAGCTACTGCTCATGTGCAGGACGGAGGCTTGATGGGGCGGTTTGCTGCCCGCCCATCACGCCACCTCAGCTACTGCTCCTGACTGCCCTGTTTATTCTCAGTGGGCGGCTAGTGATGCTGCAAGCGGTGACCCGGTTGTGGCTGAATGGAGGCGATTAAGGGTGAATGGGGTGGCGGGGGGCAGCATTGTATAATGTGCCTCAGGTGGCTGCCTGTTGAATCAGGGTGGTGGTGGGCAATTCAGTACTCGCCTTTGGCCGCACCCTGTTTGTTCTCGGTGGGCAGACGCTGCAGGCAGCATACTGTATGCAAGTGGAGGTGACTGTGTGGTGAATCGCCCCTCACCGTCCCCATTCATTATCAATTACAAGCCTGCTTGTACTGTTACGTACATAGCAGGCAGTTGTCTCTCGTCAGTACACCTGATGTGTTAACGAGGGGTGCCTTCCTGCTGTGATAGCGTGTACAAGTGCTGTGCAGAAGAGCTCATCTTAACCTTTTGTCTTCACCCTTCAACAATGTCTCTGAAACACAAATCTGATGCAAGTGCTGGTGATACAGTAAAGAAGAGAAAAACCATCACCATTGAAAATAAAGTAGAAATAATAAAAAGCTCAGAGAGAGGAGAAACTTGGTTACAGTCAGTCAACAATAGCATTTAATAAAATAATGTACCTGTTCCGACTTACATACAAATTCAACTTAAGAACAAACCTACAGTCCCTGTCTCGTAAGTAACCCGGGGACTGCCTGTACTTATTGTTTTAAACTACTCTACATTCCTAAAAGGTTTTATGTTGTTCAATGTGGGATTAATTGGTACAGTTTAAAATGAAACTGTAAAAATCCACATGACCATCATCATCAAGTTCTTCCATGTGAACCCTGAATACAATGAGGACTGATTGTGAGGTCATTTATTTTAAAAAGAATGCCTAGAGGGGTGTGGGTGGTCTTGTGGCCTAGGAACCCCTTCAGATTTTATTTTTTTTCCCCCAGCCGTCTATATATATATTTTTTTTTTGTTTTTCTGTTCCTTCCTGGCCATCGGACCTTACTTTTAATCTATGTTAATAAGTGTTCCCTAATTCTATTTTCTTATTTATTTTGTCTTTTTTCTCTTTCTTCATCATGTAAAGCAATTTGAGCTACATCATTTGTATGAAAATGTGCTATATAAATAAATGTTGTTGTTGTTGAATATTTTCTTTTCTCTCTCAATGGAATACATTCACAAAATAAAAACAAATCAAAAGCAAAAATGAAAACAAATATTTACTTGGAGAAATCATCATATTTATATTTTTATTCATTTTAATGGATTAATGTAACTGTTTAATTTTTTTTAAATAAATTGTTTTTCAACAGTAGTATTTCTTGGTTTGCGTTGTAAAAAAATAAACAAAACAACATGAAAGGTTTGGGGATCGACCCTGTATACTTGAAATAAGGTTGGTGCAGAGTAGGTCTTTTCAGACATAAGCTCAAAATATAAAAGAGGACAAAGAGAACATGTTAGCATATATGGCAGGTAAACAGGAAGTGATTTAATGGGTCAGTGGAATTCTGGGACTGGAATTGACATTAGATGGAGCTAGGATCTGGAGGACTGGAAGAGGAACTGACGTTGGCTATCTTCTGAAGGCCAGAAGTGACTTTCGGCTGAGGGTTCATTGGCTGGTGTGCAGGGAAAGAGGAGAAAGAGTCAGAAGACATTGCCAGCCCCTGGTTTAGTGCAAACATGCAGGTTTTTGAGCCCATAAACTGTCTCCCAAGTGCTTGTGTGTGACACGACTCCCCCCTCAACCCAGACCCATCGGGTCGGGCAGTCTGAACCAAGAGGTCGTGAACCAGAGAAAGAGCATTGGCAATAAATGACTAAAAACCTGTAAGGCTATAGGCCCAAAAACCACCTTGTGACATGTAGGTTTGTCTCCTTGTGGATTGCCATTCATTGCAGAGCACCATGGTCAGTAAAAAGGGTGAACACATGGCCCAAGAGGTAATACCTAAGTTGTGTAATAGCACATTTAATAGTTAAGGCTTCTCATTCCTTGGCCACATACCTGGTTTCCCTGTCCATCAATTTCTGGCTCAGGAATATAACGGAGTGTTCAACAACTTCAATGCTTTGCTTCATCATGTCACCCACACATGTGTATGGAGCGTTGTTCTGGAAAATAAATGGTAGGTAGCACAGGTGCCGTCATTAGGGCATGCTTTAAGTTACCAAATGCAAAGTTTGTGTTCTCATTCCATACCACCAAATTAGGAGCTCTTTTCTTTGTTAAATTTATCTCTCCAAGAAGTGTGGCATAAACCGGCAGTAGTACTCAGATAACCAGAGAAAGGCTTGGACTTGCTATTTAGTTTTCAGACGGGGCCAACCTAAAATGGCTTCCACATTGGAACACTATGGCCATACTCTACTTCTGCCCACCAAGTAACCTAAATATTTGCCTCAGTGAATCCAAAGAAGCATTTTTTGGAGATAATCAGAAGGCCGGCTTTTCTGAGTGTATGAAGCACAGCTTAATCATGCTCTAGGTGTTTTTTCCATGTGCTGGAATAGATGGCAATGTCATCCAGGGAGGCGGCACTGTAGGAATTGTGGAGCCATGGTACTTTATTCATAAGACACTGGAAAGTGGCAGGGGCCCATGCAAACCAAATGGAAGAACATGATATTGCTATTGTCCAGTAGGGGTACTAAATGCAGTTTTAGCCTTTGTGGATTCCTTTAAAAGAATTTGCCAGTACCCTTTTTTCATGTCAAGGGTGGTATTTTGCCCCACCCAGTCTCTCGAGGAGGTTGTCCACGCGAGGAATAGGGTAAGCGTCAAATTGAAAAACTTAACTGAGCAGAACCTCCAGCTCCCACCAGGCTTAGGGACCAAGACCATTGGGCTGGACCAGGGACTATGGCTCTCCTCTATTACACCTAGTTCCAACATCCTCTTGATGTCAAGTTCCACTTTGGCCTATTCACTTCTGGGAGGTGTTAGGTGCTATCCTTGACTATCACCCTGGGTGATATCGTGTGCAATCCCCCTGGGTGATATCGTATGCAGTCAGCGAGGTCCTGCCAGGTACTTTGCTAACTACCTCCAGAACTGACAGGATAAATGATTCCAGTTAAGTTAACGTGATCATTTATGAGCGAACTGGGAGCAGGGCTAAGCAAGAAAAGGGGTGACCTCCCTTTTCCTCCATTGTTTCAGCAGGTTGACGTGATATACCCACTTGGTCGGTTGACGATTAGGTTGTTTAAATAAATAGTCAACAAGACCTTTTCGCTCCTTAACCTTGTATGGGCCCTGCCAGTGTGTCAACAATTGGGAGTGGGAGGTAGGAACTAACACCATGACACAATCACTGGGTCCGAATTCCTGTAATGACATCCCATGGTTATAACACCTGCTTAAGCCTTTTCCATATTCTCTTTTAAAATGGTTGGCTTTAAAATGAAAAGATAAAGAGTAAAGTATCACATCCAAGTATCACAGGGAAGGTGGATTTCGGAGGACCACCACACGCTTTATTCTTTTGGAGCCCTCATAACTGATTATGTAGGTGGCAGACTTATACCACTGAGTCTCTGAGTGAATACAGGTTAGACTGGTCATTTCAGTAAGCCATTGTTGTGGTAACACATATCGATGAATGACAATGTTAATGTTGCTGCTAGAGTCAAATAATGCTGTTACTTTAAACCCATTCAAAACCACCACTCCTGTACAAGGGCACAACAAGGGGTTAATAACTGCACAATACAGTCCTTCTCTCATCCTGCGGCACAACAAGGGGTTAATAACTGCACAATACAGTCCTTCTCTCATCCTGCTGCAATCCACATATTCTGTGTTCAGGGGTAGTTCAGGAGTACGTGCCCCAGTTCATATTTGAAACAACATGGGACCCAGGCTTGTTTTTTTTAAGTTTGGTCACATGCTTTGTCTTGCAAAAAACTCTGGCTGGACCTCACACCCCATCTATGATTGAACAGTGAGCCATTCTGTATTCTCAGATTGGCAAGCCACATGGTGATGCTCTATGGTTTTGGCCAGTTTGTCCATGGAGTTATAGGGCTGGCAGTGGACCAGATGGACAAGTAAATTGGGCAAGGCATTTATTAATAGATCACAAGCGACATGCTCCACAACCACATTTAAATGTGGCTGTAGCCAGCATCCGGCCATGCCCCAGTGTTTTTGGAACTATACATTAATTTTTGTTCTTTACTGTGTTTTCAAATTTGTGTATACAGGTTCAAGTGCACACATTAATTCTGTTCTGCATTTAACTAGATTTGCTGTAAAGAAACAGAAACAATATTTTTATGTAACATCTGCTACAGTTTTATTATTTTGATTATATCACTAAAGAGCAAATAGAATGACTACATCTTTCCATAGTGGAATTTGGCTACTGGTGTTGGATCAGCAAAGAAGAATCTGTGCCTAAATGCTGTGTTAATGTTTCAGATCAATGACACTTTCATGTTACTTGGCACGTTTTGTAGAAATTAAAAGAAGAGTTTAAAAGGCCAAGATTCCCACATGCCTCAGTCTGTAGGCTCTGAAGAATTTGTGGTGCTTGACAAGAAGGGTAGTATGTGATAAGGCTGGACTGTGGAGGGTCTCACAATAATTGTAGAATGTGACTTTCTGCTATAGTATATTTTTATTAACTTGCCTTGTATTTTTTGTTTTATTGCTGTAGTGCATTGGTGTTCCTAATTAATGATGAAAGAGTGGCTAAGAGGAAAAATATAGTAATGGACACACAGTAATTGCAATCAGGATGCTCTGTACTCTATAACATTGGCATAAGTAATTAAATTTATAAAGTGCAGACTAAATTGTATAATGTAGTCAATTAGTTTCCTCATTTACTCCCAAGAGAGCCCAAAGATCTTGCATATCATTCACATACATCATCCCAAAGTTTAATTTCCTATGCAGAATGGCTGGGTGGCCTAGAAGTGACTGTAGTAAGATGAAGAAAGTCCGGGGTAGGGAAGGGCCATATGTAGTTTTATTAGTACATATTTCGAACGTTGGGTTAGAGACTACAGATATTCCTGAAATTATAAATAAGGGGCCGCCAAAGAAATCACTTTTTCAGGGAGATAAACATTCAGAACAAAAAAATATATATTTAAGTTAAAACAAAAACCTGAAGTTTACAAATATAAAAGATGAAGTTTGCCAGAACCTTTGGGTGATGGCCATACAGCCTGAGTACATTTTAAATAATTTTACAGTAGAATACAGCTCAGATTACAGTATAACGGAGAATAAATAAATAAATACATAAATAAATAAACAATAATTATATATTTATAATCTTATTTGATAACCATAGTTTTGTTTTGTGCGGCTATCGAAAGAAAAAATAATAATTTCCATTTGTCTGGCATACAAGTGTTCCTTATTTATTAATTATGCAATTTTATAATGCTGTATAGCATCTTTTAACTGGCACATGCTAACATAAAAGATGGAAATGATTTGTTTCATTATCCAATTTTATATTTTGTGCCCATCTCTGGACACATAAACATCCACATGCCCTCAAACTGTAACAATTCATTGTTGGCAAATAGTCTAACCTATTGTACATGTGTTTAGAATTTTAATGACACACAGCATCTTATATCATGGCACATGAAAAAATCCACATGTCTGTTATCCATTTGTATATTCAAAAGTTGACACATAAATGCAATTTTTGCTACGATATTATAAAAATTAATTATTATTATTAGTAAATGTATTAATACATTAAAAATACTTGGTCTACAAGTTAAATGATTAAAAATTCATTCCCATAATACTATGCATTTAAATTGAAGATTTCATTTTTGGGTGAAGTATTCCTTTAACTGGTAATGCTTCCCTGGTTGTTTTCTGTCTGACGGATGTTAATATTAAATTAAAAATTATTTTTCACAGGGTGATTACATAGCTAAAGCAAGCTGTCCAGGCAGCATACATTGACTTGGCATTAGCTGCACAATCACAAGACATTTGATTGGTCACTTTATGTCTGTTTATAATTAAATTGATGATCCAGGGGATATAGTGCTTAATGTACTATAGCAAACCATTGAATGCAACACCAAGCACATTGGATTGACTAAATTGTCTTCTGCATTGTTTAATTATTAATGGACAAAATATGGAACATGTAAAGAATATTAAGCATTATTTGATGCAGCCAAATTTGGACTGATATACATTGGATTCTGCCAGTAAATATATCTGATTCCCTTATCCATAATTTATGAGAGGTACATGATGAGAGACGGATATCTAGTTGCACAAATGGGGATCTAACAATAACATAAAGAACTAATGCTTACACAAACTCGTAAAACATGGAGGCATGGAAGACAAAAGCAATGAAAATGCTTTTTTATTACCTTTACATTCAGCAGAATTTGGCACCAGTCCATCACAGGACACACGCAAAATCTATTGTCACTAATAAACCTATAAATCTCATACCTATTTTCAAGTAATAATCCAGTATGTAATTGTGTGTAAGTGTTGTATTGACTGTTGTTTAGCAATAGGCATGTATCATTTACGAAAAGAGCTGTTATTATGGGTAGGAAGAAGCATAGAGGACAACAGGTGCCATTTCACTGCCTAAGCAGAAAAAAAATCCCTATGTTTCACCTCTGGGTTATTTAAATGCATACTGACAGTTTAGATTAAAAAAATGATGGATTTATTTTGTAAATGAGGATTGTGAAAATCTGCATTAGGTTTAAATGAAGTCTTGTTGCTCAGGACTAATGAATTTGACTGATTTTGCCGTTTTGCCGAGGATATGCCCTTTAGTCTCAGATATATAACTGTGATTTCACTGTACATTATAGTAAGGTCAGCAGAATTACACTCAAGGCTCTGGCTGTGGACCCAATAGCATTATAGACTTTGAGCATAACTTCCATTTAAGCTTTAATATTACTCTTCAGTTTTGAATGATTTCATATGCCTTTTAGAAGCAACCTATTCTGCTTTTTCACAAAAATGTAAATTTGTTGGCAATTATTGCAGCCTAATCCTTTAGAGTAATTCTTTAATATACACATAAGCATATCATTTATATATAAGATAATTATACAGTATCAACATTTAATCTTGATATTCAGTTGGTAAAGAAAATTTTTATTATTAAGTTTGTTCGGTGCTATTTGAAGTAAAGTTTATTCCGGATTATAGCCAGTACTATTTTACATACAACAGAATTAAGCATTATCAATTTACTTTTGGTAATATTACTTGTATCTCCCTGTCTGAGTAATGGAGTCATATTTGCAGCTTTTCATTCGTTATAATGTTGGTGGGTTTATGTGGATGATCTCTATTTCAGATTAGTTTAAATCTTACAGTATAAGCAGACCACAGTGAATTATTAACCTCCACACTTGAGAAACACTCATAAATTCTATTTGGTTGTTTTGTTAAAGTAATTGATGTGTCATGCACACTGCAAATAAAGTCTCAACAGCTTAAGTGCTCTAACTATCGCCTAGTATACATTTATTCTTCATCAAAAAATTATTTCTATAATCTGTACTATATGTTATAAGGAAATCATTTGAAATATGAATGTTTTGATTTATAAAGTGGATTAGAAAATTAAAAAAATTAGTTAGAGAAATGTTAGAGTAATAATATAAATACATGATATATGAGTAATGATATAATACATATAAATATTTTAGAAGAGTTTATCATAAACAAATTAATTTTGTTACTTTATTAATCTATTGGCATTATATTCATATAAAATACACATTGACCAAAACATATATTAATTCTTCAAAGGTCATAATTTTCTTTGTATAACGATAATGTGAACAATTTTACTTCCTTTTCTTTTCTTTTGAAAGATTTCAGCAGCACATTTTTTACACTATTTTCTGAGAGGTTTCACCTGTTTTTGGGTTTTTGCTCTCAATTATTTTAGTTATTCATAGGTATTTGTGGCTTTGCATGCTCCTCAGATATTTGTTGCTAATACTGAATACATGGCTACACACATGCATGTGCAAGCACCAGAGCACATCAAGTGACATTTGTGTGATGTCAGAAACTCAGTCTTATTAATGAGGCATAAAGCTCAATGCTGTTTTAGGTACTTTGACTATAACTTCTACAGAAACTATGAAACAGAAGTCCTTTTTTCTGGAGTAAACACATTTTGGTTTGCTTAATATTGTATTGGAATATCTATTACAGCTGAATGTTGTTTGGCTTTAATGTTGGCCTTGCTGACTGTGTTTTGTCAGAGGCAGCAGCTATAATATCTTTGGGAGTTGTACCTTATTTATTGACATCTGCCTATTCCCTCCCTGGGACTTTTCATGCAATTGATGAATAATTCCAGTCTCCGCACTGTAGTGGTACCTCTTTCTGGCACTCATGTATTTTAATCTGACTACTTGCTTCATATCTATAGTGTCTTTTGTTTCAATTTGAATGTGTAGCTGAAGACTACCAGCTTTAGCCATGGTTGATTTTCCTTGTGCTTGTGTTTTGCCAGAGTTCCTGCACAACATAACAAGCCAATATCTGTAACATCACATTTCTTTGTTGCCAATTAGTTCCCATCTTTGGAAGCCGCAGTCCGTCCTTGTCTTGTCTGAACCCTCAGCAAACCTGCAGTTGCTATTTCCTGTTTTCTCTGTGTGACAAACCTGCCCTCTGAAAGATAGCTGTCTTTTATCATTTCTGAATCCCTTCTGGCCCTATAGGCAAGGAGTTTTATGCTGCATGGAAAACATTTTAGAATTTCTGATTGTAACCGTGACATTTTTCTTGTCAAATATTCTGGAATCCTTTGCAATTAAGATGGCCTACCTTTTTTGAGTATTATTGGTTAGATGTCTGTTCATTTCAGCACTTATTTCTCATACTTTTTCTAATAATATTTGTATTAAACATTTTACTGATTATTACCCTGTTCGTATCTCTGGAGTAGTAAAATCAATCCAGCTTGCTTTGCTACTAGTGCTAACCAATACAGCACTGCAGAAATTAAGGTTTGAAGCTGCCACTATACAAGAGTTTATCAAATGTTGAGAGTTTTTTTTTATCTCTTTATTATTGAAGAGATTCATAATCTAAATAAGCTCTGATTGCATTCATATCCTGACCAGCGATGTGTTCTGTTTGAACAAGAAATGGAAACAAACTTGGATTGCTGCAAACCTGGTTAATGCCCACCTCATCAATGATCTGACTACCCGAGTGCCTGGGTTTGAGTTAAGATGACACGTTTGGATACTACTAAATAGAATTTGAACGGATTAAGAAAGGTGTGCTTATTTGATGCATAAATGGGGCATCGCAGAAACACCATCGTGTGACTGTGGAGCTGAAAGGCAGACAATTCAGCACATATTAGACACATGTCCAAAATGGCGATATGACGGTGGATTGAATGTCCTACATCATCTTCCATCCACTGTGAAGGACTATCTGCAGAGTCTAAATATTAACTTGTAAATATACACTAGTCATGTTTAAAAGTCATATGAATAAAAAAATAAATAAAAACATGTTTTTTGTAGTAAAGTATTTAATGCCAATGATCCAGAGGGCTTTAAGGAACTCCTTTTTTTCTCTTTTACATACCTGAATAGACCAAATCTTTATTTGTGTTTCATAGATGTGAAAACTAGCCAATTAATTTCTGCATTAGGTTTGCTCAGATCCATTGATAAAAGTGTTTTTTGTATAATAGGAAGTAACAAGAAGAAAGATTCATATTGAATGTTGACTGGTTAAACCATAATAAGTAACTAAGCATTTGTAACAGCGTTTTGCAGTTTTTAAAGATAGTTTTTCAGTTTGCCCTTTTATAAATCTATACTAATAAAAGGCAAAGCCCTCACTGACTCACTCACTCATCACTAATTCGCCACTGCCAGCCACCATATTGAACTTTCCAACATCACTAATTCTCCAACTTCCCGTGTAGGTAGAAGGCTGAAATTTGGCAGGCTTATTCCTTACAGCTTATTTAAAAAAGTTAAGCAGGTTTCATTTCGAAATTTTACGCGTAATAGTCATAACGGGCAACAACGTCCGCCATGTTGAACTTTCTTATTTATGGCCCCATCTTCACGAAATTTGGGAGGCGGCTTCCCTGTGCTAACTGAAACCAATGTATGTATTTATTTCGGTGTATGATGCCACTGTCGGCCGCCATATTGAACTTTTCAACGGACTTTGTTACTTATGGGCCCATCTTCAAGAAATTTGGTACGCAGGTTCCCAACGCTAACTGAATCCTACTTACATACATATATACGTCCATAGCCTGCAGTTCGGCCACCGTGTGAGGCGGCGTTGGGTCCCCATCCCAACGCCTCCCACGTTGTTGGCTGCCTGTCTATATAAGGCAGTCCGTCGCTCCGGTCTCTACATTCCCTTCCTTGCTTCGCCACGGGATTCACGTCTCCCTGCTGATAACTACAGCCTTTTTATTTAATATACGGCTTCTCCGCTGTTTTATTGTTCATTTATTACTATTATAGTTATTGTGTAGGTATTTTAGACTTACTTTACATTGTTTAGGTACCCATTTCATTTATCATTCCAACTGTACCACCATTAACATGTCTATCGAGGTGATCACCATTGATCAAAGAACTGTCACTTACTGAGATGTTTCCACGCCTGGAGATGGCACCTGCCTTTTCCATTCTCTTTGTTACATATTGCACGGCCATATCAGGCTCACTGTTGATATCCGGAGGAACATTGTGTCTTATGTATTGAATGACTGGGACAGGTTCAAGGTGCAGACTGATGACGGTACAGGAGATAATTATACTACACAGGAGCACTATAAGAGTGAAATGCTTAAACCCTTCACGTATGGTTCTGCATGTTAGTTAATGGCTGCCGCTGAATTGTTCGGTTGTCACTTTCAAGTGTACCGAAATGGCCAAATATTTTACACCTTTCAACAACTGCCAATGCCTTTTAAACATCTTAGATTCACAGGTGACGATTTCAGTAGTGGACACTTTGATGTTTATGAATGTTTCAACTCTCAAAAGCTGGATGTGAAGTTATCGATAAAACCGGTTGTATGCTTACAACGCTTGACAGATGCCGAATGTCACTTCAACACAACAAGTCCTGCAAATACTGTCGTAATTGAAGCAAACCATGAAACTCAAACCGATTATGAGAGCAGCAATCCAAGCTGTGAGATTTCAGACAAGATTGCTTTTCACATGACCAACTGTACGTTGCATGCTCAAGAGTAAGCTCAGCGCACAGCTTGGTAATAGGAGGGCCGAACTGACAATGTGGTATACAAAGAGATCCTTAACAAATAATTCTTGGTATATTTTCTCTCAGTTTAAAAAGGTTTAATTTTCTTCTTAATAAAAATTTTAAGGCAGTACTTCACCGCTGCGAAGTGCGGGTATTTTGCTAATAATGAATAAAATTCTAAATATGTATATCAGATATATGACAACTATATCTATATAGGTGTGCAAATCTGTGAAATTGTTTTAACAGTAGGAAAGAAAAGTGCCTTTCATTCAAGCCCATCTGTTTATTGGAGTCTTAAGTGGGGTGAAGACATGGATGAGCAAGAGATGACTTCAGGGTCTTTTACAGGCAAGCATTAAAAAAAATTAACAAAAACAGAGTCAACAAACCCTAAATAGAAAGCAGTTAAAGCAATAGAGAGCTCAGATTAATGCATTTGCAAGGCACATGCACAGTGCTAAAGCAGAGCACTCTTTATTTCCCTTGTCTCTCCTATCATGTGACTGCAGTGTTATTAATGCTGCTAAATAACAGATTACAGATCGGAGAGAACTGAATGTAAAAGAAGAGGTCAGACTTGAAGCCTAAACTCCATTGTGATTATTTACTAAGAAGTTTATAAACCCTTATACAAATGTGCGTAGATATTTATATACTAGCTGTTCTACCCAAGATCGGTTGAAATCTAAATAATCAACGTATACCTCAGCATTAACATTTCCAGTGTATCATGCAATGTACACTCTGTTTTATGCTATTTGTTATGGGATTTGCAAAAGCAGTGCTATTGTTTGTGATGCACTATCTATTGGAATGAAAAATGCAATTCATGTTATTACTAAAATGCTTGTGATGTGTTATCTTTTGGAATGACAGAGACACAGCAACCGAACACACAGAGACTTATCCTTCTCTTAAGATGTATATATTTTGGCAAATATGACAGCGTTAATTCTAAGCAAATAATATTCATAAAGACTGTGTATGAGACAAACTAAATGGGCCACTTTAATTTCAATTTTCAAAGAATTCGTCAGTACATTTTCCTTACATCTCACATTATAAATAAATCTTTGGGAAGAAGGAACTACTGTGCCATAAACATTTGACTTGCTGTGTGCCACTGTAAGCATAAAATGGTTTAATGGTATATACACTAGTGCACATGCACACCTTACAGGGAATATTATTCAGACATCTTTTAAAGAAAGTTCCAGGTACGATTATTATCAATGTTAGCTTCTGAGGCTGTCACTATAGTGGCTGAATATTCAAGTCCCCTACTGATCTGATAACCTTATTGTGGTTTAAAGGTGTTCATTTTAACAATTTATAATTACATTGGAACTGAAGTCTTCTTCATTTCCCTCTAAACATACAACATATGTAACTTCCCTTTTAACATGAATGCAAACAATTAACATTTCAGTGTCTGTTAGCTCACAACAAGATCAAGAGAGATAATATAATTAAAATTTAACAAAAGAGAAGAAAAGGGAAATACTTAGTAAAAATAATTGGCACTATTTTTTTTAAAGAGCAGTATGAATTGTGGTAGCAGCAGTTTTGCCACTAGACTAAAACAATCTTCAACTCTTAAATGGGGCATCTCAAACACTGAAATAAATAATTTTCAGGAGAAAAGTTGTGAACTCATTATAATTATTTGGTTACCATTGTGGTTGGCTCCTAAAAAGTTATCTGATATTCATCTAAATCATAATAATAAAAAGAAATATACATTTAAAAGTAAATACTGTAAATATATTCACATTCATATTTTCTAACCTGCTTAAACCATATAATACATACAAAATTCTACTTTTTTGTGTATTTTTCATCAAAATCTTTAAACATTCAAGATCAACACTGAAAATGAATCTGCATGTCTAGGAAAGAACAGAAATTACTCTGGTGTTCCAATCAGTGAGATAATATTTAGGCATCAACATTTAGGAGACAACCTTTGGCAGAGTGGCTAAAGCAGAAGTGTACAAGGATTTAGAATGCCTAAGTACAAATTCTGCCCTTGGTCCTATTGAAATGCTATGGCATGATCTAAAACAAGTCTTTCATGCCAAGAAATTTAAAAGAATTGATACTGTAAAAAAAGAATAGACCAAAGTTCTTCTTTTACACTGTGCATTTGGTTGACTATTACTAAAAGAGTTTCTGCCAGATACAAAATCTAAATCTATATTTAAAAGCTCACATACATTTTCCTTTAACTTTAATATTTAAAATGTATTGTTTTCAACTTGTTCTTTTTAATCACACTACCATATAAGATATCTGTATGCTACACAACAATTTACTAAAAAAAATTAACAAAGTTGCAAAATATAAAGTTGAAACATAAACTGAGAAACATCATTGCAATATATACAAAGAAATACACAGCTATATGAGTTGATTTGTTTGTTCTTTTTTGTCTATTTCTGAAAAATTTCAAACATTTAAAGTTGACTATTACTAAAGGAGTTTCTGCCAGATACAAAATCTAAATCCATATTTAAAAGCTCACATACATTTTCCTTTATCTTTAATATTTAAAATGTATTGTTTTCAATTTGTTGTTTTAAGCACACTACCACATAAGATATCTGTACGCTACACAACAATTTACTAAAAAAAATAATAAACTTGCAAAATATAAAGTTGAAACATAAATTGAGAAACATCATTGCAATAGATACAAAGAAATACACAGTTATATGAGTTGATTTATTTGTTCTTTTTTGTCTTATTTCTGAAAAATTTCAAACATTTTAAAAAGACCAAAAAACAAAAGATCTTTTTTATGACATTACCAATGAACAGTAAAAAAAGTGACTGCTATAATTTTTTAGGTTTTTATAGATACTTTTTTTCATGTTTTGTAATTTGCCTTTCATTTTGTATTAGTTAATTTTTACTGTTATATTTTTGAATTAATCTTACAGGTGCCATTAATTTATTTCTTTGCTGCTATCATTCGATGGCCCAGATATTATCAGGCTGCTGCTATTTATGATGACTGTGCACTACAAATGCCATCTGTGTTTCTTGATTCTTAATACAAATTTCTTGTGTTGCAGACTAGTGGAAATATCTTTTAGGGAGTCCAGGTTTTCACATTTTTCTACCATGATTTGGATATGTTTTGGTGTTTTTGGTACTTGTGCTTTATTGTTTTGATCTCATCATGTTTCTCATGACCATTCTTAGCCTTGCCCCTTTCAGACGATAAATCTAAGATGTAGACAGTACACAGAAAAATAAAGTAATATAGATAAAAACCTCAAATACAGTATGTGAAGATGCATCCTGAATATAGAAAACTTAAAAGAAGCCTCTTCTTTGCTGCATTCCACTAAATCATCCAAAACGCTTTGTCCTATTTTCTTAATAAAATGTAATAGTGCACATCCAGTATATATTATGTATTAACTGTTAAAATATAATATTAAATACACTAAATGAGAAAATTCTGCAACCAAGTAATTTAGTGATTGTCCTGAACAGGCATGTTAAATTAAAATTATTATACACAAAATATGCCTCAAAGTTACAAAAGATTTGAACAGTGACAGGAATTAACATAATTAATAAAACAACACACAGGGTTAAAAGACCATCTTTCTTTTCTTTCTCAGTTTTGCAAAAGTGTCAATTATGGATGCATCATTGTTAGTCCTTTAAGGGTTTACTTTTGCATATCTGACCTTATGTTGTACCAGTCTTAAAGTAACTACCTGATAAACTGCAAACAACAACCACAATGGAATAAAAAAAATATCTGCTCAAAAACCAAGAAGAAAAAAAATATATTTGAAACATTCAAGAGGAAATCAAAAAATGCCTTTAAAATTTCAGGTTATTTTAAAAATCATGGTATTAGTATATTCTTGTTGTTATTCTCGAATTTATTTATTATCATGGTAATACCTCCATGACAACATTTTGGTATTTTCTTGCGGGTGCCACCATTTTGTATATTATTTACAATGACAACAGCTGTTGCCACCCTGTGACTGTGAGTAGTTTAGTGATATCAGTTTGCTGATGCTACTTAAAATTGCATTGTGTTTACAGATACATGCAAGATTCTGGATTCAAGAAAACCAATATGTGTAATAACTAGCCATTTAATCTAATTATTGAGACATGACTATTACCTGGTTATTTCTTGTCATTCTATCTATTTGATTTCAGCTCATTTTCAATTTTGATTTATCCCTTTCATCTCCTGGCAAAGCACCTTATTGGCTTTTGGGTCGATGAAAACATTAAATAAAAAAATTGAGACTCTGGAAAATCTTCAAAGATAAGAAGAGATACCAGTTTTACCTGTATCCCAAACCTTATTTTGTCAAAATGGTGACTATGACATCACATGCCAATATGAGATTATACCCACAATGTGACAGCACAATGCTACTGTGATCATGGAAACAATTAAAATAAATGAGAAAATGCAGAAAAGTGAAAGTGGGCTTAACTTACTTTTAAATATTTCTGTAGTTCATACAGTAATCACCTAGTAAATATTTAGCAGGAAGGGGACAATTTGAAATATCTTGAGAATGATCACCCTATAACTGCTGGAATCCCAATACACAAACACTCAGACTTTTAGCCAAATCATATTGCACTACTGCTGTCAGACCAGTGCCACATCTGTCAATGATACATACTTGCAAACATAAAGCTTTTTTATGGTTAAGCAAGAAAAAGCAAGGCATGCCAGTCTTAACTGTGGAATGGCACTAAGTAAAACATCTTCAGATGCCAAGTCAAAAGTTTGTGTTACTTTGTTTTCACTTAATTTTCACTTAATGTCATGAGGCTGAAAAGTGGTTTACAGCAACAGAGAAACGTCTTTCTGCTGCTATGTTAGTAACTTATTCATCTAGATCGGATGGATTCACCCTCAGTATTTCTCAGAAGCAGAACTTAATTATTGTGGAGCCATTTTAATGAATAAAATATTTACATCTGTATTTTCAATATTTTTAGTTTATATTTCTAGTTATTATCAAAGTCCATTTTATACTGACTTAGCCCCATATACTTTTGCCTCAGATTATTTTTACACACGATTGGTTCACATTTTAACTTATCTGAGGCTTCTTTTGCATTTCTTTAAATATAAAGAGAAAATAAATCTCCACCAAAGATCTCCACAAAAATATTTCATAACAGTTGTTGATATGAACAAATGTTTGTACCATTATAGTTCAGAAGTAGGCGAGTTTTTCTAAAAGGTACTTTACAGGAGGTTTCTGAGAGTCAACAGCTAGCATGATAGGTGCCTTATAGGACAACAGCCTCAAGCACAGCTTAACAGCTGTTCAGTATCATTATCTCCAGTTATTTATTTGTTCAATGTTTGAATTTCAGAGTATATTGAGACTGGCAGTGGTTCCTGGCTCAGGCAATCTTCTTCTTCTTATTTTATAATTTTAGCAAAGGCTTTCTTACTGCCACACAACCTGTCAAATCTGCAATTGAATGTGACACTTGCTTACTTCAGCTACTGTCCTGTGAGCCGCCTACTATGCAAGCTGTTGGCTCTCAAAAACTTGTCTTCTGATTCTGTTGTGGCTTTAAAATTGCCAGACCCATTCCTGTTAGAGTTTCCTCTCAATTTCCAAGTTCAATTTGATGGTATAGGAAACCATATTTATTGACATGTTGATTTTCTTTGCAATTTCTCTGAAGGAACGGCCTACAGTTTAAAGAGTTATAATGGTCCATCTGCCTTCCTTAGTTAATTACCTTTTTTTTGCCATTATGATAGCAATATACAGTGCAATATTGTCAAAATAATGCTTCAGAAGGTTAAGCAACACTGTTTGTTCCTAAACTGTTTTTATACAGAGTGAGCAACAAAGGTAGGGACACCTGTAGGAAATGTTTGCATCAACTGGCAACTCTTTAATTAACTTCTATTGCTGCAGAAAAGCAGTGAGTTGTTAACCCATTAGTTGTTCGAAAGATCTTTTGTACTCCTACTTGTTTGAATTAGAGATATCATAAAGTCAATCTTCTATCTTCCAATTTTGACCTTGTATTGATTAATCAATTAAATTGATATGTTTATTGAAGTTTTTAGTCTATTATTATGTCTGACTGATGTCTGTAAACACACATTTGCTGTAGCTGCATGTTTATGCTAAATTATAATAAAAATATCTGAATCTATCTTTGTTTAACTTAGAGCAGAAGATATGTTTAATAATTAATATTTTACCTTAAAATTAACTGTATATGAAACAATTTTTAGTTAGTATTTTTTTTCTTGTGTGTAAAATGAGAAGTCTGAACTCTCACCAGATTACTTCGTCAATCTTTTACATAGCTCCTTTTCTTCTGAATTACAGCGTAAATTAGATTATTGCAGTGCAAGATGTATTCCGCACAAGTTAGGACTTCTCAAATAAAATATATAAAAATATATAACATATAAAAAATAAGAACTCACTTAAAATAAACAGCTAAATTCTAGTATAATTTACCCATAATACTTTGTTATCTGTTAAATTATTCCATCTATCTAATAATCCGAACATGCTTTTTATTCAGCTTTTTTTATCTCTTGCAAATAATGATAAAATAAACTAAAATGCAAGCATGTATTTACCTTCTGAAATTTTTAATATTTACCAATTTACAAGTGAGAGGTTTGATTAGAATGCAATTAAACAATACCATCGAATTACATTTTTTTGGAGAGGAAAGTTATGTGACGTTTAGAGACTAAACAATGAAATTAGCACTTTTGCCTTTTTGAGACACATTTAAAAAAAATCATTCAATAATTATATTTCTGGTGTTGTTGTAAAACTGCAAGGGTCACTATAAAGTAATTAAAACCGATCTATTCTAACTGGGAATCCAAGACAGATTTCCACACAAACATACAGAGACACACATACAAACTTATGCTACTTTGATTTGTTGGTTAGTTATAGGATATGATTCAAGTGCAGGGTGCCATATTTTTATTTAGCTTTTCATAATATATTATCGGAGATAAATATGGATGAACTGCAATACAAGCAGTTTTTAATTGAAGCAGTTCATGTGGGTATGGCATAAATGCAGTTAAATCTCAATTGATCTGATGCTAATGCCAAATTTATCTTTTAGTTAATTGTTGACATCTGTTTGTTTATGTAATTTCTAGCCTATGCTTCAACCTTTCGATTTTCAAATGCGTATCAAAACACTTGATTCATTCATAAAATAAGATTAATGCTGACGAAGGATAAATGTCAGCAGTGTCATGAGAAAAAATGCACATCTGGCAGCCTACTTCAGAGCTGAAGTGCAGCATAGTGAACTAATAAAAACTGTGTAGAAGACTAATTTGACTCATATGTTTTATATATTTGAGGTAAGCACTGAAACCTTAAATGAGCTTTACCGTTATAAAAAAAATGCATTAGTAAAATCTTATATGTTTCTGGAAACTCCTATCATAGGTTGCATAATAAAAGGATGAAATTGTGTAAAGACATGAAGTAAATAAAGGAACAAAAAATCTAGTACTTCAAAAGATAGATAGTTGGTATTGATACTTATTCTAATTACAACATAGCTGGGTAATGTTTAAAACTTATCATAAATCATTTTTGTTTATTACACAAAAGGAAAACCTATCAAATGAGTCTGTTCAACATTTTATAAAAACAATTGTACTATTTACTGTATATCTTTAATATAGTTCTTTTTAAATATCCACTTTTAACACTTGTACATCTATGTTTGTGCGTAAAGGGTGTGGACCACCAGAGGGCACACCAGCCTCCCCAACCCCAACACAGACAGACATTTTTTTTTTCCCACGTGAGTAACTGTTTCCTTTTAGGAGGCAATATAGCTCCCTAGTTGGAATAAGTTCTTTTATAATTGCGGCGTTTTAAGTAACCGGAAAATATAGAGATATGATATTAAAAGGCGAAATCCCTCCAATAGTTAAATAGCCTATTTTCGCAGTTGTCCCCTTCTCTCTAAATTTTTCTCTCTAAAGTTTCTAAATGCTGACAGCCCCTGTGTACTAACTTTGGCCTGGCCTGTACATGTGAGTGGATTTATAAAATAATTTTTGTACAGAGCACAGTGACATTAAACTTACATTTTTGTTACAATCCACCCATTGTCTAACGTCTTCCCACATTTCAGGCTTGAGCAAAGTACATCAATTATTTAAGAAATTTGTGAAGGTATGCAAGTTTTACATCCAGTGACCTGTTGATCACATGACACAGCTCCCAACTACCGTATGTGTTAATTCACAAAGTGAAATGCTCTGCATACATATATATACACACACACACACACATATATATATATATATATATATATATATATATATATATATATATATATATATATATATATATATATATATATATATATAATGTGTGTGTGTGTGTGTTTAAATATTTAAATTCATCTCTGGATCATGTAATGCTACTGGTAGCCTGCTTTTCTACAGTGGATGCTATACAGTTTCCAAATTAACAAAAATGTACATTTGGAGCATATTTCTCAAATTGTTTAAAATTATTGATAATGTCAGTGACATCACATTCTACCTCGCGTTACTCAAATTTTATTTATTATATTTTTCCAGTAATATGTACCTTATAATCCTATACAGTAGTCATAATATGTAATTGATGTTTTGTTAAGTTATATGGCTGGGCCTTCAATTTTTATTTACCACTTGACTTTTATTTTTCATGAAGACATTGAGCAGTGAAATTGAACCCTAGTACTTGAAGTTGGTAAAGGACATGCTGAACTAATGTGCCATTATTCTACCCTTGTCTTATCAGCACATTATGAAGAAACAGTTTTAAAAATGGTGTTATTCTTTATTTGTGGTTCAATTGATGACTATCAGTACATTATATAAGCATTCATTATATAATTTAATATTCTTATAAGTGGAGGTGTTTTACAAAAAGGTTAACAAAAAAATGTTTTTTCATTAACAAAAAATAAATATGGGGAGGAATAAACACAGGGAGAACAAGAAATAAAAGTTAACAAATACAAAATAACAATTTCACAGCCTTCTTGGGCATGTGTGGCTTGTCAATTATTCACACTTCCAGTAACAAAATGCACTCCTTTCGTCACTTTATTGCCAGGCAGTTTAGTTTTGTCTGACTCTTCAGTCAAAAGCAACTTTAAATTCCATCATGGAGTCACTTCTAGACTAGCCCTGGAATAATTTTCAGGGATAGGAGCAGCTTTTGTTTTACTCCAAAGACTCCAGGCTAGAACTCCCCCTAATGGCTCTTGGTATCCATGCAGCCTTTAGTTACAATTGAGTTCAAAGTTCCCAAGGCAACTCTCTGGTTACATGCATTGTGTGAACAACAGTATAGTCTCTATGTTCACCTATGGGACTTTGTGATCTCTTTTGGCCATAAAGTTTTGTCAGCTTGAGCTTGCCTTCCTGGCCTCACTGTGTGTTTTGAAAGCGGGGAAGACAACCCTGTCAATTAGTGAGTTCTCTGCACTGTAGTGTTCTGGGAGAACGTTACATACATGCTTCTATGCTGCTTCTCTCTCCAGTATATGATGTGTCCCCAACTAACCTGTTGTTTTGTAGGGAAATATACACATCTGGGCTTAATGCCTCTCTTAATAGCAACTGTGTTCCTACACTGCATTAGACAGGACTACTGCATTTCATAATGCAGATTATTGACAAGCCCATGAATGAATTACTTTGTTGGATTAAATTATCTGCTTAAGGACTAGTACATTTTTAATGAGAAAAATACACTTTTCATAAATATTTATTCTAGGTTATTTTCATATGTCTATTTTACATGGCAATAACAAAGCAAAAAAATCACCTTCCTGATGTCTGTTTGTTTTGTCCCAATGATTTTTTTATAGTTTAATATAGCAAAGTTTGTAGTTTGCATGTACGTATTTTTAATCAGAAACATTAGGGTTTTCAAGAATTCCCTAAGGATTAACCCACAGACTTCTGTCATAGACTTCTATTTCAAATTTCATGTTATGACATGCTTTGAAAATACAGAGAATCACACTGTAAAAATTAGTGCCATTGTCCTTTCCAATGCTGTTACAATTAAAATGTCTTTCTGTGTTGCAGTTGTAAAGAAGTTACATTCATTTATTGCCATTTAAAATATTTTAATTTGTTGGTGACAACCACACTTAAGTAAGTGAAGGTTCTTTGAGTGCCTCTACTTTAGAGATGAGAACCTCCATATCACACTTTACAAAGTTTCACTTTTTGTCTCTCTTCTCCACTCACCACTATCACCATAACCATATGGGTTAATCTGTTCATTTACCTGTATATATATACTGCTCAAAAGAATTAAAGGAACACTTTTTAATCAGAGTATAACATAAAGTCAATGAAACTTATGGGATATTAATCTGGTCAGTTAAGTAGCAGTGGGGGTTGTTAATCAGTTTCAGCTGCTGTGGTGTTAATGAAATTAACAACAGATGCACTAGAGGGGCAACAATGAGATGACCCCCAAAACAGGAATGGTTTAACAGGTGGAGGCCACTGACATTTTTCCCTCCTCATCTTTTCTGACTGTTTCTTCACTAGTTTTGCATTTGGCTACAGTCAGTGTCACTACTGGTAGCATGAGGCGATACCTGGACCCTACAGAGGTTGCACAGGTAGTCCAACTTCTCCAGGATGGCACATCAATACGTGTCATTGCCAGAAGGTTTGCTGTGTCTCCCTGCACAGTCTCAAGGGCATGGAGGAGATTCTAGGAGACAAGCAGTTACTCTAGGAGAGCTTGAGAGGGCCATAGAAGGTCCATAACCCATCAGCAGGACCAGTGTCTGCTCCTTTGGGCAAGGAGGAACAGGATGAGCACTGCCAGAGCCCTACAAAATGACCTCCAGCAGGCCACTGGTGTGAATGTCTCTGACCAAACAACCAGAAAGACTTCATGAGGGTGACCCAAGGGCCCCATGTACTCTAATGGGCCCTGAGCTCACTGCCCAGCAGCATGCAGCTCGATTGGCATTCGCCATAGAATACCAGAATTGGCAGATGCACCACTGGTGCCCTGTGCTTTTTACAGATGAGAGCAGGTTCACCCTGAGCACGTGACAGAAGTGAAAGGGTCTGGAGAGGCCATGGAGAACATTATGCTGCCTGTAACATCATTCAGCATGAGCAGTTTGGTGGTGGGTTAATGATTGTCTGGGGAGGCATATCCATGGAGGGTCACACAGACCGCTACAGGCTTGACAAAGGCACCTTGGCTGCCATTAGGTATCAGAATGAAATCCTTGGACCCATTGTCAGACCCAATGCTGGTACATTGGCTCCTGGTGCACGACAATTCCTGGCCTCATGTGGTGAGAGTATGCAGGCAGTTCCTGGAGGATGAAGGAATTGATACCATTGACTGGCCACCACACTTTCCTGACCTAAATCCAATAGAACACCTCTGGGACATTATGTTTTGGTCCATCCAATGCCACCAGGTTGCACCTCAGACTGTCCAGGAGCTCAGTGATGCCCTGGTCCAGATCTGGGAGGAGATCCCCCACAACACCATCTGTCATCTCATTAGAAGCATGCACCGATGTTGTCAGGCATGTATACAAGAACACAGGGGCCATACAAAGTGCTGTGTACAATTTTGAGTTGCTGCAATAAAATTTTGGCAAAATGGACTAGCCTGCCACATAATTTTTTCACTCTGATTTTTGGGGCGTCTTTGAATTCTGGGCTCTGTAGGTTGATCGTTTTCATTTCCATCAAACGATGTGGCATCCTTTCGTTCCTTACACATTACCCAGTCTATATCAGTATAGATATCCAGGAAGATTTATTTTTCCCATTGAGATCTGATGTGTTTTCAAAGTGTTCCTTTAATTTTTTTGAGCAGTTTATATTGTGATGGATCCAGAGCACCAGTGAGCCCCAAGCCCCAAACACAAAGCCCTAATACAGTCCCAGGTTCAAATCAAAGTGTGTTTATTAAACACAATACCTCTCAAAAGTTGACAAAAGCACAAATAGAAAGCACAGGTTCTCTATTAAACAATTACTCTCTGCTATCACCACTGCACTGACCTCCTCCAGTTGAGCATTGCTTCCCTACCTCCCAGCTCCGACTCATCTAGATAAGGGAGTGCCGCTCCTATTATTGCGGACCCAGGAGTACTTCTGGTGTCAGAGCTGCTTCCTGTTGGAAGCACTTCAGGGTTATAGGTAAGTCTAACATAGCAGGGAGCACATTTCCCTACAGCAACCTCTTGTGGCATGCACGGACCCCAGCAAGGCTAATCTGCTGGGCTACATCTCTCAGCATGCCAAGCTAGTTTTCGACTGGGTATTGAAATCCAGAGCCGCTGCCGTCCAGTATCCTGGGGAATAAAGAGTCCCCAGCGACATCTTTTGTGTCCAGTGGGCTGTCCATCCTTCCACTCTGGCTATTTCTTCCAGGTCTGTAGCCTTTCTCTCCACTGGCTTGGATGCTTGTCTGCCTGCTTGGAGCCTCCTGTCTGTGCATCCACTCTTCTGGTTGGGATGCCCATCCAAGCCATATGGCACTTACAATAGTCATATAACAGACTGAAGAACAGGAGGACTGTCAGGTTTATATGGTGGAGATCGAGTAAGAGACGGGTCGTCAATGGGAAATGATATCATCCAGGGGCGGTCTTATGCTGAAACAGGAAGTGGAGTTCTTAATTGTTCCTGCAAAGAATGAGAGAAGGTATTAGTGCACATACAATAGACACTGCTGCTGTCTCTGATGCGTGCGTGTGTGACTATATATATATATATATATATATATATATATATATATATATATATATATATATATATATATATATATACTAATAAAAGGCAAAGCAATCACTGACTCACTTATCACTAATTCTCCAACTTCCCATGTAGGTAGAAGGCTGAAATTTGGCAGGCTCGTTCCTTACAGGTTACTTACAAAAGTTAAGTAGGTTTTATTTTGACATTCTACACGTAACGGTCATAACTGAATCCTACTTACGTACATATATACGTCCATAGCCTGCAGCTCGGTCGCCGTTTGAGGCGGCGTTGCGTCCCCCATCCCCACGCCTCCCATGTAGTTGGCTGCCTGCTATATTGCGTCTCCCAGCCCCACGCCTCCCACGTAATTGGCTGCCTGCCCACATAAGGCCATCAATCGCTCCGGTCTCTTCATTCCCTTCCTTGCTTCGCCACGGTATTCATGTGTCCCTGCTGATAACTGCAGCCTTTTTATTTAATCCACGGCTTCTCCGCTGTTTTATTGTTCATTTATTATGATTATAGTTATTGTGTAGGTATTTTAGACCTAGTTTATTGTTCAGGTACCCATTTCCTTTACCGTTCCAACTGTACCCCTATTAACATGTCAATCGAGGTGATCACCATCGATCAAAGAACTGTCACTTACCGAGTGATTTCCATGCCCGGAGATGCCGCCTGCCTTTTCCATTCTCTGTGTTACATATTGCACGGCCATATCAGGTTCACTCTTGATATCAGGAGGAACATTGTGTCTTATGTATTAAATGACTGGGACAGGTTCAAGGTGTGGACTGATGACGGTACAGGAGATAATTATACTACACAAGAGCACTATAAGAGTGAAATACTTAAGCCCTTCACCTATGGTTCTGCATGTGAGTTGATGGCTGCCGCTTAATTGTTCAGTTGTCACTTTCAAGTGTACCGAAATGGCCAAATATTTTACACCTTTGGAGAACCGCCAGTGCTTCTTAAACACCTTAGATTCACAGGTGACAATTTGAGTAGTGGACACTTTGATGTTTATGAATGTTTAAACTCTCAGAAGCTGGATGCGAAGTTATTGATGAAACCAGTTGTATGCTTACAACGCTTGACAGATGCCACTTCAACACAACAAGTCCTGCAAATACTAATGTAATTGAAACGAACCATGAAACTCAAACTGATTATGATAGCAGCAATCCAAGCTGTGAGAAAACAGTAAAAAGGAGGCGTGTCAGACATTGTGATACATTTTCTGATGCAGCTAGACATAAACAACTTCGTGACGCTTCCGCCAAATACTCGCAGAAAAATCCACAAGTTCATAGAGACACTGTCGCTAAATACTCACAGACAAATCCACAAGTTCATAGAGACGCTGTCGCTAAATATTCGCGGGTAAATCCACAAGTTAATACCGGAAATGCCTGTTAAACATCTTAGATTCACGAGTATCGATTTGGGTAGTGAACACTTCGATGAATGAAACCTCTTATCTTTACAATGGTTGACAAACACGGAATGTAACTTGAACACAACACGTCCTCCAGATATGAACCTGATTGAAAGAAATAATGATAATCAAATCCTTGATGACAGCAACACTTATAACGGTGACAAAACAATTATATTGACAATCATGTTATGTTATTTTTAAACGGTTTCCTTTTCTTTTTCATAACTTCTTTAACACACTACTTCTCCATTGCGAAGCGCAGGTATTTTGCTAGTATATATATATAGTGACAGACGGCTGGCGTCCATACCCAGTCTGGACGCCCCTGCACACGATATTCAAGGGGAGCAGCCCTGGACACTGCAATACCTCCCCCTGGACGCTAGATGGCCGCCTCCCTGGGGTGGAGCAGGGCTTTGGGTTCCCACAGGGCATCCTGGGAATTGAAGTTGGATGCAGCCCTGTTGGGTCCTGCAGGCACCGCCAGGGGGTGCTGTGTTTGGGACTCCTGAGCCCATATGGGCAACATATTCTTCACACGGGTGAACTATAAAAGGAGCCAGCAACCACCTATCAGTGGCCCGAGTCGGGCGGAGGAGGACAAGGTTGCCTGGGAGGAGTGGTGGTGCCAAGGAGGAAAAGAAAGTGCTTGTGTTACTTGTGTGTTTGGGACTGTGTTGTGTCTGTGGGTACAGGGAAGGCGTAGCTCACAGACAAAGAAAAATAAAAGTATTTGTTTTATTTTACACATGCCTCCCATGCCCAATCTGTGTCGGGTCAGGAGCAATATACTATCAATCTTATATATATATATGTGGAACTTCGGGTCACGATCATAATTCGATAATTCGTTCCAAAACTCTGGTCGTAACCTTATTTGGTTGTGACCCGAAGTAATTTTCCCCATAGGACTGAACTATGCTGTCAAATCATGCCTCAAGTCAATCTAAATTAAATACTCTACTGAGTAGTCACTAAACACTACATAGAAAAAAGGAAAACACAATGCTCAGGACATGAAGCGGTAGAAATAAATGTTTATTTAGGCTAAATGCATGTTGCAAAACAAAATACCCGGGCATTTTTAACACTTGTACATAGAAAAAAGAATTTGCAAAAAAACAGAAATTCTGTGCATTTACATGTAGCACTTGTACGTAAAAATAAAGCACAAAAATATACAAATGAAGTACAAAGAAAAGAAGTGCATTAGTCCGCCACAGCATCATTTCTCCGTACTGGGTCAGGCCACAGGACTTCATCTACATCACAGGCCACATTTTCTCTGGCCAGGCATCGGGGGAAAACACCCCTGGCATGCCGTATCCAGGCTTGACATGCCTCCACACCCATGTCACCACAGGCCAGTTCCATGGCTTGCAGGAGATTTACCATGGTATAAGGTTGGCATTCATATACCTTCCACCGCCATGAGGAGAAGAATTCTTCAATGGGGTTCAGGAAAAGGGAGTACGGTGGAAGGCAAAGATTGATAAAACCTTGGTTCATATTGAACCACTCTCTAACCTGGAGGCCTCTGTGAAAGCTCACATTGTCCCAAACAACAACATAGATGGGCTGCTCATCCTGCTGCCCTAACAGAGCATCTTGCATGTGATTGAGGAAAATGAGGAGCTGGTGAGTGTTGTAGGGCCCTAGGTTGGCCTGATGGTGGACAACACCATGATTGCTGATGGCAGCACACTGTGTGACATTGCCACCACGCTGTCCAGGGACACCAACAATGGCCCGTTGGCCAATCACACTACGGCCTCTCCTTCTCCTTTTGGTGAGATTAAACCCAGCTTCATCCATGTAGATGTATTCATGGAGTTTTTCCATTGCATCCAGTTCAAAAACTCTCTGCAGGAATAGATATATATTTTTGTAAGTGATGTAGGCCAACTACAGTAAATCACTACTTACAGTAACCAACATTTATGTGTCTGGATATATACCAACCTGTACATACTGGAATCTTTGCTCTTTGACTCTATCAGAGTTGCGTTCAAAGGGCACTCTGTACAGCTGTTTCATGCGCAGTCTGTTACGCTTGAGGACACGGTCAACAGTAGAGAGGCTGACACTGTCAATACCCTCAAAATGCACATGGTCCTCAATGATCCTCAGCTGAATTTCACGCAGTTTAATGGTGTTGTTCTCACGGACCATGTTGACAATTAGGGTCTCTTGGTGTGGGGAGAACATAGATGTCCTACCACCCCATGTGGCAGTCTTTCAATTCTACAAAAAGAGAACATGCACTTACAAAAATACATACATGGAATAGGCCTACAAACAGTCAGACTAACCCTCCATTACAATACTACAGTACACTGGCACAGTGATGTACTGAAACATGTTTACTGTGGTACAGTATATAGTACAGTCATTGTACATATGTAATTGTTGTCAACATTTACATACTATAATGTCAAAAAAGGTAACTACCTGTTCTCTTCTCTAAATCTTCGGATTATGGTGGACACAGTGAATCTACTGATGTTTGGTTGTACCCTTAGTCCAGCCTCCTTCATTGTCATACCATGGACAAGAACATGGTCAATCACAGTAGCTCTGATTTCATCAGATATTACTGTTCTTTGTCCTCGCTGACCACCTCGACCACCTTGACCTGCTCGACCTCCTCTCACACGAACTCCTCTTCTTAGATTTCTATCCATTGTAGTGCCTCACAAACCAGTTCTCTGGCTTATATGTACCCTCACATCATTAGCCACAAGTGTGATAAATTTTGAGTTGTTGTGTTCAACCGGTGACAACTGAGCTTTAATTGTGTTTGACTTTTGCCACATGTGCTCACCATTATGCAACACAGGTGCATCACAATGACAATGTGTTAACAAGATGTGTCTAAACAGGTGAAAAGTGCTTATGGTTTTGCCAAAAGTGTGACTGATTCAATAAGTGGGTTCAGGCAACTGAGAATTTGGTTCAGACAATAGGGTTTAGTGTTTTAGCAATCGAGAAAAACTGTAAAACTGGCCTTTTTGACTGGAGCTGTGGACCCGCTATACCACAGGAGGAAGCTGGGTTGAGAGGAGGTTACAGTTTTGAGGGAGAGTCCCTCTGCGTGATGCACCGAGAACAATGTACAGTACAGGGAGAGACTGAACACGTGCAGAAATCATCGGTGCGTATGAACCGGAAGGGAAACTGGCTTGTTCATCAACCGAGTTTGTGGTCGTGAACTTTTTGGTTGTAACCCGATTTGTATGTGTTCAGAGACGTTCGTGAACCGAGGTTCCACTGTATGTGTGTGTGTGTGTATATACAATATATAAAAAAATATATATATATATTTAATCCGTCCATTCATTATCCAACCTGCTATGTCCTAACTATAGGGTCATGGGGATCTGCTGGAGCCAATCCCAGCCAACACAGAGGGCAAATGCAGGAAACAAACCCCGGGCAGGGCGCCAGCCCACCGCAGTATATATATATATATATATATATATATATATATATATATATATATATATATATAAATATATATATATTGTAATAATAATACGCAAAAGACATCATAAAGGTTTGGGGCCTCCACCCATATATTGTTTTTCCCAGCTGAAAAAGTTTGTTTTTGAAGCACGATGTGCATAGAACAGAGTCCACAACAGAACTGGCTATAGTAGCCGAAAGATGGAGGCTTTAAAGGTCTGGAGAGGAATTGATGTCAGCAAAGGGGCCGGAAACAGAAGTGATGTCATGAAAGGGGCCGGCTTCGGAAGTGACGTCTTCTGAGGCACCGGAACCTTGCATGATTTTCTGGGAAAGGTCTGTAGGGAACTGAGAAAGACAGTCAGCGCACTCCGCCACCCCCTGGTCAGATGTTTCATTACACTTACGCAGACCCTTTAGCTGCCTCCTACTCGCACGTGTGTGACAATATGTATATTCATATGGAAAAGTTTGGGAACCCCTCTCAGCCTGCATAATAATTTACTCTGCTTTCAACAAAAAAGATAACAGTGGTATGTTTTTCATTTCCTAGGAACATTTGAGTACTGGGGTGTAGTTGTATGAAATTAAATCAAATGTGAAAATCTGGGTGTGCAAATATTTGGATGCCCCTGTAATTTCGCTGATTTGAATGCATGTAACTGCTCAATACTGATTCATTGCAACACTAAATTGGTTGGATTAGCTTGTTAAGCCTTGAACTTCATAGACAGGTGTTTCCAATCAGGAGAAAATGTATTTAAGTTGGTCAATTGGAAGTTGTGCTTCCCTTTGACTCTCCTCTGAAGAGTGACAGAATGGGATCCACAAAGCAACTCTCAAAAGATCTGAAAATAAAAATTGTTCAGTATCATGGTTTAGGGGATGCTACAAAAAGCTATCTCAGAGGTTTAAACTGCCAGTTTCAACTGTAAGGAATTTAATCAGGAAATGGAAGGCCACAGGCACAGTTGCTGTTAAACCCAGGTCTGATAGGCCAAGAAAAATACAGCAGCGGCATATGCGCAGGATTGTGAGAATGGTTACAGACAACCCACAGATCACCTCCAAAAACCTGCAAGAACATCTTACTGCATCTATACATCGTTCTACAATTCAGTGCAATTTGCACAAAGAATATCTGTATGGCAGGGTAATGAGAAAGAAGCCCATTCTGCACTTACACCACAAACAGAGTCACTTTTTGCATACAAATGCTCATTTTGACAAGCCAGATTCATTTTGGAACAAAGTGCTTTGGACTGATGAGACAAAAATTTAGTTATTTGGTCATAACAATTTGCATGGCGGAAGAAGAACACTGCATTCCAAGAAAAACACCTGCTACCTACTGTCAAATTTGGTGGAGGTTCTATCATGCTGTGGGGCTATGTGGCTAGTTCAGGGACTGGGACCCTTGTTAAAGTCGACCCAATATCAACAAATTCTTCAGGATAACGTTCAAGCATCAGTCACAAAGTTGAAGTTACACAAGGGTTGGATGTTCCAACAAGACAATGACCCAAAACACAGTTCGAAATCTACAAAGGCATTCATGCAGAAGTTGAAGTACAATGTACTGGAATGGCCGTCACAGTCACAGTCAGACTTGAATATCATCGAAAATCTATGGGATGATTTGAAGCAGGCTATCCATGCTCAGCAGCCATCAAATTTAACTGAACTGGAGAGATTTTGTATTTAAGAATAGTCAAAAATACCTCCTTCCAGAATCCAGACACTCATCAAAGGCTATAGGAGGCGTCTAGAGGCTGTTATATTTGCAAAAGAATGCTCAACTAAGTATTAATGTAATATCTCTGTTGGGGTGCCCAAATTTATGCACCTGAGAATTTACCAATTTGAGAACCCTCATGCTTTCAAGCAGCACAATGTAAACAAAGCCAGACTGCCAGTAATGTGGAGGGCAAACACGAAGGGTTGGGTTACAAGGACTTTCTTTTTGGAATGGCTGCATGAGGCTTTTGCTCCCGCCAGCTAAACAGCTAAAAACACCAGAAACCCAAGAAATCACAAAAGAGAAAACCCCTGAAGGAAAACACTTCATGTCAGAACTCGACTCATGCAAGGTTAGTTTTCTTGGTGGTTTTTGTATTACAGATTTTTCAAAAGTTAATTTTTCAGTTCGTAGCGTGAATTGTTGCAATGTTACTTTTCTCTTTTTTCAAATGTTCCTTTTTTTCCGCTGTGCTTAAAACTCATTTTAAAAAAAGTGTTTGCAGCGATCGGGCTGTAAGGCTAAAATAGCGTGATCTTGTTACTTTTTTGGTTGCTTGTGGTTGGTTTTTAAATACACTTCGGATTTGTTCTAATGTTCCTTTTTTTTTCCGCTGTGCTTAAAACTCATTTTTAAAAAAGGGCTCCACGTTCTGCGGACAGAGGGGAGGGGAGGGGGTGGGTGGGTGTAGTGTGTGTGTGTGTGCTACAGACAGAGAGAGAGAGAGAGCGCGAGTGAGCCTGCTCGTGTAGCTGAGCAGGAAGCCTGGGTGTTTTGTATCAGTGTTATTCAATTTTTTTACATTAGTTTACTATTACATTGTGCATTCTATGGTGTAATTAACTATATTTGTGCTTAATCTTTACATATATTTACATATTTACATACAGTTTGTACTGTCTGGAATGGATTCATTGTATTCACATACAATCCTATGGGGGAAACTGCTTTGGTTTTACGACCAACTCGGTTTATGACCAAAGTTCTGGAACGAATTATGGTCGTGAACCGAGGTTCCACTGTACCTTTAATGGAATTAGCAGTATAAGTTAAATTAGTTTTGTTTAATATGATTTAAATAATATTTGATTAATTCCCCAATTTATCAAAAGTAAGTGTCTTGGTTAAAAGCATAATAAAATGGCTGTCTTCTATAAAACAAATCGTTTGACTTTATGGGTACTTTACCAGAGCTTACTATACTGTTAACTTAAAGAAACATGCTCAAACTACTTCTATTTTTTCTTTGAAGAAACTGGAATATTTTAAAACATTTACAGAAATAATTGTGCAAGTTAAGTTAAAGAATTAAGTAGATTTGAAAGAAAGATGCCATTGTAAACTAGTGCTAAACAGTAGATTGAGCATTTTTTTACATTTTTGTCAAGCATGTTTTTGTATAACCATAGTACTAAATTATTATAGTAGTTCTTCCTATTGTTACAGTAGTCACACTGTAGCTTTCTAACCATTCCTTTATCCAGCTTTTTACAAACAGCAGATATTACGTCCAAATAGGATGCTAGAGGAATCCTAATTTTTTCATAGTAAATGACAGAAATCATAACAGGCTTTTGTTTAGGGCCAGAACAAAAATCATTGATACTAGCAAAGGCCTACATGGTAGCATCATTAGATGATTCAACAAACTTAGTGGGCAAAGCCAAAGGCATTGTTGTAACAACACTAAAGTCAAAAGCAGAAATCATTTTCTTGTGCAATTTTCCTTATTATTAGCAAGCAGACATCATATATGTCATATGCACAATAATGTCAAGGATGTCAAGTGTCTTTTGTAAAGCTTCAATAAGTCATTTACTTTAATATATTGTATTAAAAATCAGACTTGATGGATAATGTACTTGTAGGTCCTCTTATCTCCTATCTGTTTTTTTTTATCATGTACTGTTGCTAGGGATCTAAAGATGATAATGTAATCAGACTCAATTGTAATTAAAATCTGAATGTAATGTCAAACATATATTAGTTTTATTTTCTCTTTGTTCATTTGTTGACAATAGAATGGCTGTTACTTGTTGAATTAGTACACCTGAGGAAGCTAAGACCACATTTCCATTTTTTTAGTTAAAAACATATGGATACTTTAATTGACCCATTACAATAATTTATGTATTTAAAATAAAATTATTTTTATAGTGCCTGCAGGGTCAAAACCTTTCTTTACTTACTAAAGTAAATGAACAGTTTTTACTTATATGTCTACATACAGTCATATGAAAAAGTTTGTGAATCCCTCTTAATTCTTTGGATTTTTGTTTATCATTGGCTGAGCTTTCAAAGTAACAACTTCCTTTAAATATATGACATGCTTTATGGAAACAGTAGTATTTCAGCAGTGACATTAAGTTTATTGGATTAACAGAAAATCCGCAATATGCATCATAACAAAATTAGGTGCATAAATTTGGGCACCCCAACAGAGATATTACATCAATACTTATTCGAGCCTCCTTTTGCAAATATAACAGCCTCTAGACGCCTCCTATAGCCTTTGATGAGTGTCTGGATTCTGGATGGAGGTATTTTTGACCAGTCTTCCATACAAAATCTCAACAGTTCAGTTAAATTTGATGGCTGCTAAGTATGGACAGACAGCCTACTTCAAATCATCCCATAGATTTTCGATGATATTCAAGTCAGGGGACTGTGACGGCCATTCCAGAACATTGGACTTCTCCCTCTGCATGATGCCTTTGTAGATTTCGAACTGTGTTTTGGGTCATTGTCTTGTTGGAATATCCAACCCCTGCTAACTTCAACTTTGTGACTGAAATTCTCAAATTGGTAAATTCTCAGGTGCATAAATTTGGGCACCCCAACAGAGATATTACATTAATACTTAGTTGAGCATTCTTTTGCAAATATAACAGCCTCTAGACGCCTCCTATAGCCTTTGATGAGTGTCTGGATTCTGGAAGGAGGTATTTTTGACTATTCTTAAATACAAAATCTCTCCAGTTCAGTTAAATTTGATGGCTGCTGAGCATGGATAGCCTGCTTCAAATCATCCCATAGATTTTCGATGATATTCAAGTCTGACTGTGACTGTGACGGCCATTCCAGTACATTGTACTTCAACTTCTGCATGAATGCCTTTGTAGATTTCGAACTGTGTTTTGGGTCATTGTCTTGTTGGAACATCCAACCCTTGTGTAACTTCAACTTTGTGACTGATGCTTGAACGTTATCCTGAAGAATTTGTTGATATTGGGTCGACTTTAACAAGGCCCCCAGTCCCTGAACTAGCCACACAGCCCCACAGCATGATGGAACCTCCACCAAATTTGACAGGAGGTAGCAGGTGTTTTTCTTGGAATGCAGTGTTCTTCTTCCGCCATACAAAGCGCTATTTGTTATGACCAGATAACTCAATTTTTGTCTCATCAGTCCAAAGCACTTTGTTCCAAAATGAATCTGGCTTGTCTAAATGAGCATTTGCATACAACAAGCGAATCTGTTTGTGGCGTGAGTGCAGAAAGGGCTTCTTTCTCATCACCCTGCCATACAGATGTTCTTTGTGCAAATTGCGCTGAATTGTACAGATACACCAGTTTAAACCTCTGAGATAGCTTTTTGTAGCCTTCCCCTGTACCATGATACTGAACAATCTTTGTTTTTAGATCTTTTGAGAGTTGCTTTTAGGATCCCATGCTGTCACTCTTCAGATGAGAGTCAAAGGGAAGCACAACTTGCAATTGACCAGCTTAAATACCTTTTCTCATGATTGGACACACCTGTCTATGAAGGTCAAGGCTTAATGAGCTAATCCAACCAATTTGGTGTTACAAGTAATCAGTTTTGAGCAGTTACATGCATTTAAATCAGCAGGGGTACCCAAATTTTTGCACAGCCAGTTTTTCACATTTGATTTAATTTCATACAACTAAATACGGCTTCACTTAAAATCTTCGTTCAGAAAACACCCCAGTACTCAGATGTTCCTAGGAAATGAAAGACATACCACTGTTATCTTTTTTGATAAAAGCAGAGTAAATTATTATGCAGGCTGAGAGGGGTTTCTAAACATTTTCATATGACTGTACATTGGATTATTTTCTGAAGAAAAAGAAGAGTTATGCCAATAAATACATTTACCTTACAGTAAAGAGAACCGACAGTGAATTTTCATACATTCATGACTTTTTCCTTACGTAATATTTTACATAGGCATTTTGATACTGAGCTGTAATTTCTCAGTTGAAGACTCTTAATATGCATTACTAATGCTAACCAACAGCTTTCTTTTTTTATTTGGATTATAATATATCCATCTCCCGATCCATTTTGTTTTACTTGTCTTTTCTACAAGGAGTCAATGATAAGCAAAATTTGCGCTACATCCCTGAACTGGATAAATAGGTATATAGAACAGATTCATGTATCATTTACAATAGGTTGAATCAAGGCCTTGCGTTTCTATTTTTATCTCTTTGCTATGAATGCTATTGTGGTTTTGTGTTTAATTTTTAAGTTAGTTTGGATTACTTTCGCAATGATTAATTTTCACAAAGTAAAAATTGTTTTGCGAAACCACATTGTCTTGTCTGTCTTCCAGGGCATGCTTGCTCAATGCACTGGCAATATTGCCAAGCACGTAAAGCAGGCAGTCATAAGTAAAACAATGCAAGATGTTCCTGTACATAAGCAAATTGTTACCAAGCATTGAAGTCCACAAACACTTTTATGTGTGACTAATGCGACTCTAAAGACTAGTTTACAGGAGTAAATAACATACAATTTTAATCACAAAGCATTAAGAAGAACTCGATTTAGGTAATAATTTACTGAATTTCTGAGCTAATTTGTGCCATGATGTTGGTTATCTCGATTCTAGATTATCTGTATTATATGAACTGTCTATGTTGATGTTTGTGTTGTCATATGTGACTATAAAATGGTACTTTTCTTTAATGTTCAGCTAACATTTAAACCTTGAAAATGTTTCCATGAGCTTCTTTAGAGTGTAGTGCTTCCTATAGATTTGTTTGGAAAGCATGAATAGCATTTAAATAAAAATGCTGAAAGGTTTTGAGAAGAAACAGTTCACATTGTGGTTTAAATGCAAGCCCTGTTATTGAGATTTATACCACTTTTCAAAGGAGGAATTTAATTTGCAGTAAAAGAACCTTTTTAATAATTTGCTCGCCTAAGGATTTAGTCTTTGATACAAGCTGTTTTACAATTCTCTGTCACTGATATTTTAGTAAAGATTCAGATTTTCCTTTAAAATAATTACAGGTTGTCAAATTTTCAAATGTTAAAAGAATTGAGTGGTAAGGGTCTTTGTCTTTTTCCGTGTTATACATATTTCATGAAGATATATTATTTTGTAAATTAAAGAACAGGACTCCTAAAACCCTGTTAAGATTATTCATGTCAATCTTTCAAACTGAATATACACAAAAAATGAAAACATTTTGTGAACTAATTACTGCTATTATAAAAACTAACACAACAATATGTTGATCACCAACATTCAAACAGCAGAAGCAGATGGCATGAGAATCAGCACCTCCAAATCTGAGGTGATTTCCATTCCCAGAAAAGAAAGGGTTGTCCTTTTCAGGTAATGAGTAAGCAGCTGGACCATAAGGCGATGTTCAAGTATCTTGAAGTCTCGTTCAAAAGGGAGGAAAGAAACCCAGCCACAGGGGATGCACAAACCAGTGTGTTTCTTCCTGCTGGTCCCAAGCCCGGATAAATGGGGAGGGCTACGTCAGGAAGGGCATCCGGTGTAAAATTTTGCCAAATCAATATGCGGACAACAATACAAATTTCCATACCCGATTGGTCGAGCCCCGGGTTAACAACGACCGCCACCAGTACTGTTAGCCAACAGGGTGCTAGCGGAAATTGGGCTACTGTTGACCGAAGAACAAGAAGGAGAAGAAGAGGGGGGAGACATGTCCGGAGGCAGGAGAATAGGAGGAAAGTAAAGAGAGTGGAACTAAGGGTAGGAACTTGGAATGTTGGCAGTTTGACTGGTAAGGGGAGAGAGTTAGCAGATATAATGGAGAGAAGGAAGGTTGATATATTGTGCGTGCAAGAGACTAAATGGAAGGGGAGTAAGGCCAGGTGGATTGGAGGTGGATTCAAATTGTTCTATCATGGTGTGGATGGGAGGAGAAATGGGATAGGAGTTATTCTGAAGGAACAGTATGTCAAGAGTGTTTTGGAGGTGAAAAGAGTGTCAGGCAAAGTAATTATTATTAAGCTGGAAATTGGAGGTGTGATGAAGAATGTTGTTGGGTGTGTTGGATGAAGTGATGAACAGTGTACCCAAGGGACAGAAAGTGATGATTGGAGTGGATTTCATTGGGCATGTTGGTGAAGAGAACACTGGAGATGAGGAGGTGATGGGTAGGTATGGTGTCAAGGAGAGGAAAGAAGAAGGTCAGAGGATAGTGGATTTTGCCAAAAGGATGGATATGGCTGTGGTGAATACGTATTTTAAGAAGAGGGAGGACCATAGGGTTATGTACAAGAGTGGAGGAAGATGCACACAGGTAGATTACATCATATGCAGAAGAGTTGATCTGAAGGAGATTGAAGACTGCAAAGTGGTGGCAGGGGAAAGTGTAGTTAAGCAGCATAGGATGGTGGTCTGTACAACAACATTTATTTATATAGCACATTTTCATACAAAAAAATGTAGCTCAAAGTGCTTTACAAAATGAAGAATAGAAAAATAGAAGACACAATAAAAAATAAAAATAAGTCATTATTAATTAACATAGAATAAGTAAGGTCCGATGGCCAGGGTAAGGAAACCTGGTGGTGGAATGAGGAAGTACAGGAGAGTATACAGAGGAAGAGGATGGCAAAGAAGAAGTGGAATAGTCAGAGAGATGTAGAAAGTAGACAAGAGTACAAGGAGATAAGGCACAAGGTGAAGAGAGAGGTGGCGAAGGCTAAAGAAAAGGCATATGATGAGTTGTATGAGAGGTTGGACCCTGAGGGAGAAAAGGACCTGTACCGATTGGCTAGACAGAGGGACCGAGCTGGGAAAGTTGTGTAGCAGGTTAGGGTGATAAAAGATAAAGATGGAAATGTACTCACAAGTGAGGAGAGTGTATTGAGCAGAAGGAAAGAGTACTTTGAGAGGCTGATGAATGAAGAAAATGAGAGAGAGAAGAGGCTGGATGATGTGAATATAGTGAATCAGGTAGTGCAATGGATTAGCAAGGAGGAAGTAAGGACAGCTTTAATAGGATGAAAAATGGAAAGGCTGTTGGTCCAGACATACCTATGGAAGCATGGAGGTGTTTAGGAGAGATGGCAGTGGAGTTTTTAACCAGATTGTTTAATGAAATCTTGGTGAGAGGATGCCAGAGGAGTGGAGAAGAAGTGTACTGGTGCTGATATTTAAGAATAAGGGGGATGTGCAGGACTGCAGTAACTACAGGGGAATAAAATTGATGAGCCACAGCATGAAGTTGTGGGAAAGAGTAGTGGAAGCTAGGTTAAGAAGTGAGGTGATTATTAATCAGCAGCAGTATGGTTTCATGCCAAGAAAGAGCACCACAGATGCAATGTTTGCTCTGAGGATGTTGATGGAGAAGTTTAGAGAAGGCCAGAAGGAGTTGCATTGCGTCTTTGTGGACCTGGAGAAAGCATATGACAGGGTGCCTCGAGAGGAGCTGTGGTATTGTATGAGGAAGTCGGGAGTGGCAGAGAAGTATGTAAGAGTTGTACAGGATATGTACGACGGAAGTGTGACAGTGGTGAGGTCTGCAGTAGGAGTGACAGATGCATTCAAGTTGGAGGTGGGATTACATCAGGGATTGGCTCTAAGCCCTTTCTGATTTGCAGTGGTGATGGACAGGTTGACAGACGAGATTAGACAGGAGTCCCCGTGGACTATGACATTTGCTGATGACATTGTGATCTGTAGCAATAGAGGGAGCAGGTTGAGGAGACCCTGGAGAGGTAGAGATATGCTCTAGAGAGGAGATGAATGTAGGAACAAGACAGAATACATGTGTGTAAATGAAAGGGTGGTCAGTGGAATGGTGAGGATGCAAGGAGTAGAGTTGGTGAAGGTGGATGGGTTTAAATACTTGGGATCAACATTACAGTGTGATGGGGATTGTGGAAAAGAAGTGAAAAAGAGAGTGTAGGCAGGGTGGTATGGCTGGAGAAGAGTGTCAGGAGTAATTTGTGACAGACGGGTATCAGCAAGAGTGAAAGGGAAGGTCTACGGGACGGTAGTGAGACCAGCTATGTTATATGGGTTGGAGAAGATGGCACTGACCAGAAAGCAGGAGACAGAGCTGGAGGTGGCAGAATTAAAGATGCTAAGATTTGCACTGGGTGTGACGAAGATGGATAGGATTAGAAATGATTACATTAGAGGGTCAGCTCAAGTTGGACGGTTGGGAGACAAAGTCAGAGGGGCAAGATTGCTTTGGTTTGGACATGTGCAGAGTATAGATGCTGGGTATATTGGCAGAAGGATGCTAAGGATAGAGCTGCCAGGGAAGAGGAAAAGAGGAAAGCCTAAGCGAATGGATGTGGTGAGAGAGTACATGCAGGTGATGGGTGTAACAGATCAAGATGCAGAGGACAGAAAGATATGGAAGAAGATGATCCGCTATGGCAACCCCTAACGGGAGCAACCGAAAGAAGAAGAAGAAGTTCAAAAGGGAGGAAAGAGGTGACAATAAGATTGACCAGTGAATTGGTGCCGTGGCAGCAGTTTTGCAGGCTTTGGTGGGATGAAGATTTTAATTTGAGTCTATGCCTCCATTGTCACCTGTGGTATTGAGCTCACAGTGATAACCAATTGAATGAGCAGATGAAAAGAGGTTCCTATGTATAGTTACAGATTTGACTCTTTATTATATAAAGAGGAACTCAGTTTTACAGGAGGATCTTAGAATTGAATCACTTGTCTGAATTGAGGGAAACCTGTTGAGGTTGTTTAGTTATTCACTAAGAATGTCTTCTTGACACATCACATTAGAGATGTACAAAGCATGTCTTACTGGGAAAACAACAAGGGCAGACCCAGGACACACTAAAAGGATAATACTGCTCATGTGTTGTAGTATTTGGGGTTAAGGTGTCCTCTTAATCCTAATTCTCTGAGTTATTACTGTGAAACTCATCAGGATAAGATAAGTAAAAATGCTGATGGTGCTATTACTTCAATAAGTATAGATTGCTATAAAATAAATAAAACAGCAGTTTGGCCTGTTGGTTAGTTTTTTTTTTGAGAGACTCTGTTCCTTTAATGTGAATAGTGATGTCCTTCACATCTTCTACAATTCTGTGATGGCCAGTTAGTTTTGTTACACTGTTCTGTGCTGGGCTGAAAACATCACTTCAAGAGAGGCTCACCAAATCAACAAGCTAATTAAAAGGGCATGCACAATTATGGGACATACTCTGGAACCCTTGGAGCTGGCAAAAGAGAGCATTTAAACAAAACTATGTACCATTATGAACAATTCTGCACATCCTGTCTCTAACATACTAACACTAAGTACTTTCAACCAACAGGTTATGCAGGAGAAGTGTGTCAAGAAACTCTCCTTTATACCAACAGCAATACATCTGTATAATGCCTCTCTGTGACTGTGACTATTTTCATCCTTTTTAGTCATTCTAGTGTGTGTTCAGACCATTGTGTGTGTACATATATTTATTTATCTATATATTTATCTGTATGTTGAAAGCTAAATCTACACCTGGAGACACATAAAGTTTGATCTATCTATCTATCTATCTATCTATCTATCTATCTATCTATCTATCTATCTATCTATCTATCTATCTATCTATCTATCTATCTACTTTTGGATGTAGAATAAATAATATGTATGGCTATTAGTGATTGTTATTACACGCTAGACCAAAAGAAAGGCATGCCATTATGTTGCTCAAGCTCTGAAGTACCAATATCAAAAATAATAATACAAAATACATCCTCCATCTAGGCCATTAATCATCTGCATCTAGCATAGTGATTTTCATGTTCTATACTATTTAACAGTGATGATACAAAGGACACACCAAATATTATTTATAACGCAACATAACTGCAAGCACGTTTAAGCATGCTTAAGCAAGTTGAGGGTTGTGGGTTAACAAAGCCAACTAAATTAGATGCACTGCAGGAAGCAACCGTGGAATTTGCAGGCATAATATGTATGCTTGGTGTAAACACTACAAATGGTCCAGCAAATTCATAAAACATTACATTCATAGGTTTCTGCAAGTCATCAACTGTAATGAAAGATGATGGCTGTAAAATAACAAATTATAGCAGTGTAGTGTAGTAAATAGCTCAGGAAAATGATTTGTTTAATATTGTAATGGCACTAACAAGTTTCATTGACCAGGGGATGACTTGTCCATAGTATGAGCTGTCATTCTATCATACAAATAAACACCTTTGAAGACAACTGCAGCGGAGCCTATAAAAACGGCAAGTTAATTCCATCTAGTGCGGTAACAGCA
The DNA here is from genome assembly GCF_016835505.1 of Polypterus senegalus. Taxonomy (NCBI): domain Eukaryota; kingdom Metazoa; phylum Chordata; class Cladistia; order Polypteriformes; family Polypteridae; genus Polypterus; species Polypterus senegalus. The sequence continues at coordinate 139,469,612 of NC_053158.1, read as the reverse complement.
AACTGTCCTTCCAAGGACAATGAACTACACAAAAGAGTGACATAAAGATTAGAGAATCCATTTCAACTAAGTACCATTGCGTACCTGTGTGATACTGCATTGATGTCAGAAATGGGGTGAGGTGAAAACATACAGTCTAACTTATCAAAGCTTCTAATGCCGCAGAGATGCAAAATGCAGTTGCTGAACTGAGTTTTATCGCTTACCTCCAATAAACCTGGAAGGTGATCCTCTGACATGCATGCATGACAAGTATTTAACACCTCTACTGCACTACAAGACACCTGCTGATGTGACTTTGTCACTGCTCCATGACTGCAGTAGAAACAAATACCACCCTTCCATTGTCAAGGGTTTGAGCGCCGTTTCAAGGAAATGAAAGTGGCCACTGGGTACAGTAACTTTGATGAGAGGGCTATGTAACAGTTGCAGGGGATGAGTCAATCAAAGTATGAGCAGGTGTTCCTTCATACAAATAAGCAACTTGTAAGCCAGTTGCAAAGCTATAGAAATGGCAAGGCTGCAAACATGCAAATTAATTCCAACTAGTGTAGGAACAGCAAGTTAACTAAAAGAGCAGATATCTGGTTCACTGGGATGTTTGATTAAACGCCTGGTGATGTGTGGTTTAAAATGAGTGTAAAATTTATTCAGCTTATCTGGAATTCAGTTTCACTGTGATTCACTTTATAATTGGTATTAACTTATAAGCCCTGTCACATGAGCTGACACGTGATTTAGTTTATTTTTTCTTTTTTTCCCAGACATTTTTCTCAGGGTCATAATTGAATTGTTGCATCAGGAGACTAACATTAATTGTTCTAATTTGTAATTTAGCATACATGTTATTATAAATCAATAATTTTTGATTTGGATATAAACATAACTTCTAGAACGTAGTTAGTTGTCCACTCAATATGTAATACAGGGTATGACTGACTCTCTGTTCCCATTAATATTAGTGTAGAAGTTTTTAAATATAGCAGTCCTTTATTCATTGCTTAGCCACATGTGACTAATACTGTAGTCATTTTGTAAGCTGATCAAATGATAGAGTGCAGTGAACAGAGCCATAGTCAGTTAAACTAGTGTGATCATCAAGGCAGTTATAAAAAATGAATACAGTGAGTGGTCAGCTAAAGTCTCTTGACCAGACAAATGTAAAGTAAAACTTAAAGTGACCCTTTGAAATAAAACCTGAGCAATGCCAGGAATCACAGCTAGTAATTTATAATATTAAAGGAAGTAATGCTTGATTTGAAGACAATATAAGAGTGTACAGCTCAGAGAAAATGTGTCATAAAGAAAATAAATATTAATATACAGTTGTGCTTGAAAGTTTGTGAACCCTTTAGAATTTTCTGTATTTCTGCATAAATATGACCTAAAACATCATCAGATTTTCACTCAAGTCCTAAAAGTAGATAAAGAGAAACCAGTTAAACAAATGAGACAAAAATATTATACTTGGTCATTTATTTATTTATTTATTTTATTTATTTTTTTATTAATTTTATTACAATCCATACATAGCAATCAAGTTTTTACAAAAAAAAGAATTATGTTAAGAACAGATCGATCCCCACCCTGAGAGAGAGAGCAAGCCAAACGTGTAAAATTTAAGGCTTGTAAAAATACCTAAATTAATAAATTCTCTGTGCTTTATAAACTTATTTTAAAATATTACTGATTAGATCCTGCCATGTTTTGAAAAAGTCTGTACAGATCCTCTAACTGAGTATTTGATTTTTCCAATTTCAAATAATATAACACATCAGTTTCCCACTGACTTAAAAGAGGAGAGTTTGGGTTCTTCCAGTTTATCAGAATAAGTCTGCGTGCCAACAGTGTAGTGAATGCAATCACAATTTGTTTGTCTTTCTCCACTTTAAGCCCTCTGGAAGAACCCCAAACACAGCTGTTAATGGGTTAGGAGGGATTGTCAGTCCAAGGCTGTCTGAGAGGTAATTAAAATTTTTTGTCCAGAATAATGTTAATTTGGTGCAGGCCCAGAACATGTGACCCAGTGAGGCTGGGGCTTGGTTGCAACGCTCGCAGGTTGGATCATGCCCTGGAAACATTTTGAGAGTTTTAGTCGAGACAGATGTGCTCGATATATAATTTTGAGTTGTATAATTGTATGCTTTGCATATGGAGCTTGAGTGAATTCTCTGCATTGCTACTTTCCACTCCTTTTCTGATATATTAATTGAGAGGTCTTTTTCCCAGTGTCCTCTTGGATCTTTGAAAGGAAGGGATTGTAAAATGATTTTATATATTGTAGAGATGGAGTCTAATCCTTGAAATTGAGCAATATTTTTCCAGCGTGGATGAGGGTGCAAGATGAGGAAAATCTGGAAGGTTCTGTTTAACAAAGTTCCTGATTTGAAGATAGTGAAAGAAATGTGTAGCTGGAATGTTAAATTTGGAATGTAATTGTTCATAGGATGCAAAGACGTTGTCTATATAAAGATCTCTAAGCAAGTTAATTCCAAATTTTTCCAGATATTAAAACTGCATATGTTTGTGAAGGTTGAAAGAGGTGGTTCTCTTGCAGGGTGCCACAGATAGAAGCTTCTCCGTCTTAAAATGCTTTCTACATTGGTTCCAGATTCTAAGTGAGTGGAGCACAATTGGGTTATTAGTGTATTGCCGATAACGTGTGTTTATTGGAGCACAGAGCAAGGAATACAAAGAAGTACTGCAGGATTTTACTTCTATTGCGGTCCATGCCTGTGTATGTTCTTCTATTTGTGTCCAGGTTCTTATCGCCTGTATATTTGCTGCCCAGTAATAAAACTGGAAGTTAGGTAGAGCCATGCCACCTTCTGCCTTTTGTCTTTGTAGGGTCGCTCTTTTGATGCGTGGATGTTTTGAATTCCAAATAAATGAGGTTATTGTTGAATCTAATTGCTTAAAGAATGATTTATTAATGTATATTGGTATGTTTTGAAATAAAAAAGGAGCTTAGGAAGAATATTCATCTTAACAGTGTTAATTCTTCCAGCTAGTGTGAGATGAAGGGTTGACCATCTATGCAAGTCTTGTTTAATTTTTTCCATGCAGACGACAAATTTTGTTGATATAGAGCTTTATGTTTACTTGTGATGTTTACCCCTAGGTATTTAAACTGTTCTGCAATGATAAAAGGTAGGGTGTCTAATCTAATATTATATGCTTGAGAATTCACTGGAAAGAGTACACTTTTATTCAGATTAATTCTGAGACCAGAGAGCTTTTGAAATTCTGTGAGTGCTGCTAAGACTGCAGGCACAGAATTTTCTGGGTCCGATATATACAGTACCATGTCATCTGCATATAATGAGATTTTCTGTTCCAGTCCTTCTCTGCTAATCCCCTTTATCTGATCAGTATTTCGACAATGTATTGCCAGTGGTTCAATGGCAATGCAAACAGCAGTGGTGACAAAGGGCATCCTTGTCTTGTGCCACGCTCTAGTTTAAAGTAGTTTGAACAAATGTTATTGATGCAAACTGAAGCTTCTGGGTTAGTATACAGTAATTTAATCCATGCACAAATGTTCGGGCCACACCCAAACTTCTCCAATATTGTAAAAATGATAATAATATTTCTGGGGTGTTTGATTTAGTTGGTGAGTATATTACATTAAACAGGCGTCGAAGATTTGAAGATAAGTGTCGGCCCCTAATAAATCCAGTTTGGTCTTGTGATATTACGAGGGAGCACTTTCTCCATCCTTCTAGCTATGATTTTAGAGAGTATTTTAACGTCGTTATTCAGAAGTGAAATTGGTCTGTATGATGCACATTGTAATAAGTCCTTATTTTGTTTTGGAAAGACAGTGATTAGTGCTTGGCGAAAGGTTTGTGGAAGAGATTGGTTATCTCTGGCTTCTGTAAATGTTGCTAATAGGAGGGGAGCTAGCTGAGCGGAGAATTTCTTGTAAAACTCTGCAGGGTACCCATCAGGGCCTGCTGCTTTTCCACCTTGGAGTGACTTTATAGCATCTAGTAATTCTGATAATGCAGAGGTTTATCAAGTTCCTCCACACTAAAAGCGTCAATTTGTGGTATCTGTAATGTATCCAGAAATGCATTAGATTGTATATTGTCTTCTTTAAACTCAGTAGTATATAGGGATTTATAGTAGTCTCTGAAAGTGTACATTATATTTTTGTGTTCGATGATTTTATCTCCGTTCGTGTTAGTGATTACCGAGATTGCTTTGCGTACATCTTGCTTGTGAATTTGTTGCTAAAAGCTTATTAGCTTTCTCCATGTTCATAATAATGATGTCTGGATTTGTAAATTAGTTGTTCAGTTTCTTTAGTTGTCAAGAGGTTTAATTCTGAATGTAGAGCCTGCCTCCTCTTATGTAGAGTCTCGCTTGGTAGTCTGGCATGTTCTTCATCTATTTTAGTAATTTCGCTTTTTATCTCTGCTACTTTCTTCGCTTCGGATTTATTTCTGTGGGAAAGATATGAGATAATCTGTCCTCTTAAGAAGGCCTTAAGAGTTTCCCAGAGTATTCCTGCAGAGATCTCAGGGGATGTATTTGTCTCTAGAAAGAATTTGATTTGTTTGGATATAAATTCAGTACAATTCTCGTCAGCTAATAGAAGCGGTTGAGGCCATCTGCGGGTGAGTGTATGGGGCTTAGTAATTTCAGCTCCAAGATCATAGGAGCATGGTCTGAAATAACAATAGCATCGTATTTACAAGATTTAATCTTAGGCAAGAAGTTATTATCTATAAAGAAGTAATCAATCCTTGAGTAGCAATGATGTACTGGTGAGTAGAAAGAATATGTTCTTGAATTTGGGTTTAAAAACCTCCAGGGATCTGATAAGTTGTGATCAGTTATAAACTTTGTAATTATCTTTGCGGTGTTAGTTGCGTTCCCCTGTGGAGGAAGTCTTATCTAAAAGTGGATTTAAACACAATTAAAGTCCCCAGCCATTATAACTTTATGAGTGTTCAGATTGGGAATGGATGCAAATAAATTTTGTATAAATTCCTTATCATCAACATTAGGTGCATAAACATTTATCAAAATCATTTTACAGTTAGATAAGTCTCCCATGACCATTACATATCTCCCTTCAGGATCCAATACTACATCTGATGCTACAAATGGTACTGTTCTATGTATGAGAATTCCCACCCTCTAGTTTTCTTCGTAAAACTAGAATGGAACATTTGGCCAGTCCAGTCTTTTTGCAGCCGGAACTGATCCTTGCTTAGTAAGTGGGTTTCCTGTAAAAATACTATTTTAGCATTTAGACCTGTTAGGTGAGAAAGTACTTTCTTTCTCTTTAATTCGTGATTCAGGCCTTTAACATTCCAGCTTACGAAGTTAACTGTCCCATCATGGAGACACTGATTCTGAGTTTTTGATGTCATTTTATAGTCTTAACTGGAAGTGAAATAGTTTAGGTCTTAATTTCCTATTTCCCCAAGAGTTGTTGCCATGCAGCTTATTATTACGTTGATAGTTATAATTATAAAGATTGAGATGATAGATTAGGTATAGATCAAGCCTGCTCTCTTTCTCTTCCCCCTTAACCCCCACCCTCCCTTTTTGCCTCCCCAAGTGAGGCTAAAACCCACTTCACGCAGTCCCAGTCCTCTGACATACCCAGAGACAGAGCACGTCCAAAGCACAACAAGCCCCATGCAGTGGCGCTTTAGGTTTAAAAGATAGAGATATCTGTTACCAATATAGTCTTTAAAAGAGGAAAAAAAAAAAAAAAAAGAATTTTGCACTTAAGATATATATATAGTCTTCAGCAATTTTAGTGCATTAAGATGATACCCCTAGATAATAAACCCAGGTGATGGTGTTAAAGATGTGTCCAAAATAAGCATAACAAGTCTTAATGCAGTAATAGCAATAACAGTAAACCAAGGGTATGATATTGAACAGTCTCATTTAGGGTACACATGAAATAATTAGAAAAGAAAAGAAAAAAAAAAAGGAGGAAAAGTAATTAAGCACAATAAAACATAAACATATAGCGCCCTAGTAATACTAAGTAATAATAAGAATATATGAGAATATATGCTGATAAAAAACCCGTATTTTAAAACGAATAGATCAGACAGTAGATTATTAATCCTAGCTTTATCATTTACCGCCATGACTCACTATTATGTATCAGAATAGTCCCGGGATCAGCTTTCTTAATTCATTTTCTGCTTCTTCCTTGCTAGCGAAGACATAGAAATGACCTTGCCATTCCACTTTCAGTTTTGCCGGATACAGGAGGCTGTATTTGACACTGGCTTGCCGTAGCCGCTGTTTAATATTATAGAAGGCTGCGCGTTTAATAGCTGTTGCTGGAGAGAAGTCAGGGAAGATACGAATGTGGTTATTTTCATATATAATATCTTCCTTGTTTCTGATGAGTGCCATAACCTCTAGCTTAAATGATAATCGTTCAAAACGAACTATAAAAGATCTTGGTCGGGGTCTGACGGTGTTTGATCAGCGACGCTGTAAGCGCTGCTATCTCAGTTTCTGCTTAAAAGTCGCCCCCGATTATTTTAGAAAAAAGTTCAGCTGCAAATTTCACAGGGTTTGAACTTTCTCGATTCTCTAGCAGGTCAGGACTTTGACTTGGCCATTCCAAAACATTAACTTTATTCTTCTTTAACCATTCTTAGGGTCAGCTTAGGGTCATTGTCTTGCTGCATGACCCAACTTCTCTTGAGATTCAGTTCATGGACATATGTCCTGACATTTTCCTTTAGAATTCTCTGATATAATTCAGAATTCATTGTTCCATCAAGGAAGGCAAGCCATCTTGGCCCAGATGCAGCAAAACAGGGACAAACCATGATACTACCACCACCATGTTTCACAGATGGGATAAGGTTCTTATGCTAGAATGCTGTGTTTTCCTTTCTCCAAACATAACGCTTTCATTTAATCCAGTAAGTTCTATTTTGGTCTCATCCGTCCACAAAACATTCTTCCAATAGCCTTCTGGTTTGTCCACGTGATCTTTAGCAAACTGCAGACGAGCAGCAATGTTTTTTTTGGAGAGCAGTGGCTTTCTCCTTGCAATTCTGCCATGCTTACCATTGTTGTTCAGTGTTCTCCTGATGGTGGACTCATGAACATGAACATTAGCCAATGTGAGAGAGGCCTTCAGTTGTTTAGAAGTTACCCTGGGGTCCTTTGTGATCTCACCGACTATTACACGCCTTGCTCTTGGAGTGATCTTTGTTGGTCGACCACTCCTGGGGGAGGGTAACAATGGTCTTGAATTTCCTCCATTTGTACACTTTCTGTCTTGACTGTGGATTGGTGGAGTCCAAACTCTTTAGAGATGGTTTTGTAACATTTTTTAGTCTGATGAGCATCAACAGCTCTTTTTCTGAGGTCCTCAGAAATCTCCTTTGTTCGTGCCATGATACACTTCCACTTTATCTACTTTTAGGATTTGAGTGAAAATCTGATGATGTTTTAGGTCATATTTATGCAGAAATATAGAAAATTCTAAAGGGTTCACAAACTTTCAAGCACAACTGTAAACTAGGGAGGAAGCTTAATTTAGGATGAATTTGTTAAAAACAAGCCAACTTATTTGATTTTTTTCATAAAACCTTTTATTATAAATCTCAACTGTTCTACAAGCACGTTGATTGGTTTATGTTTTTGACTTTTGCATCTCAAAGATGTTTCCCATATAATGTTTTGAATTACATTCTCTGAGGTAGCACATGCTCTAGTTGCTGCCCATATGTAACTTACACATTCTTTCTGTGTCTGCAGAGGTTGTCTTTGGGCATTCCGAGTCCTAGACATGTGCAAGTTAAGCAGAATTATTGCTCTGATTTGTGTCTGTCTGAGTGAATGTGGGTGTCCAAGTGAGTGTACCTTATGATGGAGTTGGGCCAAATAATTTTTTATATGTTAAGGTTTATAGGTTTTAATTCTTGTTTAACACATAATTAGCCATTTTAAAATAATACAACAGTAATTTTAAAGATACTTGAACTTGACAGTTTACAGAATTTGATACTCAATCTGTTATTTTGCAGATTTTTGATGTATGCAAATATAATTTTTTATAAGGTATATTCAAAGCTTGAATGTTTTGAGAAAAGCTATTCGTTTTGTGTAGTTACGTGAAATGAACCTTACAAATTGTGGACTTGGGAATGAAAGTTGTTGGTAGGCGTTTAGTCATAACCATTATTTGAAGTAATTTCTGCTATTCTTCTGTCTAAGGTTATTTTACCTTAGTGCTTCATTCATCCTTATGTAAAACTAGAGGCACTGTTATCAGCAGTCAAATAGGATCTTTAGCACATTACGTCAACAATGCAATTTCACAATTTGATAGAAAGGGGACATTTCCTAAAATGCACGGTTTTCATTAAGTAATTGCTAGAATTCTTATTTGGTTTAAATTAAAAAAAACTGACACCTCTTGTTTCATCTGCATCTCTTTCAGAATCCACGATTGTGGCCTCACATTTTTTTTGACCATCTCATGTCTCTCATCTTCTAAGATTGGGCTGCATAGTTACACATGGTAGCTATTTACAGTCATTCCTCTAAATTCTATTTTTTAATTTAAGATTTCTTCACAGATAATGCAGCAGGCATTTCATAAGTGTAAAAGGTAATCTGTGATAAAGGCAATTCATCATCAAAATATAAGATAAAGATTTAATACGTTAGCTATTGAGATAATATTCCAGATTGTCTAATTACACTTTTTTTATCAAAGTTCCTCAGTTCACCATTTGGAAAGTTAGCCAACATAGGTAAAACAAGAGTTGTGTACGTGCAATAGACTAACGACTCGTCCACATTTAGGTCCTGTTTTCCCCCAGTGCTACTGGACGGAATCTGGCCTCAATCCAACAATAAAGCTGTGAAAAGCTGTGTCTTGAAAAGGGAAGTTGAGTTATTATTTTTTTGTATGATTTTATTAAATGTTATTCTTATATGTACATTTTGAAACACAATACCTTATAATGTTTCCTCAATTTCTTAGTTTATTTCAAAAATACATTACAATAAGAACTGACATTAAAAAAGTTCACTGTTTATTACAATTTGTTTTATGCTATCATTTATGTATATATAAAGTTTTGGAAGAAAAAACTTTATATTAGAATTATTATGTGATGAGTTATTAATTTTCAAAGATTGCCCAAAGCTGTTAAAACGATGAACAACACAAGCAACAGTTTTGGCCTAAAGGGTTAATTCTGAGGTCAAGCATTCTCCAGCATAGTCCTTCTGCTTTGTTTGTAAGTTCATTATGATTGTCTTTGATGCAGTAAATTGAAGCTGATGGACTAAAGTTTGTCAAAACAAAATCTCATTAAATACTGTCTTTCAGCTTTGTTCTTAATTCTTTAGGGTATGCTGAAATACTTATGAATGCAGGCTTTGTTAACAAATTAACGTTTTGTACCATCAGTCTGCTGCTAACATTAGAAAGTATCTTCATTTGTGTCCTAGAATAGATAGTGAAATGCTCACTTCTCTTGACGGATAGCTATGAGACAGGCCTTTGATAGTTTGTGTTTTTATTGGTTGAAATACTTCACTTGCTACTGTTTCGTCAGTTATTTTCTTTGTACAGACACAGACTTAGTTAATTATTCAGAGTTGTAAAGAGAGACGACATTGCTGAATGGAGTTTAATTCCCACACATATGATGAATTAGCGGAAGCAGAAATAATAATGACCACATTTTCAAACAAAGCGGCCATCATTTTGTTTCCTGGGGTTGATTTCCAGTCATTACATGACGTTTACCATGGCATTGTTTTATTTTTCTAAATTTATGTATCAATCATTGGATTAAAATTGTGTAGTTTCACAGAATTGTCCATATGACTTACAGGATCTCTACGTGTAAAAATGTTAGACTCTGTAGCTGACTAACAATATAATGTGGTAATTTTCCTATCAGACAGACACTATGGGGTAATACACTAAACTTACTGTATCCCAGCTTATAAGTAAACTATGATTCTATCAATTCAATTTGAACATGTTACTTTTGGACTTTAAATCTGGCAATGCTTTCTTAATAATAACAGCATTGATAGAGCAATAAATAAATTTATTTATTTTCATAACAAGCCACCCACACACATGAGCTGAAATTACTAGTTGAACTTCAGAGATTATTGTTTGAATCCTCTCTATGAGGACATACTAATATTCCTATAGGGAAAAAAATGTACTGTAATTGTCATTTGATAATAAACAAACACATGTCTGGAAACAGCACTTTATAGCAACTGATAAGCAACTGCAAATAAGTCTTTTTTTCAGAAGGCATTTTAAGCACTGGTTTATTAAATGGTTATTTTGTAATGACCAACATTGGAAGAACTACCAAAACATTCCTTTTATGGACAGGATTTATGTATATGATTTCTGAAATGAAAAAACATCTATATGGAGATGCACAATACTGTCATATCATTACACTTAAGGAAATTAACAATCTTGAATCCACACAGTTTAAGGTAAGAGGAAAAAAATGTAAATGATATGCCTGTTGAAACAAAGAAGAAAGCCGGATGATCTGAGTTTTATTGTTATGTAGTCATGCCCATCAGAGTGTGTTTGATTAGAGTCAGTTCTCTGCAGACACATAAAGCTGTCAGCTGGGTACCATAAAGGACTTTAAAAACGAAATCTGCTAAATTAATCTATAGTTCTGGCACATTACTTAAAATAGTGGAGATGGACACACTGTATATTGGAAAAAAGAAGACTTAAATGAAACTAGAAGAGCAGTAATAATCTTTCCACTTCTAAATCAGCCTTTTCTGTATTAAACCAGGGGTGTCAATCATTTCCACTGAGGTCACATTGTCTGCACTTTTGCTTCTGCTAATTGTTTAATTAGAAGTCAGTTATTGCTGATAATAAAATGTAATTTTTCGACATCCTTTAAATGGCTTAAAAGGCTTAGTAATAGTGCATCCATAAAGCCTTTGTAAAGTTCTTTTGATATAGCAGTAATTGTCTAAGAGATGCATCATGGTTAGACCCTTTTCTGAAGTTGTTGGTGTTTTGTAAGTCTTATTAAGATAAAAGAAAGTCTTTTACTGTATCTCAGAAGCTAAGGAATGTTGTAAATTGTAACATTTGCTTACTTTTGGTGCTTGTTAAGCATGACAGCTATCACATGCTTTTTTCCTAACCAGCTGTATTCAGAATCTTTAGAGTGTCCAGTTAACAGTGAGATCCAAATAAAAATAGAAGAGCAGCAAACTAATATTTCGTATCTTTTTTAAAATGTAATGTTATCTGTACATCTGGAAATAATTAAGAATTTTAAAATTTAAAGAAATGATAAGTATGAATCTACTGTGATCCACTAAACACATGCTGATGGTATCCTTATGAAAAAAAGTAAAAAAGTTGATTTTTGGATAAAGAGAGCACTTGTAATAAACATAATTAAATAACATGAGTGTAGGTTGTGCGCATGAGTGTGCCCAGCAATGGACTTGGCATCCTGTTCATGACTAATAGAATAGTAGTAGTAGTATTATTTCATAAACATAGGATTGTTACCTTTCCAATGAACATGCAACATGTTACCACTGTCTGGTGCCATGATAAAATAGCATGTATTAAAAATACATAATTTTATTTTATAGAAAACACAAAGCTCACCTGATACAATCTTCTTCCAAGAACAGTTCCTACCTTGCTGCTTGTAAAACTAGGATAAGGCACATTACTCTGTGCCTTTAAAATTAGATTAAGTAACTTGGAGGATGGATACATTTATGGATGTTTCATTAACAGGAAAGATTGGCGTTTAAACTGGTTTGAGTGAAAACTGCGCCTTCCAAGAACTTAACTTTTTTTTTTTTTATCTTTTATTGAATTTATTAAAAACATAAAATTCCATACAATCAAGTCAAAACTTAGAAAAGTAAATTCAAATCGCCCCTACCCATGAGAGAGAGGGAAAGGCCAACAGTCAGAGTAAAAACAAATAAAAAAAAATTGATTGATTAGGTCCTGCCAGGTTTTAAAAAAAGTTTTGAACAAATCCTCTAAGTGAGAATTAGATTTTTTCCAATTTCAAATAGTGTATATCAGTTACCCACTGACTTCCTGAAGTTCATTTATGGCTGCTTTTGACCTTTCAGTAGTCTCCTAATAAGTTTTCAGAATTTTTCTGATTTTTGCAGTGATCTAGTGGTTCCATATTTTTCTCCATTTACAACAACAACAACAACATTTATTTATATAGCACATTTTCATACAAACAGTAGCTCAAAGTGCTTTACATATTAAAGAATAGAAAAATGAAAGACACAATTCTAAAACAAAATAAATCAACATTAACATCGAATAAGAGTAAGGTTCAATGGCCAGGGGGGACAGAAAAAACAAAAAAAAAAACCCAGACGGCTGGAGAAAAAAATAAAATCTGTAGGGATTCCAGACCATGAGACCGCCCAGTCCCCTCTGGGCATTCTACCTAATATAAATGAAACAGTCCTCTTTGGATTTAGGATTCTCACGGAAGGGCTTGATGATGATGATGGTCATGTAGACTTCTGCCTTTTAATCCGTCCATCATTTACTAATAATCTTGGTCTTTAACGTGTTCCTTGTTATATGTATTGTATTTGAAATTCTTATTCAACACTAAAATCATGTACAGTGATCTCTCGCTATATCGCGCTTCGACTTTCGCGGCTTCACTCCATCGCAGATTTTAAATGTAAGCATATCTAAATATACATCACGGATTTTTCGCTGGTTTGCGGATTTCTGCGGACAATGGGTCTTTTAATTTATGGTACATGCTTCCTCAGTTTGTTTACCCAGTTGATTTCATACAAGGGACGCTATTGGCGGATGGCTTAGAAGCTACCCAATCAGAGCATGTATTATGCATTAACTAAAACTCCTCAATGATATACGATATGCTTCTTGTTTGCTTTTATTTGTCTCTCTCACTCTCTCTGACATTCTCTGCGCCTGACGGAGGGGGTGTGAGCAGAGGGGCTGTTTGCACAGAGGCTGTTTGCCTAGAGGATACGGACACTCCTCTAAAAAATGGCGCTTTATCGCGGTGCTTTGGCATACTTAAAAGCCCAAAAGCATGTATTGATTTTTTGATTGTTTGCTTTTCTCTCGCCCTGTCTCTTTCTCTCTGACATTCTCTGCTCCTGACACACATTCCTTTGAAGAGAAGATATATTTGCATTCTTTTAATTGTGAGAAAGAACTGTCATCTCTGTCTTGTCATGGAGCACAGTTTATACTTTTGACTAAAGGGTGTTATTTCATGTCTAGAGGGCTCTAATAATGTTAACAGTGTGGGAGAGTTTATAAGGGCTGTGGGGTACAGCCTGGACACAGACAGGTAGACATGTTCTTTCTCCACACACGTTTATTTACAAGTTCAAAACACAAGTAAAGTGCACTAACCCAGTGCCGCAGCACCAATCACCCCTTACAGTCCTTGCCGCACAACAATGCCTTGCTCAGTCCTTCTGACCGCCTCCACTCCTCTCCTCCAAGCTCCGTCCTCTTCCACCCGACTCTTGCTCTCGACTGGAGGGTGGTCGTCCCTTTTATTCACACCCGGATGAGCTCCAGGTGCTCCCCGGCAATCTTCCGCTGACACGCCCCAGTGTGGCGGAAGTGCTGGCTGTTCTCCCGGAAGCTCTCCGGGTGTCCCTGTTTCTCTTCCCCCTAGCACTTCCTGGTGTGGCGGAAGTACTGAGGTCCAGGGTCCCAAAGGCATTGGGGCGCCTCCTGGCGGTGACCACGGGCCCCTACAGGGTGGGGCTTCCATGCCCTGAACCCGTGGCCCCCAAAGCAAACAGGAAGGCGGCCCCCACGTGATCCCAGATGGGCACACACCCATTTCCGGTCCTCCAAGGTGTCCCGGCCGGGTCGTGGCCCCTGGCATCCTCGACAGGGCTTAAAATATATAAAAATAACCATACAAACATATGGTTTCTACTTCGCGGATTTTCATCTATCGCGGGGGTTCTGGAACGCAAACCCCCGCGATCGAGGAGGGATTACTGTAGATCTTTTGTTATGTCATTGCATATCATGATTAGCTACACATTCAAAAAAAATCAGGGAAATCCTGCAGGAACAGCTGATTTTATAAAGAGATACTCAGTATCATTTCATTTGAAATCACACAAAAGCTAATTATCTGTGTACATGATTTTATATATAATTGTTTAAATCTGAATGATGATAAGTTGTATATGCATACAGTTAAATAGCAAAATACATTTTAATATTTCATTTTGGAAAGTAGTTAATGATTACAGGAAATAGGCAAAATCATTTTGAAATTTATTTTTGCTCTTTCCAAATGTATATTTAAGGCTTAAGACTTAATTTTAATAAATACCAGTACGGTTGAGAGAATATCTGATTAATTTAAATTGTGCATGATCAAACTAATTTATGCTGTAAATTGCATGAATGACAGAATGTTGCAGACATTTATTAGTGTGACAAACTGAAGCAGAAACTGACATATTCGATTTTCTTTTTTGGTGTGGTGATTGAATAATGCTTTGAAAATTCACATAAACAGAATTCCAGAACCACACTCAAACAGCCAAAACCACATATGTGGACTCGGTGGATTCAGAAAATGTTCTAATACCATCAGTTTTTTCATTTTGCTATGTTACAGCATTGTGCTAAAATCATTTAAATGCATTTTCCCCACATCTTTCAATACTCAATCCCTCAGAATGACAAACCAGGATTTTATCATTTTTTTTTCATTTATTGGAAATTAAAAAAATTAAATATCACATTAACACAAGTATTCAGTCCCTTTGCTATTACACTTGGTGTATCCCATTCTGTTAATCATCAATGAGATTTTTATACAACTTGTTTGTAGTGCATCTGTGATCAGTTCAATCAATTTAGGTGTGATTAGGAAAGGGCCCAGTAATTCTTTAGCTGCAGCCCTAGTAATCTGGTTAAAATGTGATTTAAAGTTACATTCTTGTGGTACACCGTATAAAATATCATGGACCTCCAAACTATAATCAGCATAACTAACAAAGAATTTTATACCTGTTAAATAAGACTGAAGCCAGTTTAAGAAACTACCAGGGAGACCCGGCTATGGTCTAAGGCAATTTATAAAAATACTATGTACTATGGTGTTAAATGCTGCACTCGGGTCTAACAGAACAGGAACATATATGTTACCTCTGCACATTTTACTTTCTGGTCTATGATTTGTTCTAAAACCTAACTGAAAATTATCAAGAATATGTTTGTTTAAGTAAAAACTACTTTTTCAAGAATTTTACTTAAATAAGGCAGGTTAAAAACAGGTCTAACATTGTCACAAACAGAAAAGTCTAGATTATTTTTTTATGCCAGGATTTAACGACTGCATTCTTTAGACAATCTGGGAAAACCTCAATATCTAATGATTTGTTAACTATGTGAAGTACACTATCAATTAGCACATCAGAGACTTCATTGAAAAAGCCTCTTGGGACCGAGTCAGGGGCACAAGTGGAGAGTTTTAGTTGAGAAATTATTCTACAGAGTTCAGGTAAACCTATTTCAGTGAAATTAATTAACAGGATTAACTTTGGAGGCATCTATTATATTATACCTGCAATGACTAATTTTGTGTTTAAAATGCTGCAAAAGTCTCACAAGTTTCATTAGATGTTTTCAGGAGGCATTCTGTTGAATTACCTGGGTTTTGAAGATTAACTCTTGAATTTACACTTTTAGAGAAATTGGAGAAATTGGACTGCCTCACAAGGTGGACAGTTTTGTTATTTTCAGTTATATTTTTGCATTCAGTATTTCATAGTAGACAGTTAATTTAGTCTTACTCCATTTACACTCAGCTCTGCTGCATTTTTTTCTTTAGTTTAGACATTCTTTTGAGTCATCCAGGGTATTATAGTGCTGGAGGATTTCTTAATTTTTTCAGGGGCCACTATGTCAACTGCAGTCATCACCTTAGCATTCAAATTTTCAACCTTAATGATTGCATTGCTAGCTGTATTAGGGCAAGCACTACATTTGGACTGCTATTCAAAATATTAGCAAACATGAAGTTTGCTGTGATATCAAAATTACATTTATCAATACATTTCTCTTTAGTTATAGTTCCCTGTATTTCTACATCAAATAAAAGGCAGAAATTGTCTAATATCCATGACCTGCCTCACATCAATTTGTAGTCCTTTTGAAACTATTAAATCCAGTGCGTGTCCTTCCTTATGCGTATGCTATCTGACATGCTGGCTTAAATCAAAAGAATGCAGTAAGTACATCAGTTCATTTCCATTAGGGTCACACTGGTTATCCATATAAAAATAATCATCTTTAATTAGGAACCTCTCATAGTTAGTTATTATTCCTTGATAAAAGACACATTATAATTTGCAGGTCTATAAAGGAATGCAAGAGACTACAACACTCCTTGAATGACTATGGCAAGACACTTGTAAGACATGAAAATTCCAAAACTTTTATTTTTACATTTTAACTGGCACAATAAATTACTCTGTAGGCCACTTCCTTTCTTACCTTGGCAAACAGAGTGAATGCAATTATAATTCAGAGATGCTGCTTCAATGAACACTGCTGCACCATGTTTAATTCAATTTACCTTTATTTTTCAATCACTGATAAGATAATTAATGTTAAAAGTCTTATTGGCTAATGTTCTAACATTTAGTAAAGCCACATTTAAGGTCTAGGATGAGCACAGCTGTATCACACTGTTATGGCAGCTTGAAATGATAATTAAGCTATTTGTGTAAATAACTTTGTCTGAACATTTTAGTTTAACAATGGTCTATTATTATAGTGCACTAATTAAGTATACATCTATAGGTGAAACAACTGAAGAACCTAACACAACTTTATAGTTAACATTAGAACCAAAGCTACATAATCAAGAACAACAAATTACCTTTGAGATACTGTCATAGAGGACATCAGTGCCAAACCTATTCTAATGTAGGCCATTACATCTGTAGAAAAGTGGTTTAAAACAGAAAAGGTCCCAATTATCCAGAAAACTGATGTTTTACCTCCCACATAAGGCTCTGGTCCAGGGAGATGACTGTAGGTTTCATCCAGTATACGCAGCATGGGTAGTGGATCTGACACGTTTCTTACTGCCGGTGTCTTCTCCTTCATGGCCTGAATAAGGAATGCAAACTCCGTTTTCATGAGTTCTTACTGTCGATGTTCAATGTCATTGATACTGGTATGCAATGCACTTATCCCAAAAGTCCTGACATTGTGCTTCTTAAGGACATCTTTAACTTGTGTGCCAGGAACACAGAACAAAAAACCTTTACAGTTATGTAACCAAAAGTTCAGGAGGTGTACAATTTTGTCTCCCATAACAACCACATCACCAGGTTCTGCAGGCACTGCAGAGGTTTGAAGAGATGTCAGCTTGTGAAACAGGAGTGACCTGGACTTGAACCCCCACTTGCATCATCAAAGTTCATAGATTATGTCATTGTCATCATTGTCAAAAACAAGAGCCAGAGTAAAGCTGACTCGGAATGAAGCTGAAAAAACTATTGAGCAAAGAACCATCAAGCTCATTTGTTTAGCTAACAGTTATGCTGTCCCAATATCTCACTAGATACGTCTAAACTAAGAAATAACATTTTTAAATTCTGTTTTTGTATTTTGCAGTAATAGAATATACCACCCTTCCTTTTACACTGTAATGATGACAAATTTTCACTACCAATTCATGCTTCTCCGTCTCTCTCTTTTATGGATTCACTGAGCACTGCCCCTTTCCTTTGCCAGCTTTTGATGGTTGCAAACTTTTTTCACCTGGTTCCCCATCACATGGGGCAAGGTGATGTGATTTAGTGTTTTTTAGTAGTACGTGGTTGATTGGTGAGAGCAGGATTCTTAACAAATAGTGTGTCTCAGATTTTGTGAGTGTAGGTATGTGCAGGAGAAAAGCTGTGCAGCCGTGGAGTGCTTAATAGCAGAACTTACTGACTGCTAATTCACATGGGTGAGTGCAGTCCACACAGTCATCCCTTATTAGTTTGTAGGGAAGCATCTACACTCACAGGGTTATAAAAAGATTGGAGTAGGATTAAATTAGGGATGATCTTGGGCTCCATGGATCCTGCTGGACCAACCAAAGGAGGCAGGAAGAGTGAGCCAGGCCTCAGACTGTCCTAGTGAGTACTGAAGAAGGTGGCAGTGATAGGAGTTGGTTTATGGACAATGTTTGCTAGTGTCTCAGCCCTGCCGAGGAGCTTCAGGAGCAAGCAGGGGAGATGAATGAGAGAGAGTGTGTAGAGCACCTGAAACAAGGTGAAAGGGAGCTAATTCAGACTTTAATTTTATTCCAGGTTTTAGATTTGAATGTATTTATTGGATTTTCATATTTATTATTTTAAACTTCTTCATTTACAATATGGTCACTATTGATTTTAAGGGCAAATATTTCTTGAAGATTTTTTGAAGGCACCACATTTTGTGGACACTGCTTTATTGTTTTAATAAACAACTTTTTTTAACTTTTTTACCCAAGACTTCCTGTTGTGTCATCACTTGTACTAGTCTATCCTTGGTTATTACTATAGATGTTCTGGGTAATGGATGATGCCCATGGGCACCCAGCACACCACAGGTGTCTACAAATAAGTGGATCTGGGTAACAATCTGCATGTCAAATTATAGTTCTGAGAACAGGATAATTAGATAATCTCTGAAGAATTCTCATCAAAGCACATTATTCATACTTGGGTGGAAAAAATGTAAAACGTGAAGTGTTCTGCACAGGAAAAAAAGGGGATCAGGGCTTGAAGGGCTTAAGCTGTAATACAGTTTCCTTTAAAATTGTGTTTTGCAATGACCTTTAACAAAAGCCAAGGCCAGTCACTAGGAGAAGTAAGAATTGATCAACACCAGCAATGTTTTAGTTATTTACAATTGTATGTTACATATTTAAGAATAAGGAGCTCCAGTGGACTTGATAATATTAGCACCTGGTAAAAGTGACCTACAAATATTATATACAAAAAAGTACTGAGTCAGTTACTGTACATAGTAATTCTGAAACATCCTATTAACCAATAACATTATAACTGAGGCCCATTGTGTTTGGAAAGTTCAACACAGGTAGTAATAACTATGAATTTAGTCTATAAAGAATAGTGCCTAATGGGGCAACTTTTGTGGTCTGTCAACACCACCTGAACACTCAAAAAGGCACAGCAAAGGCTCTGTTTCCTGAGGAAGGTACAGAGATCTGAGGTGGGAACCAAAACACTAGTGAACTTTCACTGTTGGACCAGTAAAAGTGTCCTGACCAAATGCATCACGGTGTAGTTTGGTAATCTGACTTACCAGGATCACAAACTCCTTTAAGTAACTGTTTGTACATCTAAAATAATTGGGATTTACCTTCCCCAGCTTTATTTAATCTACTCAATGAGATGTCTAAGTTAAACTGAATCAATCAGCTCTGATGACAGCCATTCAGTTCATCCCTTGTTTTTACTTGTTCCTTCTGAAGCCTCACCACTCACTCCACCTGCTTTAGAAATAGCTTCTTCCTCCAGGTCATAAGGTCCCTCAACTCCCAGAAACCTAATCCTACCTGCCCTGCACTTTGTACTGTACTTCCCTGCTGGTTTATGTGTAATTGTACTGTACATTTTTTACTTTTAATTATTTATCCTCTGCTGCTCTTATTTATTTATACATCAGTGTTTCTGACAATAAAGATTTAAATTCTAATCTGATATAAAATATACACCAGAAAGTTTGCAAATTAGTAATATAATTACATTTATTTCATTCTTAATTCCTACTATCATAACTTCAAAACATGTAAAGTTCTACACTTTAAGCATTTTTGAGTCACATAATTAAAAAGCACTTCAATTCTGTCTCTTCAGCCCCTAATACAGGATTTGATGAGATAAGTAGCATTACCAGGAGGACTCTAACATAAGGGAGTTACAGCTATACATATATATAAATGTATATACATACATGCATACATATATATATATTGTAAGCTGGAAGGGTGATCGCACCCCAAGAGGACACAGACGCCCCTGGGAATACCCCTGAAACACAGTCTACCTTTTACATTGCTCCTTACCCTTCTCACTTGCGCAATAACGCGTGATAAACCTCTCGCACGGTACTCCGCTAACTTAAAAGTCTTGTATAGCACCTCTCAGTTTTGGAATTGATTGTTTTGCTTTTCTCTCTCTCTCTCTCTGACATTCTCTGCTCCTAGCGGAACTGTCATCTCTGACTTGTCATTGAGCACGTTTAAGCTCTTGAAAAAGAAACAAATGTTTGTTTGCAGTGTTTGAATAAAATTCCTGTTTTCTACAACCTCCTGTGTCTCTGTGCAAAATCTGTGACACAAGTGTGACAAGTGGTACCAGAAGTGGGGTGCACAGATGTTTGCTGCCAAAGACTTATTTCGAATGGCTAAAGGTTTTGCACTTAACGACTGGAAGCTAAACATGGATGGCCCAATCCGTGCGCAAATTCAAGATTTGATACATAAAGTGCATTGCTGGTTTGAAGGAGACGTGATGAAAAAAGTTGTCATGAATATATTACTGGCCGGGATACCTGCAGTTCTTCGAGATGAATTTCTGCATCATGATATTAAATCATTAACGATTATGTCCAGACGATTGGATGGTTCACAGTCCGCTTGGAAAAAGAGCGGTGGTTTTGGTGCTGCTTCGCAACCTGTGAACAAACGTCCAGGACATTCTCATCGCTTCGATCAATGGCTACAACATCGACAAGCTACAGGACCTGAAAATCAAATGGGGTCAGGTCGGTCACCGGGAAATCAGGTCGTAGATGAGATGCCTATTTCTGGGGAGACAGCAGCAGCAGGCCGGGGAAGACGTGGACGTCACAGAGGATATTTCAGCACCGGAGCCGACTGTAGATGTTTCCGGTGTGATCTACCTGGCCAGTTGGCAAGAGAATGCTTCTTGTCTCGAGCTCAATCAATGAAAATTGTACTGGCCGAAGTTTGTTGCTCAAACATTACATATTCTTCAGATGAAAAAGATGGCTTGTTAATCCCGGTGAAGTTGGGGGGCTGAGAGGTCTCAGCTTTTTTGGACTCGGGCAGTGACCTTTCTATTGTCAGACGAGACTGTCTTGATGAAAGATGCCTTAGTGACTCTGAGACTATAAAAATACGCTGTGTACATGGTGATGTTAAAGACTATCAGACATTACTTCTTCCTTTAACTTATAAGGGTCGCCACTTTAAAGTTTGTTCTGCCGTTTCAGACTCCTGCCCCTGGCCATTATTCGTAGGATGGAGAAATGCCCTCTTTCCTAAACTAATTAATAAATGTCGGGCACCAGTTGTCCGGTCGCCTATTGAATTTAGTGGTGGGGGAGAAGAAGAAGAAAACGAGGAAGAAGAACTGGTAGCGGCCGGGGAAAATCTAGAGCCCCAATTAGATATTGAACCCGATCTCTCCAGCAAGACACCCCCGACAATTTTCCAGAATGGCAGGCTGGACAATCTACATCTTCTCAAATTGTGAACGCCTCCAAACACAAACCGAGCATTAGCAAACAATCAGATTTTGTGCGTTTGTAGAATAATGATAGCTCATTGGAATAAGCATTTAAACAAGCTTGCTCTGCCAATGACTCATTACTAAGAGCGTGATTCTGGGGGCATGAAAACCCCGCACTTTATAGAAAAGGACGGTTGCCTTTTCAGAGTAATCTCAGATCATTTAAAGGGGGAATTTATTGAACAACTGGTTGTACCTCAAGTACATAGGGAAACTCTTTTGCATCTGGCACACTCTAACATTTTGGGAGGGCACCTCAGTGCTGACAAAACGAGAGAGTGGTTATCAAAACGATTTTATTGGCTGAATATGGGAAAAGATGCTGAACAATTTTGTACTTCATGTCCTGACTGCCAGATCATCACTTATAAGCCTCCTCGGGCTCCCCTTTGTCCTATGCCCATTTTAGAAGTTCCCTTTCAGCGGGTAGGATTAGATATTGTAGGCCCTTTACCTAAGACTAAGAATGGGTACCAATATTTGCTGGTGTTGGTTGACTATGCAAAACGATATCTAGAGGTGATTGCCCTGAAAAAGGCCAACTTCTCAGCTGTAGCCAAAGCTCTGTGTGATATTTTTACTCGTGTTGGCATCCCTAGAGAAATATTAACTGATCAAGGCACACCTTTTACTTCTCGCGTGATGAGACAATTGTGTGACAGCTTTGCTATTAAGAAATTGATGCCTATTTCTGGGGAGACAGCAGCAGCAGGCCGGGGAAGACGTGGACATCACAGAGTACACAAATGAATGGTTTGACTGAGCGATTTAACAAAACTTTGAAACAGATGATCAGACGAGTCGCTCATAATGATCCCACAACCTGGGACTCTGTCCTGCTTTTTGTTAAGTACGTGGTGCGAGAATCACCACAGGCGTCCACTGGCTTGAGTCCGTTCGAGTTGTTATTCGGCAGACGGCTGCGAAGCATCCTGGATGTGGTATGAGAGGAATGGATAGATAACGAAACAACAGCCCAAGGACCAAGCTTTGCAGATCGGGTAATTTCATTGCAGGGCAGAATTTCTATGGTTTCCTCTATTGCTGTGGAGCATCAACAACGAGAACAGGAAACTCAGAAGCGTCTTTATGATAGGCAGAGTAAGCTCCTTGAATTCAAACCTGGTGATCGTGTTTTGGTACTGGTTCCGTCTGACCCACACAAATTCTTAGCTAAATGGCAGGGCCCCACCATTATTGAGGAATGTATGAATCCGGTAAATTACAAGGTTAGAATACCAGGCCGGCGCAAACCTTTCCAGATTTTACACATTAATCTCTTGAAGGAATGGCATGGCCGACAAGAGGTTAACACTTCCTTGGCTGCTGTTTCTCAGACTGATGTTGCCATTGGTAACGATCTTACTGACACGCAAAAGACAGAACTGTTATCTTTGATTGAACTGAACACTGATGTCTTTTCAGATTTACCAGACAAGACTAACATTACAAAACATAAAATCACTACTGAACCCAATGTTCGCGTACAGATGCGGCCATTCCGGATACCGGAAGTGCGACGAAATATTGTGCACGAAGAGTAAAAAAGATGCTGAAATTAGGTGTAATTCGTGAAAGTAAAAGTGACTGGTGCAGCCCGGTCGTATTAGTCCCAAAGCAAGATGGTTCGGTTTGCTTCTGTATCGATTTCAGACGCTTGAATAAGGTCTCTACACTCAATGCTTATCCGATGCCCTGTGTTGATGAACTGTTGGAAAAACTGGGTCAGGCGAGCTATATCTCCACGCTAGATCTCACGAAAGGTTATTGGTAGGTGCCTTTAGAGGCTAGCAGTTGTGAGAAAACAGCATTCACGACTCATGACGGACTCTATGAATTTACAAGACTCCCGTTTGGTCTTCACGGGGCACCTCTAACTTTTCAGCGTATGATGGATCAGATCCTGCGTCTTCGTTCTGAATATTCCAGGGCATACCTTGACGATGTTGTGATTTTCAGCAATGATTGGCAAACACACTTAGAGCGGCTTTAAGCTGTTCTTGAAAGCTTGAGACAGGCTGGCCTTACTGCTAACCCTAAGAAATGTAAACTGGACATGTCCGAGACTCATTACTTAGGTTAGGCAAGGGTTTACTTAGGCCACAATTAAGAAAAATAGAAGAAATGCCTTACCCGAGGCCAAAAACACAGAAACAGGTACATGCTTTTCTGGGGCTTGCTGGTTACTACAGAAGGTTCATTCCAAATTTTGCATATAGAGCTGCTCCTCTTACAGAACTTACTAAAGGCAGGAAAAACCGACCTATCTTATGGACAGAAATTTGTGAACGTTCTTTCAGCGATTTAAAAAAAGCCTTGTCTTCTTATCCGGTTCTAAGGAACCCGGATTTCACAAAGTATTTTATCTTACAAACAGACGCTAGTACATTTGGTGTAGGTTCAGTCCTGTGACAGATTTGTGATGAAGAAGAACATCCAATCACATATTTGAATAGGAAATTATTTCCTAGGGAGTGTAATTATTCTACAATTGAGAAAGAATGCTTGGCAATTAGGTGGGCTGTGGAAGCG
Source organism: Polypterus senegalus (assembly GCF_016835505.1). Classification (NCBI taxonomy): domain Eukaryota; kingdom Metazoa; phylum Chordata; class Cladistia; order Polypteriformes; family Polypteridae; genus Polypterus; species Polypterus senegalus. The sequence continues at coordinate 139,445,477 of NC_053158.1, read as the reverse complement.
CTTCATTACTACTTGTGGGGTCAAATTTTCACTTTGGTAACTGATCATGCTCCACTTCAATGGTTATACCGACAGAAAGATACAAACTCTCGCCTCATGAGATGGTTTCTGGGCTTACAACCTTACAGTTTCACAGTAAAACATCAACATGGCTCTGAACACGTCAACACAGATGCATTATCACGGCTACATGAATCTGAACCTGGTACAGAGAGTCACTTGATTCACTGGAAGGGTGATCGCACCCCAAGATTTGTTTGCAGTGTTTGAATAAAATTCCTGTTTTCTACAACCTCCTGTGTCTCTGTGCAAAATCTGTGGCCCAAGCATGACAATATATATATTGTGATATATGGCCTGCTATTCATCCCAGTCAATACCCTCACGCCCCAGGTGGAGCCCTCCCTGCAGCATGGAGGTGCCCCGAATGCCAGCAGGGCATCATGGACATTGGAGTCTTTATTCACAGTCCTGCTTGATACCATGGGGGCCGCTAGGAGGTTGCTGCAGGGAGGAACAGCGATTATTTGCCTTACGCCCCGGAAGTACGTCCGAGTCACATGGACAAGAGGAATGATGTGCTTCCAGAGTGAAGAAGAAGACTTTTTATCTGACCCGGAGGTGATAGGAGATCACAAGGACTGGGGGATTGCAAACACTTCCGGGTCAGGGACTATAAAGAACGCTGGGAAATCCCAGATGAGTGAGCTGAGCTGGGTGGAAGGGTGGCAAAGCATCTTGGAGTGGTGGATTGTATTGTTATAGATTATTTGTTTATTGAATGAGTATTGTGGAGAGGATGGTGCTTTGTGCACTGTGCAATAATAATAAAGTCAACATTTGGACTTTTACCCAGTGTCTGATGTCTTGGTCAAGGGTTCAAGGGAGCGATAGCACCCCCTATCTGTCACAATATATATATATAAGCCAACTTACAATAAGGAAACAAATATTTTTGTGCACAAAATAATATCATTCAGTAGAACTGCTTTATTTCCCCATTGAATAAATATTTATTGACATTTCTAAATGCTCCAGTGTGAAGGAGCTATTTTTTTGCCTGGGGCTTTAATATGTAACCATTTATTTTATAGTGAGACTACAGGCATAGTGTAAAACAATGAATCCATGTCATTTTAAGAAGAAAAAAAAAGCAAAAAGCAAACCATTTTTGTGAGATTCAGCCAGTTTTAGAGGAGACTGGTTGTAAGCCTCACTTTGCTAATTTCATCTTTTTCCAAGGCAATGCCTCACCCTTCAGGGCCAGGGGTGAGGATTCTCCTTGGAAAGTCATTGCCAAGCTATTGGCACTGAATGTTGCTCACCAAATGTGAATTGCTACCTCAGTTCTGTAGGCAACTATACTCTATTAACTAAAAACCATCATGCAATCGCTTATATTCTTTAACTGTAGTTTTTTGTTTACTTCATAAAGATACTCCCTGCTGCCACTGGATTGTTAAAGCATGCATGCACTTCACTGAGAGAGAATATTGAACAGGCACAAAGCCAGGACTTGAAGTAGGGCATACTGTAAATACTTGCAGCATCTCGTGCTGTGACAGCAATCACATATCCCGCCTGCTCTTCGATATAATATACTTCTAACAGCACTCTCAAAAGTCTGAGAAGGACACCACACCCATTTCAAAAAGAAAAACAATATGAGGAGGACTAATTAGCGTACAAAAAAAGCAGACTACTAACAATTATTTGTTTCCACCTGAAGAACTGCACATAGCATTTAATCAAGTAACAAAAACTGAACAGATGTTATCAACATCCATCTCACTAATCTGGGGAAGGGTCACTATAAAGTTGGATCCAATGCTGGCAATCATCGGACGGATAAAAGGCAGGAATAATACCCAGTCAGGGCACCAGTCTATCACAGTTTGAACACCTCCACACACACACACATACACTGTAGTTGCCAATTTAGCAGCTCTAATTCAATTGAGTTTAGGATTAAACCTATTACATTTACTACAGATGTTTTAGGCAGAGTAGGCTGTTATTCCTGCCTAACAGCTCTAGGTTCTACATCGAGTGTGCATGTTGTTGTTGTCCCGGTGTATTAATGAATTGATTGGAATCGGAGGCAGTAAATTTATTCACTCAGAAACATTGTGCTTAGTTCTTTAATGACCATATTGTAAGGAAGAGAGATTCATCTTGCATAAAAAAAAATGATCATTGGTTTGTGGTGCTTCAGTCTGTTCTATCTCACACTTTGCTTTTTTCGTTTTGTCAGTTTTTTTTTTGATTATCCATGCACAAGACATGCCACAGGTTTGGCTCTTTCTAAAATCTAAGGAGTGTATTAAAAAATACAATGCAGTATAATCAGTTCAGTTCAGATATATTGTTGTGTACAAAAATTCTAATATGCTCTTTTCATTATTCTGCCACTTGCTGCATAGGTTACGTAAAATAACAATACATGATACAATGGGATTTTTGAATTGAGTTGTCATACCTCCACCCACAATGGCCTTTGCAAGGAGACATGTGAGGAAGAGACATATACTTACTTTGAGGAAACAGGACCAAGAATCTGTGATAAAATACTAATTCTTAGTTTCCTTCTGTTATCAAAGAAATCTTTTCTATTTTAAAGAGGACATATTTGGTAAGTTTTAAAGGCCTTTTCTTTAGCCTTTGGAGCCCATTACCCTAGAGGGCCATTGTAAACTTTAAGGACAAACACAGTATTTTTAAAATGTACTAAAAAATCATTAATCTAAGAAAACAATTTCAAGTGGCAAGTTAAGATATACCATAATTTTGAAGAAAAAAATATTGAAATGTATCTTTAATTGAACAAGAAGAAATGAAGCTCTTTTTCTTTAATTAATATTTTTATTGGTTTTATAGCTTAAATTCCAAGGAATACGTTACAAATCAGTAATATATACAAATGTGTATCTTTATTAAATCAAATCCAACCTCTGCTATCACCCAATGAAGCCTTTCTGTTATTAAAGGTATCTCCAGAGATTATGACACCTGGAGAAAGCCATGGATGTAACTGAAGACTGGCAAACCTGATATAAAAATTATGTCATCAGTGACAACAGAACTTTAGGTCACTGCCACCTTTAGTGTACAAATACTGGGAGTATGGAACTGGCTGTGTGAGCTGCACAACCAATGAGTGTAGGGCTGATAAAAACTTTAAGGAATGTTGTCTAATTCTAAATACATCCCTAGAAACATGTAAAAAAAGTCCTGATCTTATAAAGAGAAGTCTAACAAGGTTATTTTTGTTCTCAAAAAACACAGATGTCTGCAAAATAATAAAATGATTGGATTATCCCAGTAAACATTAAATAAAAATTGAATAAATAAGCTAATGTTGATCAAAGTGAGTATTTCTTTAAAAGGACTTCTGAAGCCTGTCTTTAATACAAGGACAGAAAAAGATTTTCATGTAAATAAAAACTAAATTTCCCCCTACAGCATACGCATATAAGAACATAGGACATTTTACATGAAAGCGCAGAGCATTTGGGCCATCAAACACTTTTGGTTAGCTAATGCATACCATTCTGAAACCTCATTCCAAAAGCTGCATGTATGTATACTTTGAAATAATAAGGAATAATACATATTTTTTTTGTATAAGTATTGTGCTTTAAGTTTTAAAATCAAACCTGTTCACAGACACTATTACTGTGGCTTAGTTAACTTTTTGGCTTGTGTATTCTGTGTCTCTCATTAATATCTTCTGAGACTGAGACAAACATGACAGTTCTAAAATTTATATTTAAATAATAAGGTTGAAAATATCTTTAGTTAATGCATTACTTAATGTTTGTAAATGAATTTGTATATTACTTACACAATAAATACATTTAATAGCACACAATCATTCTGGAACTGTGTATGTGTCAGTAATTTATAAATAATAATAATCAATGTGTTATCCAATTTTTGTAAATATATCATTCATATTTTTTTAATGTAATGTCATTAGAAAAAACAATAGAGGTAGAAAAGAGCAGGACATGGAAATAAGCAAAACAAAAATCAACAACTGAGTCAGATCAAAACCAAAAAACCACACCACAGAATTTGCTTGCCTTAAATTACAAGAACCTAAATCAGAAAGAATACTTTGTCTGAATCCAGTGTTTTGGATGACTACCAACAGCGCAACACCAGCTTAAGTACTGTTGCATCATGTGAAGTCAGCCAGCATTCCTTCCAATAACTGTTCTCTAGCAATGTGTTGACTATATCTCAGCAACAGTGGCACAGAACGGTAAGGTCTATACAAAGTAAACATGGCATCATGGGAGAAATGTGAAATTATAAACAATCAATAATTACACCATATAAACATAACATTATGCAAGAGTGAATATGAAATTACAAAGTTAATAAAGCCAGGATTACAAAATAAATAATTTCTTAGTCAAGAAAAATATATTACAGTAAAAGAATAATACAGACCAGTACCAAGTTTATGATACTTTATCTTTATTTTTTAATTAATTTTTAAATGATTTTTAATTGTGTTATTGGATTTCCATTTTATTTTGTTTCATTGTGGTTCAACTGAGAAACAAATAACTGTGTCTCACTGAAAGAAATACATGTCATACTGTCGGATATAGGCCTAGCATCCCATTTTTAACTGAGTCAAGAAAATGCACCAATTACTGCATGTAGGACTGGTATCTCTTTACCTTCCCAGGTGAGTTTCATCCATCTCTGCAGACTGAAGAGGACAAGAAGGAATATCTCCATAACACAAGTGACATAAAAATCTGAGAAGTCTAAATGGCATACTTCTAAATAAACATTAGGCAACAGAAATGAATAGTACATATGTGGCGTCTTGCAACGTCTTTTAACAGACAAAGGATATATGATGCATGGGAGTTTGCCCGACCGGGCTACATGTGTTTTGTGGACTTGGAAAAGGCATTCGACCGTGTCCCTCGGGGAATCCTGTGGGGGTGCTCCGGGAGTATGGGGTACCGGACCCCCTGATAAGAGCTGTTCGGTCTCTGTACAACCGGTGTCAGAGCTTGGTCCGCATTGCCGGCAGCAAGTCGAGCCCGTTTCCAGTGAGAGTTGGACTCCGCCAGGGCTGCCCTTTGTCACCGATTCTGTTCATAACTTTTATGGACAGAATTTCTAGGCGCAGCCAGGGTGTTGAAGGGGTCCGGTTTGGTGGACTCAGGATTGGGTCACTGCTTTTGCAGATGACGTTGTCCTGTTTGCTTCATCAGGCCGTGATCTTCAGCTCTCTCTGGATCGGTTCGCAGCTGAGTGTGAAGCGGCTGGGATGAGAATCAGCACCTCCAAATCCGAGAGCATGGTCCTCAGCCGGAAAAGGGTGGAGTGCCCTCTCAGGGTTGGGGGAGAGATCCTGCCCAAGTGGAGGAGTTCAAGTATCTCGGGGTCTTGTTCACGAGTGAGGGAAGAATGGAGCGTGAGATCGACAGGCGGATCGGGGCGGCGTCCGCAGTGATGCGGGCTCTGCATCGGTCTGTCGTGGTGAAAAAGGAGCTGAGCCGTAAGGCAAAGCTCTCAATTTACCAGTCGATCACGCTCCTACCCTCACCTATGGTCATGAGCTATGGGTAGTGACCGAAAGAACGAGATCGCGAATACAAGCGGCTGAAATGAGTTTCCTCCGCAGGGTGTCTGGGCTTTCCCTTAAAGATAGGGTGAGAAGCTCAGTCATCCGGGAGGGGCTCAGAGTAGAGCCGCTGCTCCTCCGCATCGAGAGGAGTCAGATGAGGTGGCTCGGGCATCTGATGAGGATGCCTCCTGGACGCCTCCCTGATGAGGTGTTCCGGGCACGTCCAACCGGGAGGAGGCCCCGGGGAAGACCCAGGACACGCTGGAGGGACTATGTCTCCCGGCTGGCCTGGGAACGCCTTGGGATTCTCCCGGAAGAGCTGGAAGAAGTGGCCGGAGAGAGAAGTCTGGGCCTCTCTGCTTAAGCTGCTGCCCCCGCGACCCGACCTCGGATAAGCGGAAGAGGATGGATGGATGGATGGATATATGATGCCTGGACCTACACCCAAGGTTACTTTCCTTTATCTGGGGAGATCAGTACTCATAAATTATGACAGACCAGGGCAAATGAGGCATAGAAGTGAGACTTTAAAATCAGAATTTTGCCAGTATATTAAAAACTGAGAGAATTAAACATACAATAAACAATAGATTGAAATAAATAGTTCATATAAATAAAGCCAAAAAAGTATGTATCTTTTGTGATGGATGATTCACATGGGTGTGTCGTCATAGCCTGGAAAGAGTATAGTTCCTTAACCAGACAGGAGTCCAGCCCTTTGTCACTACAAGAAACAGGTTGAAGATCATCCTGTCTTGCCCAGAAGAAAGGCAGAATGTGTCTATGCCTGAGTGGGTACACTGGCATCCCGGCTGGGTTGGACCCAGGAACAATACCCAGCTTGGAGGTCCAGCATAGTGGAAGGACTGGGGAATATGAACACTAGTGAATATCCTCTTCCTCCATACTCTGATTGGCAGTGTCCTTGGATTCAAATTCCTGTGCAGATGCCTGCAGTGCATGCTGGAACCTGTAGTCCCATGACACAGCTCTGTTGTGTCCTGTGTGGGCCACCAGGGGGAGCCGAGAGGATTAATGATCCCTACTTTGTGGGACTTCCAAATGACCCAGAAATACTTCCACCGGTCTGTGCCCTAGCACTGGAAGTACTCCCGGGTCCAATATAAAAGGAATTACCCTGCCATATCCGGGGAAGTCAGGGTTGGGTGGAAGTAGACAAAGCTTCCCTGGGAGGTGGAGAGGAGGAGAAAAGAAAGAGAGTGTGGAAAAGATTTGTGTTTATTGTGCTTTTGGAACCTTTTTGGAAGGCACTGTGAAAATAAACTGTCTTCATTTAACCAGGACTTGTGTTTGTATGGTTGTGTCTGGGGTTTGGGATTCTCTGGCACCCCCTGGTGGTTCACACTTTCAAATAAAGTCAGTGCCACATGGTGTTTAAAATGATAAATCCAAATAAATAAGCACTTTAAAATCTCAAACACTGGAGAGTTAAAACAATCTTGTCCCTTCTTCACTTGTTTACCTGGTCCTTGTCAAGACATCGGGAAACATCAAGGTTGCAGCCAGTCACATTCCAGATCCTCAAGCAGATCCGAGCTGTGGCAACATGCAGCTCACAGGGCATCTTGCGTCTATATAATGCCACTGCACCTGGTTCCTTCCTTGATGCAGCCCACCACATTCCTGGTCTTGCACCAGGATCTGACCTACCCCACAACAGTTGCCACAGCTCCCATGGTGCCTTGTTCATCTACCAAACGCTGCTGTGCTCTAGCCTCCAGTCTGCAACTCCTCCTCACAACCGCTCCACTACTCAGCAGAATAGAGCACAATCACCATGCAGAATCTCAAAGCCTTCAATCTTCCTTCAGTTGTCTCTCTTCTCTCTCCTACCAGCAATCACACTTCAAACTAACAAAAACACAAAACAAACATTCATACTTTAACCCATTCTCCTTTATTTTACATTCCTCTTGCACCAGCTGGTATCACTGAGTCAGCACACATAGCCATGCACATGATGCGCACCCAGCAATGGTTAAAATGGATTGATCTAAAACCACCAATAAATTAAAAAATTAAAACACCCCCTGTCTTACCACAGGATATCACTAGATATTTTTCATAATATACATAAGCATGCCATACCTAGAAAACTGGAATGACATAAATTCCAAAGTTCTAGAGGGTTTTAATAGAAGGTTGGTATTAAAATCAACAATATATAGCATCAAAAGAATATCTAGTCCAATTTACGTAATGAATGTACATTTGCTGTATCACAGCTCTTAAATGTTTTAATTTTAAGCTTTGGTTCCTTTGGTTCTGTTTGACTGTTTTTGCAATACTTATTTTGGCTTCCTTCAGGAATAGTATTTTACCGCCGTAACCAGACAGATAAGAATGTCAGAATGATCCTTTGGATTTACTTCCATTTCTTTATATTTTTGTAACTCTTACTATAAAAAAGTAGATGCAGGTAGATGAAAGATATTTAAATAGTCCACACTTATGAGTACATGTATCAATCGTTTCTAAAAAATTGGCATATTAATTATTTATGTTTTTAGATAAGCCCTGGGTCCTTAGTAGGCTTTAGCATACCATAAATGGATAGATAGATAATTTACCTTAAAAGATCTTTTATTCTTCTGTACTTTCTTGCTCCGTTTTTATTTTAAGAAAGGATGTTTTTGTTATAAATTAAAGCTGTGTTCTTTTCTTCTTGTTTATTTCTTTGAATCAAGTTCCAGGATCTGTATTTTTACTTTGATTGTGCGCATCATCAATTTACTGTTTGTCTGGGCAAATTTCCCTCTTGTCCTCAAAAACTGTTTTTTCCTGTGGTTTATAAATTGTGTTTATGTTCCCAAATTCATTGTTTAATAGAGTGTAATTGGTCACAGAAAGTGATAAAAGCTGCTTCTGAATTCCAGAATACTAATTATAGCAGGAAGAACTTTATTTTACCTGCTATGCATTAGCGGGTCCTATCTGAGATAAGAGGCTGTGTTTGTGTCTGTCTATAGCCATAGAACTCTAAATGCCACTAAATAGATAAAGCAATTCTTTAAATATAATCTTAGTGTTTGTAACATTCCAGTGCTTATTTGCTAGATTATTAAATAAAAGCTTTTGAGAAAAAGCTAGTTATTAAGAGAAACTGATAAATCTATTTTAATGATTTCTAGAAGCCTACCAACTATTGGTAGTTCCCACATCCTTTTAATTGTGACATCCCCAGTCTTAAATAATACCTTTTATTAAAACTTTTGTCACCATATAGAGCTTATTTCCAAAATATGCTTCTTAGAAAACAGTGTCTTAAAATGATGCATTCAATTATTTAGTTTTTGATTCTGACAGTGAATATATGAATACAAATCACAATAAAATAATTGTGATTATACTTGATGGATAATCTTAATAAGCACTAAATTTGTGTGCAAGCCTATGTTCATTATTGTGACAACTGTTCTTCCCACTATTGTCAACAAAGGAGTTTTAAGGCTACGGAAATCACAGACTCCAAAAGGCATCTACATGAATAACGTTTTAAACATCATCTATTCATGATCAATGAGGAAAGTTGTTCTAGAAATCTTAGATGAGCTCAGGCCAAATTGAGGCCTCTGCTATGTATTTGTTTGTGGTTTCTGTTGTTTACGTGATACCTTTGGGACTGGGGTGATGCAAGATGTTTTCCAAAGCCTCGGGACTCTCCCCTGTTCCAGGCTCAGGTTGAAAACTCCTAAAGTACTGTAAAATTCATTTTTATATTTTTTCTGTTTGGAATTATGTATTGTCTCTTTAACTATAGTTCTGTTCCATTATTTTTTGCGGGTAGTGCCCCAAGAGGTGGGACATCCCTTTTGTCACCTCTCTTGGTCGCTCCCTCTGGCTATTTAAACTGACTGCAAAGGCCTAGGAGTGGGAATCATTCATATCTAGTGGAGTTACTGTACGTATTACTGTCTCTGTTGTTATTATTTATTTTTTTTTGCTTTGTATTAAGAATTCTGACTACTGGAATGTACTTTGGTGTTTGTTTACTGTGGATTGTTAGGCAATTTCATTGTGGCTCTTTTTGGCTTTATTGAACTTTTCTTCGTATTTTTGATATTTTTGAAATCTCTTGTTTTTTTGAAAAGATTCTTTGTTGACTATTTTTATGCACAAGCTAGAGGTTAACAGTGATCTTTCTCCTTGTGGAGCTTTTACACTATTTTAAGATTTACAGTTATTTTGACAGTTCCCCATTTTTGAACTGGCCCAGGCTAAAGCCACTAGGTAGTATTTGGGGCCTAGGTGGGTTAAGGTGAGGGTCTTCTGAATAGGATATTAAAGATCCTGGTCTGCGTGTGTAGTTTGCAGGCCTTCTGCTATTTTGAAGAAACCTCTATTGATAGCAGTCCAAAGATCAGAAATAACTTTTTATGAACAAAAGTTAAAAAAGGAGTTGAAAAGTAAAACTTAAACTAAACCAGGGCAAAATCCCAATATCAAAAATCAGGAATGAGATTGAAACACAAAAGTGAGCCAAATGTAAAAACAGCAATAGTAGAATCTAACTAGTGTCTCAGCAAAGCTTTTACAGTCTCAGCACTTTATAAAGGTTGTAGGCACTTTCTCTGCTGCAGATTTTTTTAGTGGTGCGATGACCCATTAGGTTCAAAGCAGAGTTTACAGGACAGAGAACAAGCTATATTAATAAATGCACAATAAATATAAGATAATAACACACAATAATTAAGAGTAAGGCACGCCTCATTAAGAACTAATTAAATGCAAAAGAAAGAAACTAAAAAATATTAAAATTAAATAAAAAAAGATATACAAAGTACAATAAAATAGATAGTAAAAATAAAATATACCAATGCCAGGGATAAAGCCCTTTCAATACCATGACAGAAATGGCTAATTTATCTAGGTAAAGTTGGATGTGACCCATGCATTAGCAACCATGTGCTGTTCTCATGACCCACTTTTTTCAGGGTATAATTTTATGTTAATTTTTCAAAATATGTGCTTGTGAATGATGCCTATGAAAGCAGAAGTAAGACTGTCACAAGCTGCACTCATACAGGGAAGATTAGGAGTCACCAGTTTTTACACTGTTGTAAAATACAAAAGTACACTAGACAAATGTGGGTTGGGAATTGGATCTAGACCCCAGGAGCTGTAAGAAAGCAACACTAACCACTATATGTTTCATATTAAATAAAAAACCATCTTATCATTGACATTTTTCATAGAGTATGTGTCTTTGAGTCCAACTTCAGTTCATTCTGTTTGTTTCATCTCTCAGCACAATTCTGCGTCCCCTTTCCTTCTCTGTTTGTTACATTCACTGTTTTTGTTGTCATTGTAGACACCCTTATTTAGAAAGAAGCTCTGCTTTTCTTCTTTCTTTGGAAAGGCAAGAACAATGTTCTTTACTGTTAACAATATAAGCCTTCCTGTTCTCAAAGAAAAAGCACACATCACTAAATAGAATTACAAAATCCATTGTCAATTCCCGCTCTTCAGAGAAACTGCTAAGAGAGAATGTAAGAATCACAAAGTACAATACATCTTTGTTGAGAGTTTTTTTATAGAATTTTGGAAGAGTTAGAATGTCATCATCATAAATTCTCAACCATATGACAGGTAAAAAGATTTATAGATAATTCACTAGTAGTAGAAGTAGTTAGCCAGACTAGTTAACTGAGGGTTAAGATGATAACAGCATTCTGAACTTGTGTAAATCTACTGATGCATTGCAAAGAAGAACATTAAAAAGGTGTCCAAATAATATGTGATAATAGCATAGCACTTAAGGATTTGATCTATGAACGTGGGGTCAACATCTAGCAGTCTTGCATACATGAGAGAATTATATCTTAACTGCAGTAGAGTTGTAGGATTCATAGGAAAAGCTTTCATCAATTTCAGTTCCATTACTATGATATGTTATGATAGTATAGTTTGCAAAATTTTTGATTGGTTCTGATGATTCTATAAAAATGAGTTTAACTTTGTTTGCACTCAGTAAGAGTAATTCTGCAAAAATCAAGGCACTTTGCTCATTAATGACAGGCAGTCAAGTGTTCAAAAATTGTTTTTCAGATTATTTCTAATATGTTCTCAACATAGGAATTGAGTTTAAGGTCACACTGATACATCAGGTATCTTGTGGAAGAATGTAGATTTAAACAAAGATGAAGTATTTCAGATGAAGTATTTAACTTTGAACAAGCACTATAGGACTGAGGGTATATGAACAGGGTTTGCTCCAAAAGAAAATAAAATCTGGAAGTACCACATTCTTATCAGTCTAGTATAGTTCTTTAGGACACTAATGCTCTTGTTATTCTATACTAAAAACCATATATCATTTAGTACAGTTTTATTGGCAACATCTGGTGTAGTATCCAAAAAATGTTGAGACCATTTCTGCCTGATGTAACTCCAAGAGTGCTACCTTGATGACTGCAAGGTCATCAGCCAAGAGCCACCCTTCACTGATGTTTTTCTCTTTTAATCCCAGAACATCTTGAGTTGCTGGAGCCATGGTAGGGATGTCTCCCTACCACCCCTTGCAGGCAGCTGTTATTTTCCCCACACTTTAAACTTTCTTCTGAGCCAGAATCAGAAGCTCCCTTTTTCTGCCTGCTCCATCATATCTTTGAGGGCCTTCCTTACCTAGATCTTTGAGGGCATTCCTCAGATTTGAGCCTGTAATCCCAAGGAACTCCAGGAACCTCTGGGAGGATATTCCAGTGAAGCCTCTGCAACCTACCTCTACTGGGAAGAAGAAGGCCCTCCACCCTGCTTGCAAGCACACACTTAACAGTTCTGCATAGTTTTTCCTCTTTCTTTCAAAGGCAGCCTCCATTTGATCTTCCCATGGAACAGTCAATTCAGCATGATGATTATCCTAGCAGTGGTGGACAAGAGCACGATGTTTGGCCATAAAGAGGTTGAGGTGAACTTTTTTGGGAACTTCAGCTAATGGTCGAGGTCAGCCCTCATGGTCCATTCTTTTCCAGGTGACAGGAGAGACCACATCCTTGTGCTGCTGTTCTATGCCTTGCCACCTTTCCTGACAAAGGATCAGCAGCTGTGAAGTTACCGGGCTGGCCCTGTTTGGTTCTGACCTGTATGCCTTCAGGATTTCAGCTAACTTACAGACTACCTGGTCAGGATGCCACCTTTCACCATAGTAATGTTGCCATAGAGCTAGAGAGGATCCGCAAGTCACAGATCTCATCTGAACCATACCAGAGATAAAGTTTCCCTGCACTCGGAAAGGTGTCATAAGTGGCCCTGATTGAGAAGTTCAACCATTTTTGGAAGCATCTTCCACATGTCCATCCACATGACTGTCCTGTTGATCACAGTCTTTCAGGTTGTCTATCTCTTTTGTTGTTGCTGACTTAAAGCTTTTGTTTTTTACCTCCCCTCCTCCATCTTCACAACCTCAGATATCACCAGGCCTTTCCTCTCCTTCTTTGAACGTTTAGAACACAATTTACATGTTGTTACCCATCCAAGTCTAGCCCTATCTGGTTGTAGCACTCAAACTATCTCCTGATGTTTCAGTCAGTTAATGGCCTGGTATACTGCTTCCCTTGCATTCCACTTGCGTCCTGTGTGAATTTTTACTTTTTTACTTTGGATGGACAGGTCAGGTGATTATCTCAGCTCAAAAACAAGTCTCGCCTTCTCCTGTTTGTAGCCCAAGCTGATGGATTTCAGCTGAAGCTTCAATGTATTTCTCCCAAAAAGTACCATTTTGCAAAGACTTCAAGGAAGGCCCAGCCGTTTCTGGGTGTAATTGTTGGGTTTTGAGTCCATCTTATTGACTGTTGAGGATTTGATGTCGAACAGCTTCAGGTGCCACCTTAGGCATGGGTATAAGGTAAACTGATAACACCTGGCTTTGAATTTCCCTGGTAGGAGGCACTGCTTGATTTTACTCAAGCTGTCTGAGAACTGAGATGTAACAGAGACAGCCATATGCTTTATCAGACACATCGGCCGTTTTAAATTAACTTCTTAATGAGTGTCTCAGTTTTAACACTGCTGTCACTCACTCTTGTAGTGGTAGGGATTTCTTTGGAACCTTTGCGAGAAATTTCAGTTGACATGATCATTATGTCCTTTTCACACATTTATATTGCCAGCTCAGTCTAACATATTCCCAAACCTGTGAAGTAGCCTGCTATGATAAAGGAATTATTTCATCATTTGATTTTGTATTGCAATCTTTTTCATTAGGATGAGCAGAAAATAATTGCTGTAAGAAACTAGTTTAAAAAGGGGTAATTTGAGATTGAAAGGAAAGATAGATAAAATATAAAAGGATAGGAAATGAATATGGTGCAAAATTAATGGAAACATGTAAAGGTGAGTTTTAATAGTTCATCAATTTCACTTCTTTAAAAGCAACAATAGGAGAACATGTTTTTACATTGTGAAGCTATAAGACAAAAATAAAGAGTTTGGGAAGCCCCCAATAATATCCAGCTGACGACTAGTCAAAAAAGACTGTTTTAGGGTTGTTGTGTAGAAAATAAATTAGACAATCAAGTACCATACAGTGGTTCTTTTCATGTGATGGTGGCTGGAAGGAAATGTGATTTTAGGAGGAAATGGAAATTACATCATTGGAGGGAGGCGGGTGTGATGTCATCAGAGAATGACTGGAGGTGAAATCATTGGAGGGAGCCAAATGTAATGTCTTGAGAGCGGGACTGGAAGTGACATCATCGGAAAGGTGCTGAATGTGATGTCATCTTTGGGGATCTGGAAGTGAAGTAAATAGAAAGGGACTGAAGTGTAAAACAGTAGTTATTCTTCTGTTGGTCTGTTGGAAGAAGAAGAAAGGTATTAGTACTCTGTTCCAACCTCCTATTTCTTGATATTTCACTTATAATTGGACCCTTTGACTGCCCCGTAAGCATACGCATGTGACAACACATAGTGCCTTAATGCTGTGGAATGACCTGTCTGTTTTATAAAACATTCCCAGACTGTGTCAGGTTTGGAATACAGGCTAAACAGGCTTAGTACTTTAGTTTAGCATACTCTGATTAGTGTTGATTTGTTGTTCAAAGTACATTTCTTTCTGTTAGTCATCTGAATGAAAAATGTAAGTATTACAATAATTATAAAGCATTACTTACCCCTTTCCTATTCTGTTTATCTTCTTGGTATCATGCCACTGCTGTATTTTAAAGCTGTTTTCCTACCCACGAGGAAGACTCTAAATATACTATCAAGCTTGGAATCCAGTAATGAAAGGATTTTGTCTTTTTATTATTAGATTTCCCAGGACAAATTTTATTACTACTGTAGGATGCACAGGAGGAGTGGGCATCCAATTGGTCTTGCTCCTCAAAACTGTGACTTTGTCTATGATTTTGTATTATAATAGACTGTAAACCACCCAGAAATAGAATAAACTGATATTGTTAGGATCCATATATGTTCATCAGTTTGAAATTGCTTTACTTTACAGTGTGTTTAAAGTAATCTGTATATCTATATGTGTGAATTTTGTAATTTGTGAAGTTTATAATTTACCTTTTAACTTGCCACACTGAGCCTGCACTCAGTGAAGAACTCTACAAAATTAAACTGAAGCTGAAGTTATCTACTTCAGCTCCAAACTCAAGTACCCCTAATATTTGAAGCTAATAAATAATTTTAGCAAATTAGAAAGCAATCCTGATGGCAGTTTCCTTACATATGGAATAGAGTAAAAGCATTGAACATACAGTATGTGTCAAATAATAAATGATTACTTGAGTGTTGTTATTAATGCAAGAAAAATTAATTGTGACCTTTTTACAGGGTTTTAAAACACAGGATGGATACTTAGTGGTTGCTGCTGGAAATGATAAACAGTTTGCCAAAGTATGCAGGGTACGTTGGTTTTCAGAATTTTTTTTCTCCAGCCTAACTGGATTTTTTTTTGTTTTTTCTGTCCTCCTGGCTATTTGGCCTTACCTTTGTCTTTGTTACATGCTGTATAATATGATTGCCTAATCATGTTTGTTTATGTTTCATATTACTTTTCTTTCATTTTCTAAAACACTTGGAGGTACGCTACATTGTTTGTACAAAAATCCATCTATCCATCCCGCTATATCCTAACTACAGGGTCACGGGGGTCTGCTGGATCCAGTCCCAGCCAACACAGGGTGCAAGGCAGGAAACAAACCCCAGGTAGGGCACCAGCCCACCGCAGGGCACACACACACACCCACACACCAAGCACACACTAGAGACAATTTAGGATCGCCACTGCATCTAACCTGCATGTCTTTGGACCGTGGGAGGAAACTGGAGCACCTGGAGGAAACCCATGCAGACACGGGGAGGACATGCAAACTCCATGCAAGGAGGACCCGGGAAGCGAACCCAGATCTTCTAACTGCGAGGCAGTAGCACTACCACTGCGCCACCGTGCCACCCGTTTGTACAAAAATGTGCTATATAAATAAATGTTGTTGTTCAAAATTGGACAAAATTGAATCATTGTTCGGGTACGTGCAGTAGTTTCTAAAAAAATCTGCTAAAGTTCATACAGCTTGGAGTAGCTTTCATGGTTACAGTTTTGGTTTGTGTGAGGATTTTAACAGTACTATTTTAAACCAAATGGGACTATTTGATCTGTTTTGCGGTAAGGCTGCTTTCATTTACTCAGGGTAAAAGTTATGTAGGCATATGGAGGTATAGATGTGTGCTCCCCAGATTTGGAGGTGAAAAACTGTAGAGATGGCAACCAGAAATCTCACAAAAAGTAGTTCAGTTTATCGTAGCTCTGATTCAGCAGTTAAATGTTTGCATATATCAAGTCATTAATATTCAATATACGCTAATTATACGCTAATATCCACAGAGGATCTTTAAGAATGTTTTATATTCATGGCACTCATGATCTTGGGGATTTACGTTTGCTACAGCCACTGCTCTCTGTTGTGTCTCATTCATTGGAATTTTTTCTCATTATATGATCATTACTACTGTGAGATGTGGCCGGCTTGTCATCCCGGCCAATACCCCCAGGCCGCCAGATGGAGCCCTCCCTGCAGTATGGAGGTGCCCCGAAGACCAGCAGGGAATCATGGGACATGTAGTTTTGATACAAGACCCTGCTGGATACCACAGGGGCTGCAAGAGGGAGCTGCAGGGAAGACCGAAGACTTCTTTGTGCCCTTTAACCCAGAAGTTTGTTAAAGGAAGAGCAACGGGCTTCCGGGGTGAAGAAAAGAACATTTTACCTGACCTGGAAGTGATACAAGATCACATGGACTGGGGATTGAGAACACTTCCGGGTCAGGGTATTTAAAAGGACTGTGGGAGCTCCCAGATGGTGAGCTGAGCTGGGTGGTAGGAGGGCAACGCGTCTGGGAGTGGTGGAGAGTTTAGTGTTGTGATTTATGAGTATAGTGGAGGAAAGGGTGCTTGGTGCACATTATTATAATAAAAATAAGAATTATTGGACTTTTACCTGGTGTTTGGCATGGTACCTGAGGGTTCAAGGGAGCAATAGCGCCCCCTACTGTCACACTACATATTTTGCTTGTTTTATTCAATCTGTACAATCATTTCACTATTTATACAAGTAGAAACAAATCATACATTATCAGTACACAGGGAAGCAGAACAGTAAAAGTGTGAAGTTTTATTGTAAACTACATTTTTTTTTCTTAAAACTGATTAACTGAATTTTAATATTGTTAGTTGCATGACCTTGTTAAATATGGATTTCAGCCTTTGTAGCAACAAAATTTCAAATATAAAGATTTATAGAACTTTGATGGACACTCCATATTAAATTGTAGTATGCTCAGTGTAAATATCCCTTTAAAAAGTAAGGCACCAGAGTGAAATTTGTTCCAAATATTTTTGTTAAGTTCACATTTTGGGTAATTATTCTAATGACATGTTTTATATTTTCTTTTTTTAATTTCAATTCAGATCTTAAATATGAAAGAACTTGTAGAAGACCCAAAGTTTAAAACAAACCCAATGCGGGTTCAAAATAGAAAAGAACTCTTAGCAATTTTATCTGCAAGGTAAGTGCTTTGTATAAAATGAATGACAATGTATAGTAAATATAGGCAGAATCTCTAACTTGCTAGAACAAAAATTAGTTACGAATTGGAGAACACCTTTGAAGAATAAGTTTTTTTGGAGTTGTTCTCCTTATCATTTTCTTTTTTAATCTTTCACATTTCATAAGTTCAAATGATGTTACTCTTTAAGGCCCACTATTCTAAAGATAGTTGCCTTTCAGTCACACTTAAGCTTTTTAAAAGTATGTTAAAATTTCATCCACCTGTAAAACTGTACTAGAGGTTCATACTGCAAATAATGTATCTTCTATTTTGTTTTATATCATCTAAGTTGTCTAATAAACACATACTTTGCAAAAAAAACTACTCAAACATAATTTATTCCAATAAAAATATTTAAAACATGTAAAATATTTCTATGAGTTTTTCTATATAATGTGACATTTTTGTATTGACAATAAAAATGTTTCTATGTTTGTGTTTATATGTACCCACTGAATGTAAAATTATTTTTTACTGTTATTTGTCTTATTTCTAGTCACTTTCTCTATAAATTTAAACACCAGTATGTCAAAATCTTAAGAAGATACACCCTTTATCCATTCATTAGCATTTCTGGTTATTTGGCATAAAGTTGTAATACTATCAAAAACAGTGGTGTAGGGCTTGTGATGACATGGGTCCTGCTTCACGTTCCCGCTTCCCTTTTGGGAGCCCTTGAACCCAACACCATCAGTAATGTAACCAGATGAGCTGGTCTGATGGGGACAAATCAAACTGAGCTAGGGGATGGTGCAAAAGGTGCGAGTGCTTTTATTAAAACAAAAACAAATCCAAATAAAACAGTGTCCAAAGTGCAGTGCTTCAAAAAAGGTCCACAATAAATAATCCATAAAAACAGGGTGAATAATAATGGTTAAAATAATCCAAATAAATAAATCCATTAAAAAAGGTTAAAAACAATGGCTAGAAGCAGTTCCCTTTAAAAGCCTGGTGCCTTCTTTTAACTGGTGGCTCCCCTGCTTCTCCCATTCGAGCCCTGCAACAAGGTAGTCGCTTTACCTGCAGGTGCAGCTGCCTTCTACACTGGTCTGGTAGCCTTCCGACCCCTGGCTCCATACAGCTCCCACCAGACCAAGACTCGGGTTCCCCAACGGCCAGGGCACTTACATTAGAGCTTCAACCTCCCAAGCCTCCAACTGCCGCTGCCTTCCGCGGCAAGCTGTCCTACCTCCCGGCTACTCCTGCTCCTCTTAAGTGCTCAGCAGGAGTGACCGCTTCTTTCTGCTCTGAGTGTTGGCCAAATACTCCTTCCGGGCTCTCCTATCAGCTGCCTGCATCCACCAGTGAGCCTGCTTTTGATAGCTTACATTGGCTCACAACTTCCTGCCTTCTTTCTTTCTTCACCTCCATCCGTCTTTTCTTTCTTTTTCTCTCCCTCTGCACTCACGTTTCTCCTGTTTATAATGGGGTCGTGGCACAGGTGTAGCGATTAACAGCTCCCAGCATCAATTACAGACACAGGTGATCCCATACCTGTGCACTTCAGTGCGGAAATGCTCATGCCTATATCATACCCAGTAACCAGTCTGGCCACACTGCCACGCTCCCTCCTTAAGCCACGAGTGCGGCAATTATTTACTTAAAAATTGGCCATCCATTTCAAGCTGTGGACCTGCTATATCACAGGGCTGCTTTTCATATCTAATTATTAAATATAGTAAAATATACATTTAATGTAAATGTAATGTAATATGTAGTAATTTGCTTTTGTTGACTCAATACTTTACATCCCCACTTTACTCACTCATTGTATATTGTCAATAAGTCTATGTAAGGTTTAGAACTAAAAAGCTGCCCTTACACACTCTAGGGCTAGGAGGCAAACCAAATGTAATCTTACAAAGTTTAAACAACTCATAAGAAAACAACTTATAAAGTTCAAGAAGCATAGATTGAGTGAACTCATGCTGTGCAAGACAGTGTTGTTCTTTCCTCTCAAGTATTTTCCACTCTGCTCAGTCTTTTGATTTTTCCTCTGCCTCAAGTCTCCACATCTGTCTTCTTTTCATCTATCTTTACAGTCTTGGCAAAAAATGCAAAGATATTGTCTAAGTTTCCTTTCTCTTTGTCATTTGTTTAATATGTATCAGCTAATTTCTTGGTATTAGGCTAAATATCAATGATGTTTAACTTCTACAATCTATAAACTGCATTTGAAAATGCAACTATCACAGTGTATCAGAGTCAGAGAATAAAAAGCTTATTTGTGTACCTGACATTAATACATCAAGATACATGTTAATGAGGAGGGTGGTTGTCAATGACAACAAAATCATAGTAACCCAAGTTACTTTGTACTAATGCCATTGTGCTGCCTTAAAATTTTTATTAAGAAGAAATTTAAACCTTTTTAAACTGAGGAAAAATATACCAATAATTATTTGTTAAGGATCTCTTTGTATACCACATTGTCATTTTCGGCCCTCCGGTTGTAATATGACCAAGGTGTGTGCTGAGCTTACTCTTGAGCATGCAACGTACAGTTGGCCATGTGAAAAGTAATCTTGTTTCAAATCTCACAGCTTGGATTGCTGCTGTCATAATCGCTTTGAGCTTCATAGTTTGTTTCAATTACGACAGTATTTCCAGGACTTGTGTTGAAGTGACATTCGGCATCTGTCAAGCGTTGTAAGCATACAACCGGTTTCATCGATAACTTCACATCCAGCTTTTGAGAGTTTAAACATTCATAAACATCAAAGTGCCCACTACTGAAATCATCACCTGTGAATCTAAGATGTTTAAGAGGCATTGGCGGTTGTCCAAAGGTGTAAAATATTTGGCTATTGCACTTGAAAGCGATAACCGAACAATTCAGCGGCAGCCATCAACTTATATGCAGAACCATAGGTGAATGGCTTAAGCATTCCACTCTCATAGTGCTCCTGTGTAGTATAATTATCTCCTGTACCGTCATCAGTCCACACCTTGAACCTGTCCCAGTCATTCAATACATAAGATACAATGATACAATGTCCGGATATCAAGAGTGAGCCTGATATGGCTGTGCAATATGTAACAAAGAGAACAGAAAAGGCAGGTGGCATCTCCGGGCATGGAAACCACTCGGTAAGTGACAGTTCTTTGATCGATGGTGATCATCTCGATAGACATGTTAAAAGGGGTATGGTTGGAAGGATAAAGGAAGTCTGAAATACCTACACAATAACTATAATCGTAATAAATGAACAATAAAACAGCGGAGAAACAGTGGATTAAATAAAAAGGCTGTAGTTATCAGCAGGGAGACGTGAATCCCGTGGTGAAGCAAGGAAGGGAATGTAGAGACTGGAGCGTCGGACGGCCTTATATAGGCAGGCAGCCAACAACATGGGAGACGTTGGGATGGGGGACCCAACGCTGCCTCACATGGTGACCGAGCTGCAGGCTATGGACGTATATATGTACGTAAGTCGGATTCAGTTAGCGTTGGGAACCCGTATACCAAATTTCTTGAAGATGGGCCCATAAGTAACAAAGACCGTTGGAAGGTTCAATATGGCGGCCGACAGTGGCATCATACCTCCGAAATAAGTACGTACATTGGTTTCGGTTAGCGCAGGGAAGCTGTCTACCAAATTTCGTGAAGATGGGGCCATAAATAAGAAAGTTCAACATGGCGGATGTTGTCAACCGTTATGACCGTTCTGGCGTAAATTTCGAAATGAAACCTGCTTAACTTTTGTACTTAAGCTGTAAGGAATGAGCCTGCCAAATTTCAGTCTTCTACCTACATGGGAAGTTGGAGAATTAGTGACGTTGGAAAGTTCAATATGGCGGCTGACAGTGGCGTCATACCACCGAAATAAGTACATACATCGTTTTCGGTTAGTGCAGGGAAGCTGCCACCAAATTTCGTGAAGATGGGGTCAGCCTTCTACCTACACGGGAAGCTGGAAAATTAGTGACGTTGGAAAGTTCAATATGGCGGTCAACAGTGGCATCATACCACCGAAATAAGTACGTACATCAGTTTCTGTTAGCGCAGGGAAGCTGGCTAGCAAATTCCGTGAAGATGGAGCCATAAATAAGAAAGTTCAACATGGCGGACGTTGTCGACCGTTCTGACCGTTATGTGTAGAATTTCGAAATGAAACCTGCTTAACTTTTGTAAATAAGCTGTAAGGAATAAGCCTGCCAAATTCAGCCTTCTACCTACACGGGAAGTTGGAGAATTAGTGATGAGTGAGCGAGGGCTTTGGCTTTTATTAGTATAGATGAGTACAGCTCACTACTCAAAGTTGTATATTTATGAGGCAGCCAGGATCGAACCAACCACCTCTTGATTACAAGTCAGCAGTTCTTACTGCTGGACTTCAGACTTCACTCATTATACAGTTCATGACTACATTTTGTCATTTTTTATTAAAACATAAAAAACCTATCTGTTTTAGCGATGTGTTTACATAGATTGTTGTAGTCACGGAAAACACATGAAATGCATGTGTTCCAAATAAGGATATATTATTTCTCTATACAACTCTGAGGAACTCACTCCAAGATAAACACTGAGATTCTTCTTTGTGAATTGAGCAGCGGCAGTGGGTGGGGGGAAGGGATAGTAGGCTGCTTGTTGTTTGTGTTGATCAACACATTTACAAGACAAAAGACGCTGACGGAGAGTTGCGAAGGGATTTAAGGCGGGCCAGAATTTCAAATTTTTTTGTAGGCTTTGGTAATTCTAGTGTTAAACTGTATAGGGTCATTAGCGACCCAGAATTGTGATAAATTGTCAGTAAAGTGTATAGATAGACAGATACTGTAGATCGATCAAACTTAACTTGTCCTTGGGGGATATTTGGCTGCCTTATTTGTTAACAGTGCTTGAACAGAATGTGCCTTTTTTCAGAATTTAATTGTATTTGTATATGTTCTATATGTTGTATCTATATACTGTATATATGTTTCTATTTTGTTGCTTATTATTTAGGTATTTACAAGTTTAGAGAAATAAGAGATAACAAAAGAAATGCAACAACTTATCAGCACAGAAAGGCTTTAGGAGAGTCCCTGTCATTGATGGCAGATGATGAGTCAGAGGCACACAGCAGGGAGTCAAACCATGAACAACAGAATCAGTCAGTGCAGAATGCTAGTTCAAATGTCATCAGATTATGAATGTTGTAGACAGGAAATTGTAGTGGGACAAAACGCAGATGAGTAGGATTACAAAGAAGTTGAAGGGAGTCCAGCAGTTATAGCAGCTGCACAGAATGAAACAGCACCACATCATCAGAAACAGCCCCTTATAGAAGTAAAAGTGGACAAAAACACAGAAAGTACTGCAAAACAATTGACAGCTGCTGTGTGTGCCAGGAAACATGTTATTGCAAACAGAATTATGTGATTATAGTCTGTGATTATTGTACAATGTGACTGTGTGATATGTTATTGTTTAGGTTTTGTAGGGAATATTAAAATATAAAAAATTACTTGAAAAAGATATATAGAGTACGGGGAAGCGTATGCTGGGTCACTAAAGGCCTGAGATGTATTATAGTGTGTATTAAAAGTGTATTATAAGGGTTAATATAGCTGCTTTATAGTGCCCCACGTGTAGAGTTTTATCTACATGTGGACAGCTTTATGGAAAGATCCTTACTTACTCACCACAAGTAAACCCAATGATGGTCTTCAGACCTAAGCTAAACCTATGTCAATCACCAAGGCAGGTTCCTGCTCACCTTTCTTTCTACTGAAAATATATATTCTTAGCCACTAACACCTGTGGGAATATGGCCGTAGGTTCTCTTAATACTATACCTTGAGTATATTTTTTTATTTTGATATAGGTACTGTTAGCTATGTTTGTTTCAGTGTTAGGTATATCTTCTTTATAGCGCCCAATGGGTACAGTCTTGGGGACAATGGGGACAGCAGCTTCAAGCAAGGAGACTTACTAGGTTGTCACATGCAGACCTAACAGTTGTCTTCAGACATAAGCTACACCTTTGTTAAGTGCCAAAGCAGGTGCCCAGTCACTGCACTGGTTTCTATTGGAGGCATCCCTCCTCAGTTGCTAACCCCTGTGGAAATATGTTAATGACCCATACTAGGTGCTCTTTAAACAATATACTTTGACCCAGTTAAACAATGTAAATTCAATACTACTATAAAGCAAATTAAATAAAACAGTAAAACCAATAGTAGAAAAAAATAGGAAATGTATTTGAAAAGACACTTAAAAAGGTTAGGAAATGTATTGGAAAAGGAGTCTTATTCAAAGATTCTCATGTAAAAATATAGAAAATAGAAGATGGGTCTTTTCAAGTCTGGGTACATATCTGCTTCATATATTTTGTTCAATCCACAGAGGTCTTGTTTCTTTGGGAATTCTGGTATTTTATCTCCTGTCATACTAAATTTTTAGTTCCCATGTCTATGACCAGCATGCAACCCACTTAAAAAGACCTTTCTCCATAGAATTTTGCCAATGATTACCTCAATAATAAATAATCTTAAAATCACTGTCATATTTGCATTATATCAGCATTCTCATTTCCAGGCAGATGCCCCTGCTGATCCTAATTACCTTAGACTGATAAATCAAGTTATTTTTTGCATATTCCAAAGAAATTAAACAATTGATAAAGATTCAGATGAATAAAGGTTCAAAGTTTAAGTCTGGCAATTTCCACTAATACCAATTAAAAGATGCAATATTTCAAATAAAGACTACAACAGGTGAAATTAAGACTTGTTTTAGCATTTAGGTATGTTTAAGTTAAAGATCTGGGTTTAAATAAATGCCTAGCAGTTTTGAATTTATGGTTTGTTTGAGAATAGTTCCTATAGGCTTTGTTTGAAAAATGTTATAGTCCAAGTCCTTTAGATTTAGATTTGTATTAAATATTCACACTCCAAGTTGCCATTTAATATCTTGTCCAATTCATTGTTTATTTTTGTGGGTATGAAACATTTATTCTTCATATGGTGTATTTCACTATGTAGATATAAATCCACAAAGAGGGTAATAAATTATGTATCTTAAAATAGTCTTTTATTACTGAGCTTTCAGCATTTATCAGGTATCATCATCAGGGGAAATGACATTACTTTAAGCTACTTTAAGCTTTACACCATCAACAGACACTTGGCCATGAGCCCAGCATGCACAAGCTTAAAAAGATGAACATCCAAATAATAAAAAAGACTTTTAAAACTAACACCCTTAATAATTCTCCCCTCTTGCACTCATCTACCCCTCTTCTTCATTTTTTATATATTGCCATTGATTCCTGCATGTCTAATCATTTTCCTCTGATGATAATACCTGATAGGTGTTAAATGCTCAGTCATTTTATCCATTTGTGGATTTATATCTATAAATAGGAAAAACGGATCATAGGCCTTCGCTTCTATATATATATTTTTTTTTTTAATTATTTTAATTCTCTCTTTTGCTAACAACATTAGCATATTAAGAGTGTGTCCCTTATTTCAGCCTACCCTTTTAGTTTGTTGATTCAGTAGGCCTCTCTTGAAGTGATGTTATAAGCCCAGCACACCACAGTGTAGCTAATCGCACTGTCTGTAACAGAGTTGTAGAAGATGTGAAGGATGTCACTACCTACAATAAATTAACACAGTTTTCTAAGAAAAAAGAGCCTGTTCTGCCCTTTCTTGTATTGTATCTCTGAATTACAAGACCAGTTTGACCTGTTATTGATGATGATGCCTATGTACTTGAAGAGTGTGCCACCTCTACATCCACTCCTTGAATAGTGACCAGACATAGAGACTCTTTGATGCAGTGAAAGTCAATAACTAGTTAATTGGATTTGCAGATAGATAGAAACCAAAAAACAATATTCTCCACCTGACTCTTTTAGTCTGTCTCATCCTCTTTATCAATACACCCCATAAGTACTGAATCATATGAGATTATCTCCAAGTGATATGACCTGGTGTTATATACAGTATATAATCTGAGGTGTACAGAGTAGAGAGAAAAGGAGACAGGACTGTTCCTTGTGGTGCTCCTGTGTTGCTCATATCCACATCAGAAATACAGCCCTTGAGTTTCACAAGCTGCTGCCTGCCCAACAGATAGTCCATTATCCAGGACACCATAGGCTCACTCAGCTGCATATCTCAGCTGCAGGGATGTCAGACAGGGATAGCTGGATTGTATTGAAGGCACTGGATAAAAAAAAAAAAATATTCCTCTCAGTGCTGCCAGTTTTATCCAGGTGAGAATAAGCCTTGTGGAGCAAATAGTTAATTGCCTCCTCCTTGAACCGTCACCTTATCGTGGTGGAGGGGTTTGCGTGTCCCAATGATCCTAGGAGCTATGTTGTCCGGGGCTTTATGCCTGGTAGAACCACCCAAGGCAAACTGGTCCTAGGTGAGGGATGAGACAAAGAGCGGTTCAACAAACCTCAATGATGAGTGAAACCTTTGGCCGACGTTTTCCCTTGCCCGGGGACGCGGGTCACCGGGGCCCCCCTCTGGAGCCAGGCCTGGAGGTGGGGCTCGATGCGGCGCCTGGTGGCGAGCCTGCACCCATGGGGCTCGGCCGGGCACAGCCCGAACAGGTAACGTGGGTCCTCCTCCCCATGGGCTCACCACCTATGGGAGGGGCCAAGGAGGTTGGGTGCAGTGTGAGTTGGGTGGTGGCCGAAGGCGGGACCTTGGCGGTCTGATCCTCGGCTACAGAAACTGGCTCTTGGGACATGGAATGTCACCTCTCTGAAGGGAAGGAGCCTGAGCTAGTGCGCAAGGTGAGAGGTTCGGCTAGATATAGTTGGACTCACCTCGGCGCAGCTTGGACTCTGGAACCAATCTTCTGGAGAGGGGCTGGACTCTCTACCACTCTGGAGTTTCCCCCGGTGAGAGGCGCCGAGCAGGTGTGGGCATACTTATTGCCCCGACTGGAGCCTGTGCATTGGGGTTTACCCGGTGGGCGAGAGGGTGGCCTCCCTCCGCCGAGTGGGGGAAGGGTCCTGACTGTTGTTTGTGCGTATCGCCGAACAGCAGTTTGGAGTATCCACCCTTTTGGAGTCTCTGGAGGGTTGCTAGAGGGCATACCTTCTGGGGATTCCCTCGTTTTACTGGGAGACTTCAATGCTCCGTGGGCAATGACAGTGAGACCTGGAAGGCGTGATTGGAAGGAATGGCCCCGATCTGAATCCGGCGGTGTTTTGTTATTGGACTTCTGTGCTCGTCATGGATTGTCCATAACGAACACCATGTTCAAGCATAAGGGTGTTCATATGTGCACTTGGCACCAGGACACCCTAGGCCTCAGGTCGATGATCGACTTTGTGGTCGTGTCGTCGGACTTGCGGCCATATGTCTTGGACACTCGGGTGAAGAGAGGCGGAGCTGTCAACTGATCACCACCTGGTGGTGAGTTGGCTTCGATGGTGGGGAAGATGCGGTCAGACCTGGTAGGCCCAAAGCGTGTTGTGAGGGTCTGCTGGGAGCGGCTGGCAGAGTCCCCTGTCAGAAGTAGCTTCAACTCCCACCTCCGGCAGAACTTCAACCACGTCCCGAGGGAGGTGGGGGACATTGAGTCCGAATGGTGGACACCAGCGGTGAGGGATGCCGTCAAGCTGAAGAAGGAGTCCTATAGGACTTTTTTGTCCTGTGGGTCTCTGGAGGCAGCTGATAGGTACCGGCAGGCCAAGCGGAATGCAGCTGCGGTTGTTGCTGAGGCAAAAACTTCGGGCATGGGAGGAGTTTGGAGGCCATGGAGAGCGACTTTGGACGGCTTCGAGGAGATTCTGGTCCACCGTCCGGCGTCTCAGGAGGGGAAGCAGTGCAGTGTCAACACCGTATATGGTGGGGATGGTGCGCTGCTGACCTCGACTTCGGGACGTTGTGGGTCGGTGGGAGGAGTACTTCGAAGACCTCCTCAATCCCACTAACATGCCTTCCAATGAGGAAGCAGAGCCTGGGGACTCTGAGGTGGGCTCTCCCATCTCTGGGACTGAAGTCACCGAGGTGGTCAAAAAACTCCTTGGTGGCAGGGCCCCGGGGGTGGATGAGATCGCCGGAGTTCCTTAAGGCTCTGGATGTTGTAGGACTGTCTTGGTTGACACGTCTCTGCAACATCGCATGGACATCGGGACAGTGCCTCTGGATTGGCAGACCGGGGTGGTGGTCCCCTCTTTAAAAGGGGACGGAGGGTGTGTTCCAACTATAGAGGGATCACACTCCTCAGCCTCCCTGGAAAAGTCTATTAGGGGTTCTGGAGAGGAGGGTCCGTCGGATAGTGAACCTCGGATTCAGGAGGAACAGTGTGGTTTTAGTCCTGGTGGCGGAACAGTGGACCAGCTCTTCACCCTTAGCAGAGTCCTGGAGGGTGCATGGGAGTTTGCCCGACCGGTCTACATGTGTTTTGTGGACTTGGAAAGGCATTCGACCGTGTCCCTCGGGAATCCTGTGGGGGTGCTCGGGAGTATGGGGTACCGGACCCCTGATAAGAGCTGTTGGTCTCTGTACAACCGGTGTCAGAGCTTGGTCCGCATTGCGGCAGTAAGTCGAGCCCGTTTCCAGTGAGAGTTGGACTCCGCCAGGGCTGCCCTTTGTCACCGATTCTGTTCATAACTTTTATGGACAGAATTTCTAAGCGCAACCAGGGTGTTGAAGGGGTCGGTTTGGTGGACTCAGGATTGGGTCACTGCTTTTGCAGATGATGTTGTCCTGTTTGCTTCATCAGGCCGTGATCTTCAGCTCTCTCTGGATCGGTTCGCAGCTGAGTGTGAAGCGGCTGGGATGAGAATCAGCACCTCCAAATCCGAGCATGGTCCTCAGCGGAAAAGGGTGGAGTGCCCTCTCAGGGTTGGGAGAGATCCTGCCCCAAGTGGAGGAGTTCAAGTATCTGGGGTCTTGTTCACGAGTGAGGGAAGAATGGAGCGTGAGATCGACAGGCGGATCGGTGCGGCATCCGCAGTGATGCGGGCTCTGCATCGGTCTGTCGTGGTGAAAAAGGAGCTGAGCCGTAAGGCAAAGCTCTCAATTTACCAGTCGATCTACGCTCCTACCCTCACCTATGGTCATGAGCTATGGGTAGTGACCGAAAGAACAAGATCGCGAATACAAGCGGCTGAAATGAGTTTCCTCCGCAGGGTGTCTGGGCTTTCCCTTAAAGATAGGGTGAGAAGCTCAGTCATCCGGGAGGGGCTCAGAGTAGAGCCGCTGCTCCTCCGCATCGAGAGGAGTCAAATGAGGTGGCTCGGGCATCTGATCAGGATGCCTCCTGGACGCCTCCCTGGTGAGGTGTTCCGGGCACGTCCACACGGGAGGAGGCCCGGGGAAGACCCAGGACACGCTGGAGGGACTATGTCTCCCGGCTGGCCTGGGAACGCATGGGATTCTCCGGAAGAGCTGGAAGAAGTGGCCGGGGAGAGGGAAGTCTGGGCCTCTCTGCTTAAGCTGCTACCCCCGCGACCCGACCTCGGATAAGCAGAAGAGAATGGATGGATGGATGGATGGATAGTTAATTGCATCCTCCACTTCACTCTTTGTCCAGTAGGCAAACTGGTGGTCTTCCACAAGCTGACTGGTGTAGTCCAGGGCCAACCTTTCAAAGGTACTCATGATGTGAGAAGTAAATGCCATTGATCTGTAGTCAATAGGTGAAGAGGTGCCTGGAAGTTTAGAAGGTTGCCTAGGCCCATTGCAGCCCAATGGGGAAGATACAGTATTGCCTGTGTCCACTATGGGTGCTAAACATTGTCTTTTCTTTAGTGGATTTCGTCAAGGATATCAGCCAGTTATCCTTGGTTGTGTCTAATTTGGTGGGGTATCTTTCAGCTTTCCGCTTTTAGCCATCCACTCTAGCCACAGGGTGTACATTGAAGCATGAGATCTTGTTCAGCTTGTAGAAGCTGGTAGAAGTTGTTACAGAACCTTCAGTTGCCATCTAGCTTAGGAATCAAAACAATCAGCTAAGGACTTGAGCTATCCTTCTGTTTTGTTTTGATCTTGACCTCAGCTTTCTTCACCTCATGGTGTTAGGGGTGCTCGTAGATGACAGCCCTGGTATGGTGATGATTTTCTGAGAAATCAGGGAGGTCTGGCTAGGTTTGGTGTCAAATATGGCCCGGATGGAGTTTATGGTGGTTATTGACTCAGTTTTATTCAGTGTGTTGAAGTTACTCCCAAAATTGAAATCCATTGTCTGCTCATAGTGGGCGCTGGTTTAGCTTGGAGAGAGGCTTGGGTTTTCACATTTCCTCTAGGCCTTCAGAAGATTCATTAAATAGAACCTTTCGGATGAACTGTTTGAACTAACTAAGCCTTGCCATTCTTTTATCTCGTACAGCACTTGCCAGTGAATGAGGAGCTTAGAGTATGAGGTTTAGATGAGGAGCACCACACAGTCACCAGCTTGAACTTCCCATAGTGCCATGTGCTCGGTTTAGCATAGTCTGGCTATATTAAATTGTTCATGTAACTGAGTTACATATTTCAGTATGTTCATGAATGGGAAGGATTTGACTCCCAGCCTTCTTTAATGAGATCGAGAAGTCCCCAGGGTTGTCATCCATATAGGAGCTTCAAGGGAGAAAACTCTCTGAGACTTGTAACAACTCACAGAATGTGAATAACACACATTCACATGCTTAATTCTCAGCAATTCAGAAGGTTCCCAGAACATATCCAGGTTGAAGGATGTACCCTGGTTCATGAGGACTACTTTGGATTTGGCAACGTGAGAGAAGATCACTAGTAGTTCCCATGTGATTGTTTTACTGTCTTGCCTGTCTCATGAGTAGCATTTCTGGATTCTAGGTGGTTTAGTCCACATGCACCAGAATGTACTTATGTCCAAGTGGTCCCACTATATTGTCCCCAGTTCTCTTGAACTGGACATCTATGGAAGTATGGTATGAGTAGTGCAGGTTCTGTGCATAATATCTGTTTTCATTGGCACTCCAGACAGGACATTTAGAAATGGTATATCACTTATTTGACCCCTGTCTAAAAGAAGCACATTTTAATGCATTCCAAGGACTTCCCTGTTACTGGGTGGGCTCTCAGGAGGTGGGCACATGTGAGTTTGCAGATTTCTTTGTGGTACAGGCAAGGAATTAAAAATAGTCTGAGTACTTCATCTTGATGCTTAGCCACCTGGAACAATAGATCATTCTCTATCAAGAAATATGGACCAAGTGGTGTACAATTTTACCATTTACCAAGATGACTGCAGTTCTGGCAAATTTGAGGGAGCTATCGTTCCACAGCTCACGTTTGAAGGCAGCTTGTTAAATTGACCATAAATGATTTGGAGAGAGTTGCAGGAGGTGGTTGGGATGGGGCAGAGTATCTGTGATATCACTGGGCTGGACTTTGTCATATAATGATGACATAGATTCATCCGCAACTAGGGAATCATCCCAATTACACTGCACCACAACTACTTTGGCTGCTCGTTTTTAGGGAATATGCGGCATGGAAACACCTAAACTAAAATACTCACCGGATGAATTGTATTGACTCCGAACAAACTATGAATTGTCTGCTGATCTCCTGTTGCACCGCGGCATTCTCTGATGTCCAAGGTACATTCACCGGGGTTCTCATCATTGTTTCTGTCTCAGCAGCAGTAACAGTGGGTCTGTTCCTTCACTTTGGTCTAAAGGACGCTCTTGTCCATGTATTTTTGAGTGATGTGTTTATCATAACGTGTTGATTCCTCTAGTAAAATCACCAGAACATGTGTCCATAGACACTTTGAAGTTTGGATTATTTAACACTCGATCTATCTCTAACAAAGCTCTGCTGATTGGTGATTTTATTATAGACGCTAAGATGGATTGCTAATGCCTTACGGAGACTTGGCAGCAACTACTATTGACTATTTTGATCTAAATCAAATGCTCCCTCAGGTCATTGTCTGTATCTCTATATGCCGTTCTTCGGAGAGGGGCCACAAAGACCTAAAATTATCACAGATACCTCTTCCAGAGTATCTTTCCTTTGAACTGTTAGCTGGCAAACTCTGCGGACCTTCACTTACTATAATTGCTGTCTTACATAGACCTCCTAAACTATCAAGTGTTTTTATTCCAGAACTTTTTACTGTTTTAACTACTTTGTGTGCAATGTCTCCTAATGTCATCCTTATGGGTGATTTTAACATACATTTTGACACCTCAACTGATGCACTCACAAATGATTTTAATGAAATCCTTGACTGTTTTCATTCAATTCAATATGTAAACTTTTCAACTCATAATGAAGATCATATTTTAGACTTAGTTTGCTGCTCTGGCATCATACCTCACAAATGTATTCATACTGAATTACCCATCTCGGATCACAAAATGTTTACATTTGATGTTAACTTACCTCTCTGTAAAATAAAGGTTCAGCGTGTGATTTCATTTCGTAATGTCAAGCATGTAAACCCAGAGAGCCTTATTAATTTATTGTAATTACAGCCTGTTTCTCTTTCTACTACCATCAGAATTAGTAGACCATTACAATGCTGCTGTGTCTACTGTCTTCAGTAGACTAGCTCCCTTAAAAATATGGACTGTTTCATTTATTCACACTGCTCCCTGGTTTACACCTGAATTCCGTCAGCTCAAGGCCATGGGCCTACAGTTGGAGTGTCTAGCTAAGAAGACAGGTCTTGTTGTACATAAGGAAATGTATTCAATTCATATGTTAAAATACAAAAATGCTCTCTCTGTTGCCAAAGCTGTATACTACTCTAACATTATCAATACAGGAAGGAAAAATGCTAGAGCTCTTTTTTCCTCAATGAATAAGCTAATTACACCTCCAGAAAATGTTGTTCACCATAAATTCTCTGTTAAATACTGCTGTACATTTTTGGATTTCTTCAACTCAAAAACTGAAAAAATTCACCAGCAACTTGTTTCCTCTATTTTTGCAGAAAATGACATACTTTCCACTATCACACATATTCCCTTACCAACTGCCTTATTCTCAGAGTTCAGGTTTACCAGCTGAAAATAATATATTTGAGCTTATAACAACATCTAATCATTCTACATGTCAATTGGATCCAATACCTAGAAGCTTTGTTAAGTTCTGTCTGTCTGTTTCCCCCATGATAACTACTATAGTTAACTCTACAATCACGGTTCTCCTCTCATTAAAAATGGCCTTAATTACTACAATTTTGAAAAAAAACTGGCTTAGACCCTAATATCTTTAACAATTATTGGTTTATTTAAAATGTTCCATTCATATCTAAAGTTCTCAAAAAGATAGGTGCCTCCCAACTTCAGTTCCATCTTTCAAAAAATATCCTTTTTGAACAGTTTCAATCTGGTTTTCGTCCTAAACAGAGCACCTAAAATGCCCTGGTCAAAATCACAAATGATCTTCTCTGGGCAGCTGACATGGGACTTTTATCAATTCCTGTACTTCTTGACCTCAAGTCTGCATTTGGCACCATATCTCATCAGATACCTTTGAAACGACTAGCTAGTTTTTTATTCTGTGGCCTTGTCCTCCAATGGTTTTCTTTCTACCTCACTGATAGGAGGCAATTTGTTCAAGTAAAGGGCATTAAATCTGAGAATGCAGTCGTTACTCAGGGAGTTCTGCAGGGTTCTGTTTTGGGGCCTTCTTTTTCTCATTTACATCTTCCCAATAGGTAATATCTTTCAACACCATGGTGTTAAATTTCATTGTTATGCTGATGACACACAGCTCTATCTATCCACTAAATACACTTCTGTTTTCCCTCCAAATATTCTTATGGTATGTCTCAAAGCCATAAAGTCATCGATGACAATTTTCTCCAATTAAACAGCAATAAAACTGAGATGTTCCTCATTGGTTCTAAATTTACACTCACTAGAGTTAACCTTAACACAAACATTAACACAAACATCTCTTCCCAGGTTAAGAGCCTGGGCGTCATTCTAGACAGTACCCTCTCTTTTTCTTCCCATATAAGTAATCTTTCTCGGATTGCCTTTTTCCATCTCTGAAACATTTCTGGACTTCGTCCTGTTCTTACGCAACACAGTACTGAAGTATTAGTTAATGCCCTAGTCACGTCATGTATAGATTACCTGTAATGCTATTCCATCTGGCATCCCACAAAAACGTATCCATCACTTACAACTTATTTGAAATTCGGCTGCTAGTATATAATAACCTGTTCTAAATCCACTGAATCTTCCAACTTCATTGGCTCCCTGTTTACTACCGAATGCAATACAAAATACTGCTCTCAAAATTTAAAGCTCTCCACAACCTTGCTCTTTCCTATCTTACTGATCTGCTGCAGACTTACACTCCCTCTCACTCCCTCAGATTCTCATCTGCAGCTCTGCTTTCTGTACTACACATGAAATTATTCTATGGGAGTTCGAGCGTCTCTCATAGTGCTCCTCAACTCTGGAATTCTCTCTGGAATATACGTCAACTAGACTCAATAACACATTTTAAAACTGCCCTCAAAACGTATCTCTTCATACTGGCATACCAATTATGAATTTACACTGTTACTTCCTGTAATCTTTGATGTTTGCTACTACCTCAGTACCTTATTGCTATTTGATTTTATTGTCCTCTTTGTTTTTATATCTTATTACTGTTGTTTAATTTCATTGTAAGGTGACCTTGAATGTTAAGAAAGGTGCAAATTAAATAAAATGTATTATTATTATCATTACTACTACTACTTAGGGTCAGCCCAACTTTCTCTACCAAACTTTGTCCTTAGTCTATTATATATTGTTTAATTTATTCATACAGTAGCAAAATGTTTTTTGGTTTTTATTATCCTTTATCTTTGGCAATTAAATATTAAAATATGGTCCCTGCAGACTTAGAAATAAGGAATTTTATTTTATGCATTCACTTTTTCTTACACAAATGTGCATTCAGATTGTTTTCTTTTCTTTGGGTACAGTAAGTGTTTGAAAAATGGCTACAAAAGGACAAAAAGAACTAGTCAGTTTTAATCCTTTGGTTTATGCCTGAATACATCTTTTCTTGGTTCAAACCAGGACCACAAACTTTGTATGACACTGCAGTTTTTGCAAAGTCTTTTTAGCAGAAGTTATTGTTTAATGGATTTTTTTACGAGAATCCCAAGGATATCAAATTCTGTTGAATATCTCCATGATTTCCAGTTGTTACCTTTGGACTTTTCTGAAAGCTTCCTGTGGTATTTTTTTACATCTCATAGCTTTTGACTAATTGGTGATGAACAATGAAGATAAAAAAAATCAGCATGTGCTTTTTTATGACCTATAACTTATGAAAGTCCAAAGTCATTTCTCTCCAATGAATTGACAGTTGAGATGTTGAATTGTAGCTGACGAATTATGCCTATATGTGAAATTCATCCATGCATAAAGGTAGCAAAGATTAACTTTTGATAAAACAGAAGGTGGCTTGTTTGAGGGAAATTTTTTGATAAATATTTACTGTGAATACATTCAGTTGCCTTGCATTTTTTGTTTTTTATTTTAAAAGTTATGATTGTGCAGGGCTTTTTTTTAACATGATGGAAATGTATTTTATAGATAACAGGCATGTTGATTTTTATCCTTGTGAAGATTATTCTGGGATGTATTGTACACTTATACTGTGATTTCCAGACCTAAATTATTCTTGAAAATTCATTCAAACACTTACTTTCTTATAATTTATTGAGAAAAACTGATTATTCTTAGGCAATATACTACAAGGTCTTGACAATTACAAAAAAGATATAATCCACACAAAATAACAGTACAGGTTTAATAAACTAAGTCTAACAATAAAATAATTCACTTAGTATAACTAGAAAGCCATGTGGCATAAACAAGTGACGAACAATGAGAAGAGGCAAGGAAATAAGTATCTGGTTGGTGGCAGTTAGAGAAGGACATGGGAGATGAGGAGTTGGCTATGGCAAGTGGTAGTGTGAGAAGGCTAGATAAAGGATAGTCGGTTATGTTTTGGGAGCAGGAAGCGGAGGCAAAAAAGAAAAAAAAAACACGAAGAATTTAAATGAACTGAAAACTGAATTTCATTAGTCTGTACTGTATACACTTCATTTATCTGAAAATATTATTTTTTGGAGGAAATATCTTCACATAATTCAATAAGCCACATAATAATTAGGAGACAACCTTGGAGGGTAACACAAACAATTATGGCATTATTTTCCATTATGTGCAGTATTACTCATCTACTCTTTGTGCTCATGTCATTGTTGGAGAAAACTGCTGTTTAGATATCTGATTTGACATATTCATCATTAGTGACCCATGAAGGTAGCCCTTCTGATTGAGGGGCAGATAATTAATATTGTAACTACTATAACAAATAGGCTAAACAGCACATTTGGATTTCTCAAATAAAAACATATTTGAACTCCTGCTCTCATACATTTTTATGCTGAAAAGTAACAGTATGACCCTCCTAAAACAGGGAGTGTCTCAAAATTCCTTACTTTGGAATGTACAAATAACTAAGGTACCCTTACCAGTAGATAAATATGGTAAACTATAATGACAATAAATACAGCAAGGTTGCATTTACATGGGGTCAGGTCTGGAGAGCAGGGTGAGTATGGTGTTTCTTGAATCAATAATTTCAAAGGGCAGCCTTTCCAATTTAAGCTGTGTAAGAATATACTTAACCTTGAAATAGAAGGGAGATGGTTGACAACTTTCAACACTCATTTTACTTAATTCACTGCAATGAACAAAGCAAATCAGACAAATATATTAACCAGTTAAGTGGGTCATTAGAACCATGTAATCAGCATGGATTGTGCTGGCAAAATCACAACCAATTGCATATGTGATCTTGACAGCATTGTTGGACCTTTAATTTCCTTGGGTTTGAAAAATCACTATGCATCTGTTGTTTAGAATATTGTTTGTACTCTGACTTATAGTGACATATCCAAGTTTTCTTCTAGTTGTGACTTCTAAAAATGTTCCATATTCTTTAATTCATTAGCTTGAGATTCTCTTGGGAGCATTGAATGTGATGTTGCTTGATTTTTGAGTCAGAATTCTGGGCTCCCCTTAGTCCATCTTGTAAGGAAATGTCTTTCTTTTCTGCATACAAGAAATACCTCTTTAGAATTGATTACATTTTTATTTCCAAATCACTGGCATTTTACAGTCTTAATGCATTCTTAATATCAAGTTCTTTATCATGATTTTTATACTTTAAAACCTCCACCTTGCATTTTTGTCCTTTGGGCCTGTCCATTGTTGATTTAGAACTTCACTGTTTTAATTCTTAAAATTCACTGAACAGTTTTCTACAAAACTAAATTAATGCATCAGGTAAATTTTATTCCAGCGCATGGTCCTGCTTTTGTATGAAAGTCTTCATTAATGATTTCTCAATAGCTTTCACTGCAGGCCATGCTTGCAAGTCTCATAAAGTGAGATATGACCTTCAATATCATTTGAATCAACATGATAGGGCATACCTTTCAATATCTGACCCCACTCCTCCATGAATTTCATGATGAGCTTAACAACTGTCTACTAAAGAAAGTTGAATTCCTAACGCATCATAGGTATTATTTATCACAGGTCAAGCTGAGTAAGTTACTTGCTTTAAGGGTTTACAAATACAACACTTTCTCTATATCCTCCATTAAGACACCATCATTTATTTTTTCTTATATTCTGTTAAATGAATGAGTGACACTCCAAACTGTTTTCTTCTATAGAACAGACACATTCCTTGAATTTATACAACTTTCCTCTGGGAACTTTTTCTGGCAGCAGTGAGTGCAAGTTGCACAACAGACCTGGACAAAATGCTAACCTGTCACACAGCATACACACATAAACAACCACACTCGTACTGGGGCTAATTTAGAGTCATCAACTAAATTAAATACTGATATGAATGTAATATTGATTATTATGGGTATTTCTGCAAATTAATTCCATGGCTTTTCCATTGTGTTTTGTTTTATATAAAAACAAAGTATGCTAATGCAAAAGCTAATGGATTGCATAAATAGAAAACTCGAGTATTTTTTTTAGTATACATAATTGCTGAAAATGTTAATACATTTTATTGAGCATATCACAATTTTACATTCCATCCATCCATTATCCAACTACAGGGTCACGGGGGTCTGCTGGAACCAACACCAGGGGAAAGGCAGGAACAAATCCCAGGCAGGGCACCAGCCCACCGCAGGACACACACACACTAGGGACAATTTTAGGACTGCCAGTGCATCTAACCTGCATGTTTTTGAACTGTGGGAGGAAACAAGAGCACCCGGAGGAAACCCACACAGACATGGGGAGAACATGCAAACTCCATGTAGGGAAGACCTGGGAAGCGAACCCGGGTCTCCGTACTGCGAGGCAGCAGCGCTACCACTGTGCCATCATGCTGGCCCTTCCCAACTGTTTCTAAATAAATTAGAATAATGAAAGTTTAAGGCTTAAGGCTTAACTGTGAATCATTATAAATGCAAGACCCCGGAACTGCTATGCACATAATAACACCTGTGTTCCATCTCTTCACAGGTCTTGGTGCACTATGCATATTCAGCTTGTTTATAGCTTTTATCTATACCTACATCTTTATATATCTTTATAGCAATGAATGTAATTTCTGGACATTTTGAGTGGTGATTCTCAAACATGCTATAGGATCCTTATTTGCACATATAGCAATTGTTTTTCTCACTATGATGAATATTACACTGTGGCTCTTTCATGAATTATGCAGTTCTGTATATGTAAGAGAGGTAGCTCATAACTGTGTTAACCA
The DNA here is from genome assembly GCF_016835505.1 of Polypterus senegalus. Taxonomy (NCBI): domain Eukaryota; kingdom Metazoa; phylum Chordata; class Cladistia; order Polypteriformes; family Polypteridae; genus Polypterus; species Polypterus senegalus. Next base: position 139,407,083 of record NC_053158.1, on the reverse strand, counting down.
AAATTTGCCAATTAACATCTTGAACTAGTACCTGAAGATCTTTGATACACACTTTTAAATATGATGCTCAGTCTCTTTCTATGCTGAGTTTGAAGAAACATTTCTCATGTAATATTACTTTATGAAGTTTAAACCAACACTATAGTATTTAACTGAGGCACTGAGCTTATATCCTTGGTAACTGTTGGTGTGGAGATTTCACATTCACCTTGTGTCGGTTTGGGTTTTACCACAGAGTACTTCAGCTAATTTAATTTTTGATTCCAGACTCAGTGTGAGTGTGTGTGTGTTAGCACTTGGAGTGATGCCCCATACAAGGTTTTTTTTCTGATTTGTAGCCACTGTTGACAGATTGGTTTTGCCCCTGTGACTCTGAATTAAAGTAAGCAAGTCTGAGAATGTGTTGTTGTGTTATTTGGGTACTGGTGCTTCTGATTTTCAAAAATGTTTTAGTATAATTTCCATGTTTTTATATTAAACTGTTTTGTTTGTCTAGGTTACAGCATTTGTTTTTTTTTTACATAAATGGTTTCATTATTATAAAAACAAATATGATAGCAAATCAGAGAAGAGATTAATTGATTGAATAAACTTCAAATATATGTTTTAATTAACAGTATGTTAACAATGCAGTTTTATAACGCTGTGGGTTTCACTGTGGCACAGCATAAACCTTTGTTGCTTCACAATCATGATTTGGCTCTTGGTTTTCAGCTACGTTACTTTTATCACTTGTGTTGTGCTTTTTGTGATGACCAAGGGTTTTGATACTTCCCATAGGGCAAAGATGCTCTTTTAGTTTTATTTGAAATTAAATGTCTTCTAACTTGGCTGGATGTGGATTTACATGAGTATGCCCAGCAATAGAGCGGCATCCCGAGAGTAAATAAATGAACTCATGCACTGTATCATTCTTGTTTAAAATACAATCTCTCTATTATAAAAAAAAATCCTGGAGAGAAATAGTAGGTCGACGAGATGTAATCTTCACGTTAAGATCACGGAAGACACTTAAAAGACCCGCGAGACTAGAGAGATTGGCCACGGAGCATCTCGCAAGGACCTTAAACATGAGACTTTGTGCCAAGAGATGGACCCAGGACCGTCTTGCGATGATGTAGAACATGAGATTCTTGCAAGACATGTCCTACTTACAAATAAATAAGAGCATGGGCAGCAACACACTCAGTCATGTTTTGGCTTTGAGCACACAGATCCAGGGCTGTCAGCGCATATAAAGCGTATAAGGACAATACGTTATAAATGAAACGTAGACGACTAAGTGAAGAAGAAAGCAGCGTGGAGAAAAGAGACTCAAAAGCGTTGGAGAGACAAAAAAGAAAAAGAATAATCTAGATGCAAATTCAGAAAATAAGGAAAGTAATTATCAGCAAGTGGAATTGGAAAAAAGCACGTCCAATTGGGACTTTGGCACTATACACATGCAGAGCAGGTTAGAGATTATGAAAGCAGTGGAATTCAAAAGGCTCAAAAAAAAAAAGTTGGCACGATACAAAATGTAGAGAAAGTTAAAGAATATCAAAGTAGGGAAATTAGAAAGTATAAAAAAAGAAAGTAAAGATCGCAGGAGCGCAAACAAGCGGAAATTATTACTCGAAAAAGGGAAAATAATCACCACAGACCAGGTGTCATTAAAAAAAAAGCAGGATAAAGCGAGGTTATAAATAAAAGACAGAGTAGAAAACAAAGTAAAACGTCATAAAAAGGTTAAAAAGCAAGGGGGCCAAACACATGCAGAGCAGGTTATACATAATGAAAACTGGAATTCAAAAGACTCAAAAAAAACATAGGCACGAAACACATGCAGAGCAAGATACAGAATATGAAAGCAAAAAAAAACGACAGTGTCAAAACAAAGAAAGTAAACATCGCATTAGCGCAAAGAAAGAGAAAATATTACTTTGAGAAATAACGAAAAGGCAAATAGAGATTGAATATATCGATATAGGTGATATGTCAGAAGTATGTAAATACTATAAGGCTTTGAAGTTTAAGTCAAGAGAATGTCAAAAACGGAGTTTACCTCACATGCATTTATTGGTTATTTTGCAAAAAGAATTATTAACTGCTGATGATGTAGATCGTTTTGTCTGTGCTGAAATTCCAAACAGAGAAAGCTATCCTGAATTATGGTACAAAGTCATTAAACACGTCTCACGGAGCTCATTTAAAAGATTCAGAACGTTGGGACACGAAAGATTCTAAATATTGTTTATATATATTGAAGTTCTGAAATAAAAGTGAAATTAATGAAATAGCAACAATTCAAAGAAAAAAAAATCTTAAAAGTGTGTATCCGGATAAACAAAAACAGGGGTTGGCGAACGAAGCACCCTAGTATATAAAATACAAATTTAATTGAGTAATAGCATTGGACTGCTGCCACTCATCTCCATGAGACTGGGTTAAAATCCTATAAATCTTCTATCTGTGTCTGTTTGTATGTGTGTGTGTATGTGTTTTTTTTTCTTTTTCGGGTATTCTAGTGCTCCAGTATTTCAGTGACATTCAGGTTAAGTGAACTAAAACTTCAAATTGGATTGATGTGAATGTGTGCATGTGTATGTGAGAAAGCACCCCGTAATGGACTAACTCTATCCAGGACTAGCTTCTGCCGATGGTACACAGTACACTTAAACCCAATACAACCTCAGGGTTTGAATTAAGGTGTTTTAGAAAACAGGTGGGTGGTTGTTTGCATGATTAACACTAGAATTACCAGAACCTACAAAAAACTCGTAGATCGGTCCCACCTTAAACCGCTTCTCACCTCTCCGTCAGCGTCTTTTGTCCTTTAAACGTGTTGATAAGTAGCAGGTCTGTTTACCTGCGTGTCAGTTGCTTGGAGTTGTATAGAGTGAGAAGTCAAGCAAAATCACACCTTTTATAAATACTATATCGTTCTTTGGAACACATGCATTTCATTTGTCTTCCATGTCTACAACGATCTATGTAAACACATCGTTAAAAAGAAGTTTTTCATGTTTTAGTAATAATTGACTAAATGTAGACAAGAAGTTTATAATGCGTGAAGCCTGAATTCCAAATATCAATTTCACAAAAGGTACAAATATAACAGAACAAGTGTGCTTTTTATTCAAAAACTATATATATATATGTTGTTCTCATATCTATCTATATATATATATCTCTCTATATATATATATATATATATATATATATATATATATATATATATATATATATATGCTATGGCAGCGGAGAAGTAGTGTGTTAAAGAAGTTATGAAAAGAAAAGGAAACATTTTAAAAATAATGTAACATGATTGTCAAAGTAATTGTTTTGTGTATTTGGCGGCAGCGCCACAAAGTTTTTTCGTCTAGCTGCATCAGAAAATGTACCACGCGCCTGACACGCCTCCTTTTACTGTTTTCTCACAGCTTGGATTGCTGCTGTCATATATATACACACACACACACACACATACATACATACATACATATATATATATATATATATATACACATACATATCTTCATATCTACATATCTATATACATATCTACATATACACACATATATATATATACATACCTATCTACATCATATACACACACATACATACATACACACACACAAATTATATATATGTGTGTATGTATGTATGTATGTATGTATATATATATGTATGTATGTGTGTGTATATATATATATATATATATATATATACACATACATACATATATATACACATACATATACTTGTGTGTATAGCTTTTATATATGTGTGTGTGTATAGCTTTGGTCACTGAGTGCAAGGGAGAAATAATAAAATATAGTCTATAAGTTATTAAACAGTAAAACATTAACGTTTTAAGAAGTACAGGTACATTGAGCACTACTGGAGTGGTTGCGGGTAAACTACATTTTAAAGACTGTGTAACACAACAGGTAAGTAACTAACAGCAGCTAAAATATATATGGATCATCTCTCGGTAGTAGATCCCTTTTGAAAGGCGCTACACGACGGCTGTGGTATAGAAATTACATTTTCTATGTGAACGCTCAAATTTGTGCCTCTGGTAATGTGCCTTACCGGCATTTAAAGAAAATTAGTTTTGTGTCCTCTGCAGTGTTAAGAGAAAGGCTTTGGTTTGGGATAAAAGGAAAAAAGGTGTAAAGAAAGGAAAGTTGCCTTTTTCTTTTATATAGTATAGAGAGATGTGTTCGCTGACGTTATGATCGCCTTTTGGGGACAGTCGGTGGGTCTTGTGTAGACTGGTGAGACGCCCCGCCATTAATCGGCTGTGATGGCACTGTCAGTCCTCCACTCGTGCGTGTCTTCATAATCCGGTGAGAACCTCATAATCATATACGTGCAAAAGAAAGTGTGAATCGCCTTAATATTATTTTGCCGTGGTGTAGAAAAGGGGTCCCGTGTTTGCACTTGTCTGGGCTATAGCGCAGGGGGAGGATGAAAAAATTAAAAGTGCTCACTTTGACTTAAGGCAGAAGCGCAGTCAGCGCCTCAAAGGCCGGCACAGCTATGCACGCTGCGCTGGCTGCTCGACTTTTGCAGGGCAGGAGACCACAGTTTTGCAGACACGCTCATGATATCAAAAGTCTCAGCGCTCTTTGGAGGTCATTCATATATTATATATATAGCAAAATACCCGCACCTGCAGCGGAGAAGTAGTGTGTTAAAGAAGCAATGAAAAAGAAAAGGAAACATTTTAAAAATAACGTAATATGATTGTCATTGTCATGAGTGTTGCTGTCATATATATGCCTGCCTAAATAAGTCACCCTCGCTTTGCTCTTACTTTATTTACCGCTCATTTAATCATGGCTAGTGGCGGAAAAATTATAAAATGGAAGGAGGATGGCTTTACCAAAACAATTATTGATGGCTTAATCGATTATTCATAAAGCTTGAATTGGTGATCTGTTTTTCTGTGTTAACCTCATATTTTTCATACTTCTTCTCAAACTAAGGTGGTGCGAGGGTAAAATGAATCGGGATGCGCTGATCAATGTAATCGGTGTACCAGGAAATCATGCATTGACAAAAGCTCCCCTTTGCTTGTAATGCAAAGTGTGATTAAATGCATTATTTTTAAGCGTTATGGAGCACATGCATGAAGCTTCTCAGCTGTGCTTGTGCTAAGAAAAGGAAAGATTTTAAAAATAACGTAACACGATTGTCAATGTAACCTTTTGTAAGTAGTGCCTGGAGGATTCAGTGTGGAGAAACTCTATAGAGACAGCGTGTGTATTAACTTGTGGATTTTTCTGTGAGTATTTGGTGGCAGTCTGACGAAGTTGCTTCGGAAGACGGCGTTAGCTGAGCTCAGCTCAGAGCCAAATGAGATGAATGGGAGGGGAGATGATGACGTGACTCCCCACCCGCCCTTAACTGTCAATCCCCACAAACACAGTCTCGGAATTTGCATAAGCACACCCTTCACCTACAATTTTAACTTAGTTATAAAGTGATCAAAACTCGCTTATATCCTCGTCCTCTCATTAAACTTGTATCCCGCATTACCTGTGGGCATGTGAAACGCCAGCGTAGCCTGTCTATGAACTTAATTTAAAGTTTAGGTTTACACCTTGCTTTCTTTCCGAGGTAGCATCAGTCATGAATATGGTAGTATATGTCACTCGCTCGCTTCTTATTGTTTCGCTGCCTTCTCAATTATATAATGCATGTTTTCTTAAGCGCTTTTTGGAGGTCTTCCTGGTTTTCTACGCACTGCGTTGACAGTCAGTTCACGTGATTACGTGAGAGGCGTGATGATGTCACACGAAACTCCGCCCCCACGTCATTCCAGCTCAACTCCATTACAGTTAATGGAGAAAAATACCTTCCAGTTATGACCATTAGGTAGAATTTCGAAATGAAACCTGCCCAACTTTTGTAAGTAAGCTGTAAGGAATGAGCCTGCCAAATTTCAGCCTTCTACCTACACGGGAAGTTGGAGAATTAGTGATGAGTGAGTGAGTGAGTGAGTGAGTGAGTGAGGGCTTTGCCTTTTATTAGTATAGATATCATTGCAGAAAAACAACACGCGTTAGGGTGCGACATTGACACGCATTTACTATGACTGCTTTGCTGGTGCAACGGTATCAACTGTTGACAGTGTGGTATATTTGTATCTTTTGTGAAAGTGTTTCTTTCATATTTGGACTTCAGGCTTCACACATTATAAATTTCATGTCTACATTTTGTCAATCTATACTAATAAAAGGCAAAGCCCTCACTCACTCACTCACTCACTGACTGACTCACTCATTCATCACTAATTCTCCAACTTCCCGTGTAGGTAGAAGGCTGAAATTTGGCAGGCTCATTCCTTACAGCTTACTTACAAAAGTTGGGCAGGTTTCATTTCGAAATTCTACGTGTATACCAAATAGCCCGCCCATTTAATTATTTAGGAATGGATAGATAAATTAAGATTTTGTACAAATAATGTTTTTAAATTTTTCTTCCTCGATGGATTCTTGCACCCCCAGCAACAGCTGCTCGCACCGCAAAAGAGATATAGATATAGATATACATATATAGATATAGATATATAGATAGATAGATAGATAGATATAGATATATAGATTATATAGATAGATATATAGAGATATAGATATATATATAGATAGATAGATAGATAGATATATGTGTATGTATATGTCTGTGTGTATATATGTAGATATGCATGTAGATATGCCAGCAACACTCATGACAATGACAAAACAATTACATTGTCAATCATGTTACCTTATTATTTAAATGTTTCCTTTTCTTTTTTATTACTTCTTTAACACACTACTTCTCCACTGCGAAGCGCAGGTATTTTGCTAGTTATTACTAAAACATGAAAAAGGTTTTTTTTTAACAATGTGTTCACGTAGAGCGTTGTAGACACGGAACACACATGAAATGCAAGTGTTCCAAGTAACGATATAGTATTTATAAAAGGTGTGATTTTGCTTGACTTCTCACTCTATACAACTCCAAGCAACTGACACGCAGGTAAAGAGACTTGAGCTGAGAAAACTGTGCGCCGGTGGGGGATGTGATAGCAGACTGCTTTCTGCTTATCAACACATTTAAAGGTCAAAAGACACTGACGGAGAGGTGAGAAGCGATTTAAGGTGGGACAGATCTACGAGTTTTTCGTAAGCTCTGGTAATTCTAGTGTTAATAATAATACAATGCAGATATTTTCCTGCTGTTTATCAGTTAATGCTAAATAAAAAATTTGTTAAGTTGGAAAAATGTGTTTTTTGTCTATGGTGTTACATTTTATTTCCTGTTTTTGGTAAGCTTTTATTTCTTCAGTGGCTAACTTTTCAACTGATTTCTAGTAATAAAGCTTGTAATAGAGAAATATCTAAATTAGCTCCCTCTTGTGGAAAATCTCTGACAGTGCCATCATATGTTTTCCATTAAAATTCCACTCTTTACTAAACGCATGTGTTTTTACTAGATATTAAGGTGTGTCTACATGGACAGATGAGGAAAAACATTACACCTACAAAAGCAACTACCTTATTTGCAGTAGGTTTAGATTGTAATAAAATATGGTACAGTAAAGTAAATGTGCCATTGAAATCATTATTATGCATGTACATGATACATAAGGAACATTTATAAAGGGATAAACAATAATATCATTCAGTGGAGTGATGATTCTTTAATTAATTTGCTATAAAAAAACACATTTTTAGTATTAGAAATTTCATTAATGAAGTAAAATATTTTAAAGTTTCTTTCTGTCTCACTTTTTATATTTAATTCACTGTTTCTGGTGATGGTCACAGTACCAAATGCTGTAAAATACCTCTGTGTTTTCAGGCTATTCGGGAAATATATCTCTAGTGCGTTCTGGGTTTGTTCCTTGGTCTTCCACAGAGAGATTGTGGGAGGTGCATAGAAATCACTTTTATTTAAAGAACAAAACCACCTCAGACTAACATTTCAATAGGGAGTAATGGCCCTCTTCTCTACAGTTTTCCTAAATCGATTACCTCTTCGCCCTTCCATGAATATTGAGTGCCACAGCCCTCCTGACAAACCTAATTTCAACTACTTTTCCCATAGTCTCACTTTATCAGCCCTGCCCATTTTAACCTCAGTACTCAATGGGATTGTACACAAAAAATTGAGGCTAACACCTGTCAAATATTTGTGGTTGAAGTACTGAGTCATTTAGATGGTGTGGAATAAATGTCTTTATTTGCTCCTAAAACTGCTCTTTTGGCTGATATATAATTAGATGTAATCATATCATCATAATTGTAGTCAGATGATTCTGCCCTATTTACAATTGCTAAAATTCTCTCCTCTATGTCTTTTGAGGTTGCAAGGCAACATTGCAAAACAATTCTTTTCCATGACAAAAACTAATGAATTATCTGTGTATGTTTATTTATTTAGTTTTTCAAATTAGATTTTAGGTTAAACAAAATTATGGGGTTATTATTCTGTAAGTTGTGTAAGACTATGCTTTCACACAATAGCTTGGTTATAGACTCAAAATAACAAAAAAGCTCATTCTGAGTGTTATAAACCTCATGGCATTTTTGAGTTAAGGAAAAAGAAAACTCAGCACTAAATCTGCTGTCTACAAAATATGTAGATGAAGAAAACTGCAGGAAGTACATCGATAGTTTCTCGAGCAGTCTTAATTTTGGTGGCTGCATGAAGCAGACCAAATTAGGTTCTTGTTTTGTGACTGTACTTTTTACTGGAGGGCAAGATTTGGTGCTTCCAAGAAACACATATGCCTTGCATTTTGGAAGTTATTGAATGCTGGAATAAAACCATCAGATTCTGTATATGTTTTCAAACTCTAACACAAAGTTCCAAGCATAATGTTTTGTTTTTTCCTAGATTCTCTGAAAAAACGACCAAGGAATGGTTAGAAATGTTTGAAGGTACTGGAGTGCCCTACGGTCCAATCAACAGCATTAAAGAAGTATTCTCTGATCCTCAGGTCAGTCTTTATTTTGTTTTACATCTAGGATGTCTGTTTATTGGAAAGGTTTTAACCAGTCACATTGAATTAGGTCTTCTAATCCTGCTAGATAAGCACCGTTAGATAGTTTGTGCACATTTCTGTCAGAAGTCATATAATCAGTCAAAGAAGAAAATATACAACAACGCATATGAATAATGAAATTAATATACAGTATTTTGTTACTGTTGGCAGGATCATGTTGTAAACAACATTTAGCAGTGAAATTTTCCATAATAATTTTTTAAACCTTTTTAACATTCTCGTACAATAAGTGGAATCTGACTGATTTGATCAAGTTGGTGAAATTCTGTAAATATAATTTTGACATTGAAGGCATGATTTTTTTTTTCACTGAATAGACTATGCTTATGACTTTTTCATCCTTCCATACTCAATTTATTTTATCCTTAATGAAGTGGACATTTTAATAATATTTTGTACATTCTACTTTATTACCACTTTAACCTTTTGCACATAATTTTGATAGTTTTAAAATGTAAGAACATTTGGTATAATAGTACTGTATGCATTTTTTACAACTACATTCATTCCTGGTGATCTTTTTTTCTTTTTTTAAAGTAGCCTAAATAGTAAGAGGTAAGTTTAAATGTAAACTCAATGTATGAAAAGTGGATTTATTGTGTTAGAACAAAAATAGGCATAGTGAGATAATAATGAGTAAAAAATAAGGTTATACAGTTAGTACAGGGACCTGTAAACATGAAATTATTAGCCATATGTAAATCTTTCAAAGTTGTCTTTTCAGTGTTTTCTCTGAAAGTGTCAGATAGGCTACCATAGGTAGTTGAGAGCTGAGGATCGTCCGTTTCTTCTAGTATTCCTGGGTTGTCTGTTTCTTCTATTTCTGAGGTTGGGATTTGTAATGAGTAGGAAAATGGAGTTGATGAAGGAGTAAATTTCATAAAGAAACCATTAAATTTGTTTTTCACGGTTTCTTTCTTTTGCTCTGCATAAATTTCACAATAACACTTTAAGATTTCATACATTGCTTGATCTACCTTTCAAAAACATTCCATACTTGGATTCACACTTCTTAAGTGTTTATTATCTGAGAAAACACTAGCCAATCATTTTACATTAAATTTCTTTTAGCACTGCCTTCTAAGTCTTCCAGAATCCTTTGTGTTTCCAATTTTTTTTCCAGTTCAATTAACTTTGTTTTAAAACTCACCCTCAGTGTAGGCTATCAAGCATCTCACATCTTCATCTAGAACATCCAAATCAAAGGACTTTGTGAGTGTTAACATTTTCCTCTTTATTTTGTCCAGATTTTTCATTTGATTAATTTTTTGAAAGTTATTCATTAAAATAAGGAACATTTTAAGTGTTTTTTCCAATTGCCTGGCATACATTTCACACTAACATCATTCCATGCAATTGCAATATTTTTCACACCATGGAGGATATTGTTGTCTTTCCAAAGCCTGCATGGTGTTACTGCATTATCCTCTTGTAGGTGTTTTTACCTTGTCATGAGTTTAAACAGATGTTAAGTTTCAAGTGACCCTGTTTCTCTACAGCGTCAGGTCTTCTAACCAATTACAGAATAGAAGTGTGATGATAGATGACAGAAATACTAACAGAGCAGAATCAAAGCAACACTTTGCACATCATAAAACAATCTACTTCATTAATATACCTACCTTTGTCCAAGGTATTTCCTAAGAAAACAGGCCTTGGTTGTAGTTCCGTCAGTTAACAGGATGCGTCAGAAGTACTATGTACCTAACTGAGCATATTTGTTTGTGTTTGGTTTTTTTCCAATACCAGGGACTAATATTATTGAATATGCTACATTCAAATGCCCATTAGTAAAACAATTTTGCACTAGATCAATTCCTGCTTTTCCTACTGACTGACTTTAGCTTTTGTTGATGGTCACTGGGAAACAAAATTTTAATGGAAACTGTTATTTTGAACTGAAACAGACAATTAGTAGTAGGAATAATGGGAATTTTTGGCTAAAAATATAATTTCACCCTGTACATATCTTGTAAAAATAGTAGCTTCAATCAGATTTGAATGTAATGCTTTGATCTGTTCTCTTGTGCTGTTACAATGTTTTGGAGAGTTTAGATCAAAAGCAGTTTAATTCAACTTATTATTACATACAGCATTGAAATTTACAAGGTGCACATTTATGTGGACCATGAAAGAAATTTAATGTTTTAAGCATTGTAAATATAAGAATGGTTGGAAAGAATTAATATCATGAACAATGTACAATGTTCAGCTCCTCTGTCTTCTGTCCATGGGGGACTGAGATGCAGAAGCATTTAAATTTATCAGGATATGCTGGCCTCTGCCTCTTGCTTGAAATCTCTTGCCCTTCTCTCTCCTACTATCTGGAAGACTTGGATCAACAGCTCTTCTGGCTCTGCTGTTCGCAACTGGCTTCATACTATCCATTTAGTAAAGAGCTGGTTGGGGGTTGCTTCATGATGTAATTTTTCCTGTGTACAGCGTTCCTCGTGTTTTTTTTTTTTTTTATGTTGTTTACATCGCTGCAATCCTGAATGGTGTGTGTGCTGATTTACTCGCCGACTCTTTTCATTATTTTTTGTTTTTGTTTAAATAGCAGTCTCACATGGGATGGAGGGGTGTTATATTGTTTGTTCGTATATAAATTTAAATCAGTTATTTTTGTTGGTTTTCTTTGGCTGTATTTCATTTTCTTGTTGTCAATAAAAATATGATTACAAAAAAAGACATGTTGGCTTCTCTTGCACACAGGGCTTGAAATGGGATAGTAATTGAACCAGCAAGTCACTGTTTTTGCTTTATGAACTGGATCGTAGTGGCACATTGCAGTCTGATCACCAAGGGAACACTGTAGTTCTCCATAATATTGCATGAATTTCACCACCAAGGGCCTGTCATTCCCTACCTCATTGTTCAAAGTATATGTATTTAAGACCACTCAATAATCCAAACCAAGTTGCATTTTATACCACAATGTGATGAGTAAGAAGAAGCTAACAATGATCCTTTCATTGTCCTTTGAAATAGGTCATCATTTGTCACTTCTTGTGTATGTTGTTGTCTGTGTACCAAACTTTGTAAGATATTAGAAAATTTTTCTTGTAAATGCGCACCATGGTCGGTAAGTGGAGTTTTTTATTATGGTTGTGTTTGCAAATGATTGGAAACCAAGGTATTCACTAAACAAGGAGTTAGTTTACTGTTAATCTTCCTTCCTAATTACTGAAACATAAGCACACTTGCAATACTAATTTAATTATAGAAGCTTTCTGCACATATCTAAGTTGGTTTACTATGCTTCTAACTGATTCTAATAATAGTTTTACCATACAGTGGAACATTGGGTTGCGAGCATAATTGGTTCCGGAAATGTGCTTGTAATCCAAAGCACTCGTATATCAAAGCGAATTTCTCCATAAGAAATAATGGAAACTCAGATGATTCATTCCACAACCCAAAGTATTCATATAAAAATGATTAATACAAAATATAAAGTAAAAATACATAAAATAAATTAACCTGCATTTTACCTTTGAAAAGATTCATGGCTGGTGTGAGGGAGATGAGAGAGAGGAGGGTTATTGTGTAGGACAACTTTCACTCTAACTAACGGAATCCCTGCTATCTGTTGGCTCACTGGAATCTTTTTCTTTTTTTGCACCTTTAACAAGAAAACCTATCCAATGACAGTTGCTTTTGCCTGAAAGGTCACTACACTTGGACACAAAATAAAAAAACTCTTTACGCACAGTAAGGTTTCTAAACTCTTTTGGGATTCCACCCAATGGGACAACACGTGGAAGAGCATCCCGAAGCAACCGCAAGACTCCCAGCACCGTAGCAGGTCGCCACAAAGCGAATCCGAAAAGATCGCAGACATGCTATAAGCGCCTGCCCATTGATGGGTGATACAAGGAACATTATAAATGTGCAGAGCATAGTATTACTTGGCCACTAACCTGGCCATGACCCTACCTTACTGGTGTGCCTGTGTATAGGAGAGCGGTAGATCCAGCTACAATAAATAACAGTGCTGTTCCTGTTTCAAGCTAAATAAAGCTGGTGTTGCTAAAGTACTGAGACTCAGACTCGTGTTTTTGGGTGCAAGACAGGGACTCACACGTCACAACACACACATGTGGTCACCATCCAGTAGTAAACAGTATACACACGTACAGATGTTAACTATACGAAAGAGACACGCCGACTGAGACCAAGAATGGGAGACGATTACCCACAATTTTTACAGCAAGAGAGAGAAGAACCATCAGCTCAGTTGTGATCATGTGACGCTCAGCAGACATAGCGTATACGTACTACTCGTATTGGAAGACCTCACTCGTTTATCAAGTTAAAATTTATTAAAAATGTTATCTCATCTTGCAAAACGCAGACAAAGTTACTCGCAATCCAAGGTTTTACTGTATTTAGTTTCATACAGTACATGTAAATGTGTCCTCTTAAATATTTTTTTTACAATTTTTTAGAACTACTTCATCCTTGACAATACAGTATATACATCCCTAACACGCACAGTTCACAAGTGTGTACCTGTTTTGTTTGCAAATAGGCCAGATTTGAGAAACGTCTGGGAACACAGACAATAATAAAAAAAGGTCAAAACCACAAGTTTAAAGACATGAGCACATGTCAAAATGAGAGACAAAAATTATAGTTCAGTACATCTATTCCAGCTCCATGCTTCATTTGAAACCTTGCATTTTAGAAGGAAAACAGGTGCCAGTTATGATGCTATAGGTTTAAGGGTGCAACAAAACTAATGCATTTTTGCTTCTGCTGCTTTAAGAATTAAAGTGGAACTTAATATATGCTTTCATTTTCTGTTAACAATGATTTCTTTAGTTCATTATTCTAATCCAACAAATTTGTTTTAATTAGCCAAGGTTAGTAATTTCTTGCAGTTATTTTGGATATACTCTGTTAATCCCTGAGGAGAAGTTGTCTTTTTGCATGACCTTTGGGGGTTAGAGCACAGGGTCATCTATTATACAGCACCCTGGACTAATTTTCAGGTTAAAGGCCTTACTGAAGAGCCCAGTGGTGTAGAATTCCTTCAGGCAGTAATGACATTTGAACCGGACACCTTCAAGATATCAGCACAGATCCTTAGCCACAGAGTAATAGATATTTCAGCATCCTGTAATACTTTCTGCATTTTTTAAGAGTTGTTGGGTAGGGAGTAAGAAACACTAAATAACAGTAGAAATACTATCTGCTGAGTGGCTGCTACTATTTGGCTTTGGGCTTTTGTCAGCGCTACATGACACGTTAGCAGAGTGTACTCAGATTGGGAACGGAATTATTATCAACAAATAAAAAACGGGTTGGCTAATTTTCTTTTTTTCTCTATAATGTCCTGTGCAGTTTATAATGTGGGGCACTGGGTGCCCCCCTCCCAACTATTTTAAAAACTAAAACTAAACATTAATTAGGTAATGTGAAATAATCATGAAGCAAATTTGTTTATTTGCACATCGTGCCTAGTATCAGCACAGGTCAACATCCATTAAAAAGTGGTTGTGATTTGTATTTGTTTCATATTTTTTTTGTGAGTAAAAAAAAAAAACCTATATTTTTGGAGTGGACTCCGGGCAAATTAGAGTCTATGTAAGGCCTTTAATTGGCCTTTAATTGGCTGCTTTCAGATTTTTCCTGGGACGCAGCTCTCTGTGCACTGGACACTCCCACATTTATTGGCAACAAATTAGTATTGTTGTTGTTTTTTTAATCTAATGTGTTTGGACAGTCGTCATTGCATTATGTCATGTTGATGTCAATGGTTCACAGTTCCAATCTGCCTTTAATCCTATGTAACTACAGATGAGCGAGCACAACTTTAATCGCATCTTCTAGCAGAACTTGGGAAATTAAAGGAAATTTAGTTATCTCTTTGACAAAACACCCCTTCATCAATCATTCACTTGAAAAAAAAGAAAATAAAGGAATTTGGACCAGACTGACCTAACTTAAGAATTTGAGGATGAACTTACACACAGACTTTTTCCAATTCTTATTATGACAAATGGTGTTAACTAACTGAGTGTGGTGTAAGTAATGTCTTTTTTTACTGTTCCAAACTGTTCATGCCGAAGCATTATAGACAACGATTAGGGTACTATATCTAAAACATCTTTCTGAAAAAATGCAAGCAGCATGAAAGTAACTGCAGTTATCTAGACAATGGCATGAGACTAATTTTTTGGTAGGCTTAGTATTGCTGAACAGGTAGATGAAGGCTACAGGATTGACATTAGAAGGCAGAACAAAGGGGTGACCAAAAATTGGCACATCTTGTCCAGAATAATAGATGAGATGTTTATGTGTTTGTGGTTAGTATGATGGTATGGGTTGGCCCCTCTTGAACCCAACACCATCGATAGTCATGACTGGGATGAGCTGAACAGATGTGGACAAGCACACCAAGCAAGGGGCTGGTGAGAAATTGCTCAAGTGCTTTTATTAAAAACAATTCACAAAACAGTGTCCCAAAGGGCAGTGCTTCAAAATGTCAATAAAGAATCCATAAAAAAAATCCAATAAATAGAGCCATTAAAATTAGGTTAAAACCATCTTGCAGGAAATTCATTTAAAATCCACACGCCCTGGTGACTTCCGTTAAAACTAATGCCTCTCCATCTTATCATATTAAGACCTCATAGCCCGGAGAGGCATCAATAAAAAGGTGCAGACATCTATCTCATCTGGCCCTTGTACCCCCCGCAAATTTCACGCCGTCCAAGGGCAACCACTGAGCCCTGCTCCACCTGAACCGCTGCCATTGGCTCCACCCAGCGAAAGCACCACCAGAGCATAATGGTCGCTCCTTCTCCCAAGAAGCTCAACAGGTGTGACCCACAGCTCCCTCCTGAGCAATGGCCGCTAGCTCTTCCTTGGGGCTGTACTCCCGTCCACCTGCTTCCATTCACTGCACCAGCTTGTTTCCTTTCTCTCTCCTGCCTGCTTCTTCCCTCATCCTATAACATTTACTCTATTAATTTCTTTCTTTTTTCCTGTTCTTCTGATCTTGCACTCCCCTTTTTATATGCTGGGGAGCGGTTGCAACTGTATTCGCCTGATTGCTGCCCCAGGCTGTTATTGAGACAATCAGACCGACCGCATGTGCCTGCAAGGCAACGCACGGTCAGCCAACTGCCTTGCATCAACCCAGACGCCATTAGCAGAGGAAGAATAAGATTTTGATTGGACTTTTGTGATGGATATGTTATAGGACAGACAGAAGTCCATGCTATTGGAAGATTATGGAAGTGGGAGTGCATTAAGTTGGTAGAGAATTTGACAATTTAGAGATAGGTGTAGTATAAAATTTGGTGGCAGGTTCACCTGTTCTTTTTCACTTCTATAGGGCAAGTTATGGGTAGAATAAAGGGACTGTGAATGTCAGAGACTTAAGTGTTGGGGCACAGTAGAAATGGGAAAGCTGGCATGAGATTGGCAGCATGGTGAAAAAGGTATAATACATTTTAGCCTTGATTTGTCCTATGGGTCTGGTACTGGACAGGCCAAGATGAGCATTGACACTATGATGAGGATCACGACAGCATGTGGAATGACCAGATAAGATATATATATATATATGAAAGGCACTATATAATAAATACCTGTTGTAGATAGATAGTGGCTAGCGCTGCTGCCTCGCAGTTAGGAGACCTGGGTTCGCTTCCTGGGTCCACCCTACGTGGAGTTTGCATGTTCTCCCCGTGTCTGCGTGGGTTTCCTCCGGGTACTCCGGTTTCCTCCCACAGTCCAAAGACATGCAGGTTAGGTGCATTGGCGATCCAAAATTGTCCCTAGTGTGTGCTTGGTGTGTGTAAAGGTCTGCGTGACCTGCGGTGGGCTGGTGCCCTGCCTGGGGTTTGTTTCCTGCCCCTGTGTTGGCTGGGATTGGCTCCAGTGGACCCCCGTGACCCTGTAGTTAGGATATAGCTGGATAGATAGATAGATAGATAGATAGATAGATAGATAGATAGATAGATAAGTGCTGCTTCAGTTTGACCCCCCAAAAGCTGTACCCCCTCCCAAATTATTTTTACCAGTCACCACTGATATTGTCACCAAATTTCAAAATCAGTCAAAGCATTTTTGAGATTATAGAGTAAATCTTTAGTCAATAGTAAGTTTTTTTTATTTATTTTTTCAATTTTAAGTTTTTTTTTTACTCCTAAATACTGATATATGACAATGTACCTAGTGCTCTAGATGTAGCATCTTTCCAAATTTCAGCTAAGTAAACGGGGAATAGTGTTTTATTGATGAGCGAGTGAGTGAGTTGGTGAGACAACTTTTTATGTTACATACAATATACAGATGAAAAAATACATTTATGGCAAATGGTATAGTTAAAATGTTTAAGTTATGCTTAAAGATAAATGTTTATATCATGCTCTGAAAATGTATACATTGCAGGATATTAGTCAAGATCCTTTTTTATATACTGTAGTATATTTCATAATTGACAATATTACCAATTATTTTATATATATACTACAATATTGTCTATGAGCATACAAGTTTTACAATCAACAAGCAATTATGTTAAATGTTTTAACTTAAAGGTCTATCTTATATTTCCTTTTTAAAAATGTTGTGTTTTGCACCATTGTGTTCAGTAACAGCTAGCTTTTGGATTTTCAACTAAAGCAAATGTTAAAAAGCAAAATAAGGACTAAATCTGATATGCAGCCCTGATGTTGAAAATCAGGTTCTAAATTATTCCTTCTTTAATGAAACACAAAAATGGCTTGACAATATGAAGTAGTCAATGATAGTTGTAATAAATGATCTTGCGCAAAAAAAAGACTTCTGCAAACAGAAAAAGGTTTGGGGACCATCCCCATATATTGTTGCCCGGACAATAATAACGAAACTGATTCAGATGACATTTTAGTACATTGAATGTTTTACTGTGAACAAAATGGCATTTAAATAACAGAGGGAATAATGGTACAGGAAATGGTTGGCAGGAAGTGACGATTGGAGACAGGAAGCAGTAGATTGTGGGACCGGAAGTGATGTCGTCATGGCAAACCGGAAGTGACATCGTTTCGGCCATTTTGAACCTGGAAGTGGAGCTTCTTAGTTTTTTTCAGGTTTTCTGTAGGTGAAAAGAGATTCAGGTAAGCACCACATGATTACCTTCTGTCTCGCAATATTTCACTCACCTTTAGGCTCTTTGACTGTCTCCAACTCGCACGTGTGTGACATAGTGTAATCATTAGTTGATCTTCCCCCTGTATTTGTCCAAAAAGATTTAACTGGAAATATCCTGTCAGCATGTAATTAATACTAAAAATCTTTTGTTTTCTTTGGCTTGTCTGTTTTTATAGTGAGTTAACATTCTGATGATGTGTTTAACTCCAGATTTTCAGCAGTTTTCAAATTACTAAAACTGGAAATTTAACTAGAATTCTACAATATACAGTATATGCTTTCTGATTTTTTTTATATAAAAAAGAAAAGTATTTCTGCTTGTGTCCAGTGGAAGCCATCTGTCAAGTCAAGTTGGGGAGCATGCACTGGTACAGTGAGCTGCCGCACCCACTACACAACAAAACAACTCCTGGTTGGCAGCCCCCCAGGCAGACACTCAGTCCAGTCCCACCCTCTGGAAATGACTCTCTACCTGCCACAGCCAGGTGTTAGAGTCAAGATCCGTGAATCTTTCTTCACCAACAGATGCCCCACAGCCGCTGGACCCCACAACCTTGCTCAACACCCAGTCCATAAAAGCATTGAATAGAGTAGGAGCAAGAACACACCCCTGACGATCCCCAGAATCAACTGGGTAAAAACAGAGGTTCTGCCTCCACTCTGCACAGCACGCACAGTACCAGTAAACAAGCTGGCCATGATATCCAGCAACCTCGAGGGGATCCCGTAAACCCTCAGTCTGTCACACAGGGCAGTTCGATCAACTGCCGAAAATCGACAAACGCTGCAAAGAAACTCTGCCAATATTCGCGTTTGAGCTCCATGAGAACCCTCAGTGCCAGGATGCAGTCAATGGTAGACTTCTTAGGTGTAAAACCAGACTGTTCCGGTCGCTGGTAGGTGAGCTAGTGATCATGGATCCTATTGAGGACGACCCTAGCAAGGACCTTACCCAGCACCGAGAGCAGTGTTTTCCCCCTGTAGTTGCTGCAGCCAGGCGATCGAATGACAAGTCCCATTTTCCAGTCAGTTGTGATGATGCCAGTCTCCCAAATGAAAGCAAAGATTTCGTGCAATGCCAGGAGGACAGCCTTACCACCAGCCTGGAGAAGTTCACTCCGGATACCACAGATCCCTGCAGGCTTTCCCCTCCTCAGGTGGTTCACCACGGTCACATTAAGATCAGCAGCTATACCCAAATCTGCAAGTTCCTCACACAAACTGCATGCAGACTCTTTAGAAACTGCCTGGTCTTGGAGTCTGGCCAAGTCCAGGATCATTTTCCTAGTAGGAGGTAACCTACTGGACCTAAACTGAATCCTAAGAGTAGCAACAACAAATCTGTGGTCAGAATTCACAAACTGAGCATTTCTGTAAACCCTGCAGTTTTGCAAGAGCCTCCAGCATCTTCCCACGAGGATGTGATCAATCTCCTTCACCACCTCACCAGTATTGGAGTACCAAGTCCAACGATGCGGTTCTGGGCGCTGGAACCAGGATCTAGTGATTCACAGCCCCTGACCTTTTGCAAAGTCAAGGAACATTGACCCACTTTCACTACGGTTACCATGGGGACCGAAACAATCCTCATTGCCAACCCTGTCAGTGCCACTGGCTGGATTGAAGTCACCAATGATCAGAGGAGTGACACCTCGTGGACACCCATCAACCACCAAGTGAAGCTGCGAATAAAATGCCCCCCTCGCTGAGACATCACTCACTGAGGTCGGAGCATACACCAAAACAACAGACAAGGCACCCAGGGAGTGCCGTAATCTGAGTCTCATAATACGCTCATTGAAAGGAGTGACATCGGACACCATCGGAGGAAGCCAATCTGCTACAGCAACAGCTACTCCCCGAGTATGACAGCCATCAGAGAGGCCAGACCAATAAAAGGTGTATCCACCTACAGAGATCTGGCCAGTCCCCGGTCTGCGCATCTCTGAGAGTGCCGCCACTGAAATGTGGAGTTTACGCAGCTCCTCCGACAGCAGAGGAAGATGATCATCTTGCCAGAGAGACAAGACATTCCATGCACCTACCCGTATGGGCTACATCAAATTGGGACCCGAGTGCTGCCGTGCAGCGGGCAATGCCTCAGCACCACACCAGTTCCGATCCCCAACAGACCTGACCCCTTTGGCTGTCCAACGGTTCTTCAGGGGATGGGGCTCCCGAGGGCTTTCCCCAGTCCTCTTTCATGATGCGAGCAGCCTTCCTATGGGTGGCTGCAGAAGAGCTACTCCCACAGAAAGCAAAAAGGAGTCCTTTCTGTCATCTCGGAGCTGTGTGAAGTCTTTATACGGTGGCTGAAGTGCCAATCCTGCCACCAACCCCCATGATTTCCCTGCAAGTTGGAGGACTGTTTTCAGGGCTGGATGCAGTTTAATGTCATACCCAGCCATTTGTGATCTTTAAATAAGATATTTTGTTGAACTTTCGTCCATAATGTGTTAATGAATAGTTTTTCTGGTGTTTTGTCAAATGTGCTCAACCACTAACTATGATATCAAACAGAATCCCATTAGTTACAGTTACATGGGATTTAAAGTAACAGATTTTTAGAAAAACATGGAGAGTCTGGTTGTTAACCAGGATGCTCTAGCAAGAAATCATGTATATTTCCTGATGGTAAAGATCAAGCGGGCCTCTCGTGGGCCACTAGGGACCAAAACAGTGGTTGTTGAGTTGGCTTTCGGATGGCTTCCTAGTGTATTGATGAACACCATTGAAATAATAAAGACTGATTTATAATATATTGACTCTGGCTTCCAGAAGGAGTGATGCTTGTTAGTGATTGTAAAAACCTTTGGAAATAAAGACATACTCTGGAAAATGCTTTTCAGGTTAAAGTCCTTGAAAGAGAGTTTCGCTCCCACACCTGTCCAGTTACACAACTGGGTAATTGCATTTGTCATTAGGCAGGGAATTGTTCATGCCACTGATTCTTTGACTTGCCTGCCTCCTTTCATAGAGAGATTCTGTACATACATACATACATGTCATAGAACAGCTGTTCAAATACCCCAAATTGTATTGTACTGTCTCTGACAAATGTACTGTGAAATTACGAAGTCCCAGGTCCTGAAAGAGCATGGAATCCATATCCTTCAGAGACTCCCTGTGCTGAGGTGGAGAGAAAAAGGAAGTTCCACATCAAAATATACAGTAATCCCTCCTCGATCGCTGTGGTTGCGTTCCAGAACCCCCCGCGATAGATGAAAATCCGCGAAGTAGAAACCATATGTTTGTATGGTTATTTTTATATATTTTAATCCCTTATAAACTCTCTCACACTGTTAACATTATTAGAGCCCTCTAGACATGAAATAATACCCTTTAGTCAAAAGTTTAAACTGTGCTCCATGACAAGAAAGAGATGACTGTTCTTTCTCACAATTAAAAGAATGCAAACATATCTTCTCTTCAAAGGAGCGCCGTCAGGAGCAGAGAATGTCAGAGAGAGAGAGCGAGATAAAAGCAAACAATCAAAAAATCAATACGTTTTTTTAAGTATGCCAAAGCACCGCGATAAAGCGGCATTTTGTAGAGGAGCGTCCATATCCTCTAGGCCAGGGGTATTCAATTAGATTTTTCATTGGGCCAAATTGTCATACGGCTTTTGCCAGTGGGCCGCACATTTCCCTGTATTTCTTGTATTGTACCATTGATACAAAGCACCACTGCATTTTCAACATTTTTATTTAAATGAGTCAAATGGCATTAGAATTAACCGCTGGCTTCTAGTGCAAATAATTAAAACTGCAAAACATAGCCAGCTTTAGTTTTAACAGAAATCTGAGTCACAAACTCACAGTGACAGTATTTGCTTTTTGCTTAAATAAAATAAAGCCTAGAAAACAATAATTACAATTTCTTTTTGTACAAATAAGAGCAAAATATCACAGTCACAAACTCACAGAAACAGTAATAATTGTGCAAATAAGAACAAACATAACTTTGAATGAAATCACAAACTTAAACTGCTGGCTTTTAAAGCATATAAAAGGAAACAAAAAAGTGTGTCTAGTCTTCATACTACAGGAAATTTTGATCTCTCTCTCTAATGAGAAAAGTGACACTTCATTGACTGGGCAAGACGAGAAAAATTAGGTTCATATGGGGTGACAGCAATCCGCAAACAATGATGCAGATGCTCATTTGTCAAGGAGATCCGATTGTCTGTTTTTATGGCATTCATGTGAGAGAAGGATGATTCACATGTATATGTTGATCCAAACATTGTTAACACACACATGGCCAATTTTTTAATGTTTTGGAACATCTCTGGGACAATGTGCTTTGTCCAAAGCTCTGTGCAGCCTTTTTCCTGAAGGACATCATTTAATTCACATGATGCTTGCATTTCAATCATTTCAGGTTGCAGGGGACCTTCATCAATGCCATGCAACTTTAGGAACTCTGCTGCTTTCGGGGAAGTAATGGGTGTGCTGGTGAAAGGGTTCCTCACAACATGCAGCAACTCTTTGGGAATGTCAAAGTCATTGAATCTCTGTGCAAAGTTGTGTTTCAAATGGTCCAGAAAGTCTGACATGACCTTTGTGACTTTACTACTTTGTGATGACTTGATGAAGCCACTGAGGGTTGGAAAGTGCAGCAGTCTGCTACTGAGATCAGATGAAAAAATATCTAGTTTATTTTGAAAAGCAGTTAGCATTTCAACCACATCAGCAACTGTTTTATCTCTCCTCTGAAGTCCCAGGTTAAGTACATTCAAAAGATGAAGGATATCACATAAAAAAACACATCTCAGACACAAATTTATCATCCAACATGTTGGTCAGAAATGTTTCAGCCTTTCTGTGCTTGCATTCACAAAGGAAAGTGATGATTTCTCCTCAGTTCACAGACTCTCATGAGTGAGTTTCCCTGGCTTAACCACCTCACATTGTTATGCAAAAGTAGGTCAACATGCTCAGCTGACATATCAGCAAGAAGTTTGCAAAACAGTCTAGACTAGTGAGACTAGATATTGATCTGATAAAGTTAAATTGTAGCCATAACAGAATCCATTGTGTTTTTCAACTCACCACTTAATTGTGGGCAAAGGACACTCTGATGGATGAGGCAGTGCAGCGACTTCATTTTTGGCGCAAGTGCAGACAGCCGTGCAGACAGTCCTTTGATCTTCCCTGCCATCGAGGGCGCACCATCTGTAACAAGCAGGTTGATATGCTCCAAGTCCAGTCCGTTCTCTTGAAAAAAATCAAAAATCTTCTGGAAGAGAATTTCTCCTGTTGTATTCCCTTCCAGTGGTATTAATCCCAATATGTCCTCTTTGAAACAGTGACCATCGAAAAATCGCACAAACATGCAAAGTTGAGCTACATCCGAATTGTCTGTTGATTCATCCACAGCCAGAGATATGAAATCAGCCTTCCTCAGTTGTCAAAAACATCCGTAGCTAAAACGTCCACCCTTCTCGCAGCTGTTGTATCGAACAGTGGGATTGATTTAATCGAAGATATAACTTGCTCTTTCACTTTTTCATCCATTACCACCTCCTCGACAGCAGCATGTATCCATTCTTTTACGGTTTCAGAATCTGTAAATGGTCTTTTATTTTTAGTCAGTATCCATGCAATTCGGAGAGATGCTATTGTAGCTTTCTGTTGCAAAGTGCAGGTTCGGGTGAAAACCACACAACTTCGCTGGTAGTTTTGAGTCAGTGTCTTTATTTTTGTCTCGAGCCTCTGAGCCCGGGGATATTCATTATCAAAGTTAGTGTGAGTCGTCTGGAAGTGCCTCCGCAAATTGTATTCTTTATTTACCGAGCAAAATGACAAGACACACAAGGCACATGGGTTTTCCCTCAGCATTTTGTATGTGTGCATACTTATCAGTTTACTCGTTGTTAAATTTTCTATTTTCGCTGTCAACCTTACGTCTCTTCTCTTTTGAATGTGACTTGTTCGCTCTGTTTTAAACGGTCATAAACTTTCCATCATGAGCGTAAACAGCTGCGCGACGTCCCGTAAAAAGTTGCAAAATGTTATAAACTGTTGCGCTTACAGTTAAGTCGCAGCTATTTAATAAATAATTTATTAAGAGGTATGTAGTCAGTGGGCCGGTCCAAAATGACTGATGGGCCGGTTCTGGCCCGTGGGCCGCCTATTGAATAGGGCTGCTCTAGGCAAACGGCCTCTGTGCAAACAGCCCCTCTGCTCACACCCCCTCCGTCAGGCGCAGAGAATGTCAGAGAGGGTGAGAGAGAAAAGCAAACAATCAAGCACCGCGTGGGAAGCATATCTTATATCATTGAGGAGTTTTAGTTAATATGTAATACATGCTCTGATTGGGTAGCTTCTAAGCCATCCGCCAATAGCGTCCCTTGTATGAAATCAACTGGGCAAACAAACTGAGAAAGCATGTACCATAATTTAAAAGACTCATTGTCCACAGAAATCTATCTGCGATAGAGTGAAGCCGCGAAAGTCGAAGTGCGATATAGCGAGGGATTACTGTACATTCATTTAATTTGCAGTGTCTTTTCTATTGTCCGGTCTGTGTATGATGTTAGAGAGCTTGCTGGTAAGCTCTTCCTGCATCTTCTTCATCACTGTCATGGTTGTTCTGATGTAATCTGTAATGTAAAAAGGGATATACTGTATCAAAAATTATAAAAGTACAAGTAGATTGCTACTCTGTCTACTAGGAGTTATGTGTACACAATACTCACTGTCAAGCACATTCTGATCAGGCAGGTTCAGCTGGGATCCCAGCACAGCTGGACCATCAGCTGTAAAAGTGGTCAGCTAGCCAGCAGTGAACCTGCTGAATGGTTACCACTAATATTCTAGCAGCTACGAGTCGCTGTTGAGCTGCTAACTACTGAACGGCCAGCTTCCAGCAAGCCAACAGTTGGCCACCGACTGAAAACTCTGTTGGCTTTTAGCTGTCCCCCGGCTGTTAGTCAGGTGACAATCTGCCGACTGGCGGTGTGTCACCCCAAAACAGACAGCAGGCCAACAGATGCTTGCTTACTGAGTTCTTCTTTGGCTTTTGTACTCCCCATTTTTAATTGGTCCATATTTTGCTTAGGCCCATCATCTTCTGACAGTAGTTTTTATTAATATTTTTATATATTACTGTCAAGGTGAAGTCAGAAAAATACATTTACAACTGTACCAAATCTTTAGGAATAGAGATTACACAAAATAATTGTTTTTATCTGTTACAACAGGACATTAAATAAATAATGTGACAATCAAAAAGCTACCCTTGTGAAAAAAAATACACTTAAAATAAACAGTGCCTGATAAACGTACCCATGATCATGAACTTGTTTCTGGAAATCAGTGGTAAGAAAGCACTGAAAATGATGTGCTGTTATACGGCATACTGTAATATTTAAAATAATAAAACACAAAACAAGAAATATGTAAACATCCTCCATGTACCATTTATATCACTACTGCATCACTGTATATTTTCAAGTATGAATTTGTCATACTAATGAGGAATTAGATGAGGGTTATATTATATAAACCAGGGTGTTTGAGAAAAAAAGAGTCTGCATTAGTTATTAATAAATTATTGGCAGTTGGAGGCAACTGGTGAGTTATGATTCTGTTATAATAAATATCTATTTCCTGATGTCATGTTACCTTTTTCATATCTGTTCACAATTTATACCATCATATCTGTTAGTGATTGATACCATTTTGAGTTCAATAAAAAAAAGGATACAAAAAGAGTATTACTAAATGGTACATGTAATTATGTACAGATATGGAATAAAGCATTTTTAATTTAAAATCAAAATATGTATGCATCCATTAATTGTACAGCTATCTCAAAATCAGTAACAATTTTCCAATAAAAATGAATGAAATATGTTACACTACTGTAACCCATTTCAAGCTAGTTTCTTCTTCTGTTATTAAACAATGAAAGGAAATCCACATGGATTGATATGTTACCCACATTTTTTAACTAAACTAAGTCATTATCTGTCATGTTACAAATGAAAAACATTCATTAATTAGTATTCTTTACATAAATAATTTCCACAGGCTATAATGAATTACAAAGTTTTGACTTAATTTGCTGCTGGTCATACTTTGTAGTACACTATGTCTTCCCTTGAGGATATGTGATGGAAGATCTATTCATGACAGTAAACTGATGGGAATCTGTCACATAAATGACTTTGAATACTCCCACCCATGTACTGAACCTGTTTAACTGAATTTCAGTGTCTCAAAAAGGCAGAGCAGCACTGTGTGGAAGCTAAAACAAACCATGGGGAGGGCATCATAAAATAAGAAGAGAAATGGCCACCCATAAAAGAATAAATATTATGCTGTTTTATTCTCTTCCTGTAACTTTCCTGAGTGATTTGTTTAAGTTATTTTCTGCAATTAGGCTCTAGTGTATGCTTTTCTGTTTGTTATCTCAGACTTTTAAAATAAGACAGCTTGGGGCATCCAGAAATCATTATGGCTTATTTTGAACCATAATATTTTTTAATATGACATGTTTTAGAATGTGGCAGGCAACAATATAAAAAGAATGAATTTTAATGTTGACCTACCTGAAGGTTAACCTTTTAATGAATTAAGCCTTGTGTAATGCATTTTGTTACAATCAACGAGACCTCAACTTTGTTGCATAACAATGTTTTTATGCAGTCATTATATAAAATCATTCTGGTTTCTTATTTATTATTATTTACATATCTATAAATCACATTACATTTTAGGCTTGTGTGGAAAGTTAAGGTACAATAATAAAAAACTTTCCATCCCAAAAAGGAAAAAGTAGCATTGTCAGTTAAAAACAGGCAGAAAATTGTTAATAAAAATATAATTGTTTCCAGATTAATACCCAGAATTGTTGTTGAAAGATGTGACAGTAACGACTAATAGAGAATTTCTACATAAAATGTATCTTAACACAATGTCATTTGTTTACAAACACATTGTGTTGAAGTACCTAACATAATTATCTCCTTATTTGTTTTCATTTTGTGTCAAGAGGAACAAGTATATACTTGGTACCTTACAGTAAGATTAAATAAATGCACATGAATAATTTTGCTACTATTCAGAAATAGTATTATGATCTAATATATAAAATATGATTTTCATGAGAAATATTTGAGGGCTGTGAATACTGGTATTATATTTCATTTACCACAACAGTATTAATGACTCTTAATTTATTTTGGTATAGTTGAATTAATATTATGCAGCAGATTTGTATTTGTGAAAAATATAAAATGCAGTAGGGGTGGTATGGGAAGTTCGTGTTTCCCTTAATTTATTTTGTTTGCTCTTTCATTTTAAATAAGAAACCTGTTGAAATTGTGAAAGAAGGAAACAATATAATGTGGCTTGATGAATCCATTGCTGATTGTGTGTGCTGTGCCAAGATTATGAAGTATGCCCAATTATGCAGCAAAAGCCAATCTGGCAAACTATCAACAATGTGAGCACAGATGTTGCAGTGGATCATGTGAAAGTTTACAAGTCCAATTGCTATGAAAAGAAAGGAATAAACATTGACTAGGACACACTTATAGAGTTCTATCAAGGGACAAGGGATTCTCTCATTTTTTTAAATTTGAAATATGAATAATGGTTTCATATGGGAAAGAGTTTTAAAATGTTTAGAAAAATAATCATTCTGTGCAAGTGTTACTTTTTCTGTAATCAACAACAATGTAAGTACAGTGGTGTGAAAAACTATTTGCCCCCTTCCTGATTTCTTATTCTTTTGCATGTTTGTCACACAAAATGTTTCTGATCATCAAACACATTTAACCATTAGTCAAATATAACACAAGTAAACACAAAATGCAGTTTTTAAATGATAGTTTTTATTATTTAGGGAGAAAAAAAAAATCCAAACCTACATGACCCTGTGTGAAAAAGTAATTGCCCCCTGAACCTAATAACTGGTTGGGCCACCCTTAGCAGCAATAACTGCAATCAAGCATTTGCGATAACTTGCAATGAGTCTTTTACAGCGCTCTGGAGGAATTTTGGCTCACTCATCTTTGCAGAATTGTTGTAATTCAGCTTTATTTGAGGGTTTTCTAGCATGAACCGCCTTTTTAAGGTCATGCCATAGCATCTCAATTGGATTCAGGTCAGGACTTTGACTAGGCCACTCCAAAGTCTTCATTTTGTTTTTCTTCAGCCATTCAGAGGTGGATTTGCTGGTGTGTTTTGGGTCATTGTCCTGTTGCAGCACCCAAGATCGCTTCAGCTTGAGTTGACGAACAGATGGCCGGACAGGATTTTTTGGTAGACAGTAGAATTCATGGTTCCATCTATCACAGCAAGCCTTCCAGGTCCTGAAGCAGCAAAACAACCCCAGACCATCACACTACCACCACCATATTTTACTGTTGGTATGATGTTCTTTTCTGAAATGCTGTGTTCCTTTTACGCCAGATGTAACGGGACATTTGCCTTCCAAAAGTTCAACTTTTGTCTCATCAGTCCACAAGGTATTTTCCCAAAAGTCTTGGCAATCATTGAGATGTTTCTTAGCAAAATTGAGACGAGCCCTAATGTTCTTTTGCTTAACAGTGGTTTGCGTCTTGGAAATCTGCCATGCAGGCCGTTTTTGCCCAGTCTCTTTCTTATGGTGGAGTCGTGAACACTGACCTTAATTGAGGCAAGTGAGGCCTGCAGTTCTTTAGATGTTGTCCTGGGGTCTTTTGTGACCTCTCGGATGAGTCGTCTCTGTGCTCTTGGGCTAATTTTGGTCGGCTGGCCACTCCTGGGAAGGTTCACCACTGTTCCATGTTTTTGCCATTTGTGGATAATGGCTCTCACTGTGGTTTGCTGGAGTCCCAAAGCTTTAGAAATGGCTTTATAACCTTTACCAGACTGATAGATCTCAATTACTTCTGTTCTCATTTGTTCCTAAATTTCTTTGGATCTTGGCATGATGTCTAGCTTTTGAGGTGCTTTTGGTGTACTTCTCTGTGTCAGGCAGCTCCTATTTAAGTGATTTCTTGATTGAAACAGGTGTGGCAGTAATCAGGCCTGGGGGTGGCTACGGAAATTGAACTCAGGTGTGATACACCACAGTTAGGTTATTTTTAACAAGGGGCCAATTACTTTTTCACACAGGGCCATGTAGGTTTGGATTTTTTTTCTCCCTAAATAATAAAAACCATCATTTAAAAACTGCATTTTGTGTTTACTTGTGTTATATTTGACTAATGGTTAAATGTGTTTGATGATCAGAAACATTTTGTGTGACAAACATGCAAAAGAATAAGAAATCATGAAGGGGGCAAATACAGTAGTTTTTCACACCACTGTATACTGTAAATGTTTACAGTTTGTTTTCTTATATAATGATGTTATGTAGTATAAATGCATATGTACTGTATATGTTTACTGTTTCAGAGATTTTATTATAAAACAGAAATTTTCACTTAAATTAAGAAACGTTTAAAGTCAAACTATATTAGTGTTAAAGTCAGAGTTATATAATACATTATATGGCTCTCTGTATCAGTCATTAAAACAACTTCATAGTTCAGTTATCATAATCCATCCATCCATTTACTAATCTTACTTTTCTGTTGTTTGGTTGTAGTATCATGGCATACATTTTTTGAAAATCAATTATCAGTTCATCACAGGGCACTATCAAACCAATTTACAGTTATTAATCGCACAGTTAGAATGTGACTGTGCATTTTAAAACCAAGTGAAACTCAAAATAAGCCCAAAAAGAATATGTAAATGTCACGTACATAGCAAGTGGGCTGGGGACTGTACCAGAGTACCGAGAGTTGTGACTCCCATTTTGAAAATTACACTTCAGATTTAACTTTTAATAGTTCTAGCAATTTTGCTTAAAATTCATATTCTGGTGATTTATTATTTTATCTTATTATAGACTTATTTTATTATCCTCATTGTTACCTATATAAAGCATGTGGCAAAAAGTTATTTAAACTGCTGCAGACCACAGGCCAGACAGATATCTTTCCTTGTACAGAGATCAAGGTTGGTGACACCTTAAAAATCCTATAGCTGTTCTTAGGTATTGTTTTCTGCCTGCTCCAGGTATTATAATTCTGGCCTGAAAAACAACAATAGCCTGAATAGTTCAAGAAAGGATTTCAAGAAACATGTGTACAAATCATGAAATGTATTCTGCAAAGAAAAAACTGCCTCAAGCCAAAATAATTCAAAACACACACACACACTTGAAAGGGAGCTGAACAAAAAAAGTCATGAAATGCTAATGTCTGATCAATAGTATTAGGTTTTACATTGAAGGTGAGGGAGGTCATCACAGGTACAGTGATAAGGTGCTCCACTCCCTTAGGTTCCACATACAAATAACAAAGAAAAAACAAATAATATTGACAAAATAAAAAAGTCAAAAGAAAAATAGCTAAATAATAGTAAAGGAAAAATATTTGCTGGAGGACAAATAAAAACGAAGACAAATTAGCAAAAAAACATTTATGTTGCCAGATATTTCCAAATAAAGTACAATAAACAACAAAATAAATAAGCAAAGATAAAGGAAATAAACGACACGGAAGGAAACCAGCCCAAAACATGAAACTAAGTAAAAAAAAACTAATAGCTTTTCAAACAATGGATCACAGGTTTTGAATAATTTTGTTCATACCACCTAAGTAAATCTTAATTGGTAAATGATGATCTATAGTATTTATTTTATCATACTTTAGATTTAATACACATTTCTGCCCTGACGAAGTATGCCCGTTGTTAGATGTAGTTAATCTCTGTTATTTCCCCATTCATGTCCCCACAAATAACAAAGTTATTGTTGTGGTCATTGGAATTATTCAAAATTGTTATGGATAGCCGTGAGGCCACACAACAGAGTGCTATGTGCCTTTGTTTTTTAAAAAGAGTGAGTCATGCATGTTTGTGAGTTCATGACAATTTGTAAAGCTTTCCACAACCATACTTTTGTGTTTAATCTGTCTTATAGTACTGTGGGTCAAAGTACAGGAATGAGTCCAGACATTCACTGCCATGGGCATTACTATTTTGGGAAACTAAAAACTTCAGTGTGGCTGAAACTTCAGATTTTCCTGTGAACTTTAAAGACTATAATTCATGTAATTTTGTAGCTAGGCACGATTAAATGTGATTAATATTCACAGTGGTTGTTTTTACTTTAAAAATAGCCTCCGTATTAATGATAAAGTAATTTGCTGCGCACAAAGCGATGTAGACGTTACAAACATACCTTAAAATGCATCTGCCTTTGGCTTAGTGATTTCAAATAATAGCAATAACAGTTATGGTAACATCTATATATAGTGACTGAGTTGTTTACCAGGGTCACTTACTGTTAACATTGTTCAAACTAGAAACATCATGAATATGGTAACATTTTTTTGATACTGTAAGTGCAATTTGTGCTTTATTTCACCATTTCTCTAATATATTTTTTTCCTTAGTTCAAATAGTTCCGTCTTTTAATTTAGGACTTCTCAATTCAATTAGCCATTATTGATTTAATTGAGAAATAAATGGTAATGCCATTCATTCATACTAATTATCGAATGATAAGAAATGTGGCCATTCAATATAATGTGCAGGATAACTGATTCAATAAATATAATATTGTACTATTAGTGTTTAGAAACAATCAAACATAGACATTTAAATTATTTAACTGGCTGGTGTGTGAGTGTGTATGAGGGAGTCCTGCAGTGAACCTGTCCAAGGGCCTTATTTATAAAGCCTGCATACACACGAAAAGAGGCTTGAAACATTGAATGCAACTGCCAACAAAAATGCTGGAATTTATAAAAGAAAACTTGATGGGGGATCATGCATGTATCTGGCAAATCTGACCTATGAGTACAGGTATTCAACATTTCCTAAAAAATGTGCAATGGCGACACTCTTGATCAGGTAGGGAAATGCAGCCAAACCAGCCAAATGACAAATCGTACACATTATAATATATTTCACCAAGTCGTTATTATAATGTATGTTGATGACAAATATCTTATGCCTCAAAAATGATGAACATGATATATAGACTGTATTTATTGTCCTTTTAAGAGAGTCAACATAGTGGATTTGCAATGAAGACCTTTTTTCGTTATTCATTAGTTCATATCAGCTACCTGTTGTCACTTCTCAGGGAACTGGCCTACAGGTCAGGAATATCAGAGGCATGCTTTACTCTGTTATGCCCGCTGTGTTGGAAGCCATTAACTGACTGGCAAGGCACTACATCCAGTTTTTGGATGGTGTGGGTGCACATAGGTAAAACATGTTTTTGCTAACAAAAAAGGCAATTTACAGAATTGCCTAGTTCTCCTGATGTATTTGGAGCAAGTTACTAAACTTATATTGCAATAAGGGCCTCTAGCAAGAATGAAGCTGCTTTTGCTAACTGTGAGCAGTGACATTCCATTAACGCACAAGTCATCTGTGATACCAAAATAAGACTGACAGACTTTGTGCTTTGGCGGCCTGGGCCAAACAGTGATGCATTTACTTTGAATTATTGTAGCTTTGACAGACATGATGGTACTGTACATGTTGGTTGGTTCACTGGTAAAGTAACTGGCTGAACCCTTACTTTTTCATACAGTCTGTACTATACATTGTAACAGCAATCATGCCATTTGCCAGGTTATAATGGCTACCTGTTCAGATGCCAGAGCCTTATGCCTTTTCCTGACACCTAGAATGCAAAGGAGAGGCATTATAATGACACATATGTTCTTGCACTCTCAGTTGCAAAGGGTAGCCAGACACTCTTAACACTACAATTACCAGAGCCTACGGAAAAACTCATAGATCCGGATCACCTTAAATCCATTCGCGCCTCTCCGTCAGCGTCTTTTGTCCTGTAAATGTGCCGATAAAGACAAGCAGCAAGCAAACTACTGAAGTATGAAAAATTGTTTTTGTTTTAAAAATGTGTTTACACAGATTATTGTAGAAATGGAACACACATGAAATGCATGTGTTCCAAATAATGATCTATTATTTCCACTTTAAAAATCCAGCACTTCACTCCCAGATGATCGAGGCATGAGATGGGAGAACTTTGTGCACGTTCTGTGGCGGTGGGGTGATTGAATAGTAGGCTGCTTGCTGTTTGTCTTTATCGGCACATTTACAGGACAAAAGACGCTGATGGAGAGGTGCGAACAGATATAAGGTGGGCTGGATCTAAAGGTTTTTTTGTAGGCTTTGGTAACTCTGGTGTTAAGTGCAAGAGGTGATGTCAGCTGGGAGGCTGCTGTACTAGCCAATGAAGTTCTGCAGCATTGTGACTGCATATATAGGAGTTTAATTATTATATTCCATATATGGATAGTTAATGGCAACCTTTGAAAGTACGTCCCCATACACACATTTACAAGGTGATTGTAATTTATAAATGGTACATTTAATAGAAATGTATGGATGCACATTTTTTAAATGTATCTTTTTATCATATGCTTTATTCAGTTTTTTTGGCAAGTTCATATTTTCATGCTTAAATCCATGTAAATGTTTA
Source organism: Polypterus senegalus (assembly GCF_016835505.1). Lineage (NCBI taxonomy): Eukaryota > Metazoa > Chordata > Cladistia > Polypteriformes > Polypteridae > Polypterus > Polypterus senegalus. The sequence goes on along the minus strand of NC_053158.1, from coordinate 139,373,371 downwards.
TTAAGGAGACCCCATGTATGAGTCATGCTTTGTACCATGTGCTGCTAGGATAGGTTCCAAGCTATCATTTGTCCCAAAGACAAACTAATTAGGTTTAATACAAAAAGAAGCACCAGAAAATCACATAATAAGATAAATAAGACCAGGAAAAACTATAAACAATTCATTAAATGAAAGAAGAGGAACAAACAGTAATGATCTCAAATAATCCTAAGGACACTGGAAAAAAGGCCAAAAACTAAACTTAAGTAAGCAGAATAGTGTAAACTTGACATTTGTCAAGTGACAATCCAAAAGCAAAATTCTAGACCAAAGCCATTCAAAAAGTCCTAACCAAAATGTTTTCAAGTAAATGCAAAAGAATGCCTAACACAAAAAGTCTAGAGTCAAAAATGGAGAGACTTGGGTTAATAATCTAAGCAGAAAGGAAGAGAATTAGAGAGGAGCCAAAAAACACAACAGCCAAGGAGCCTGCTCTCTTTTAGAACCCTCTCAGGTGATTGCCCACCTCCAATAAAATCAGGAAAAGTAAGAACATAAGGGATTGGAATCAGAGCACAAATAGCAGAGAAGCATGGAAATGAAAAATACAGATGCAAGGTGCAGCTGCAATTATAAAACTGAACCTTAGTGACACTGAATTGTCTTAAGTGGATTCAAGAAAGGTGTGGTATGTTTAATAACAGTTAAGTAGATCTATCTGTGTATACACATACTAAAATAACATGCAGTACTGCTGAATATTCTGAGACTTTACATGAACAGACGGATGATATGCTGCCTTATTTCTATCCAGACTCTTCACTTCAAAATGTACTGATAATGAAAAATTATCAGAACACTAAGATAAGATAAAGTATATTTCCTGTCAATTCTAATCCTACCCTTTGTGAACTTTGACCCGGACACAGACAGACGGACATCATATTGTCACCACACACTGTTTATTTACAACTATTATGTACAAAAGTCACGTGCTCACAAAACCCCAGTGCCTCTTGCACCGATTCCCCAATTGTCCAGGCTCACAGTCCTTTGTGCCTTTCCTTCCTGGCCGCCTCCAGTCCTCACTCCAGCTCTGTCCACTACCGCCCGACATCCACTGCTGACTGGAGGGAGGCGGCCCCTTTTATAGGAACCCGGATGGGCTCCAGCTGCTTCCCGGCAATCAGTCCTAGCCACACCCCAGTGTGGCAGAAGTGCCGGCTGCGCACCCGGAAGCCGTCCATGTGTCACCTGTCGTCTTCCCCCCAGCACTTCCTGGTGTGGCGGAAGTGCTGGGCTCCAGGGTTCATCAGGCACCTGGGCGCTGCCTGGTGGTGGCCACGGGCCCCTACAGGGTTGGGCTTCCAAGCCCTCTACCTGTGGCCCCCAACATAACCAGGATGGACGCCCCCTCGCGGTATGGAGGAGGCACAAGCCCTCCTCTGGTCGGCCGGGGACCACACCTTGTATATTTACTTTGTTACATAAAAGCATTTGTCTGTAATACAGATACAGTAGTTGTTGACTTATGACCTATGCATCTTATGACCATTCGTCTTACATCTGCTACCGTGTCTCGTGGGCAGTTTTCGCCACGCCAGCTCTCTTCTTCCTACTACGTGCACATTGATCTCAGTTTATTTCCTACAGTGGTAAAGTTCAGTTACATTTAGCATTTTTTTCAAAACCCCAATCATGTCAACTAATTTGAAAGTGTCTTTGTCTACTCCTCTACCAGCTAAGAAGGAAGGAAAGGCCATTGATTTTGACACAAAAATGAAGGTAATTAAGCAGCATGAGGGAGTAAAGAAAGTGGAAAGGATGATAGAATGCACCTACATTCTCAAAGAAGCCAAAAGCATGCCTGGTTTTAAGGGATTTAAAGATAGGCTGACTTTGCTCCTATGTGGGAACATAGCAAGTTTTAAGCTGAAGCCTTTTCTAATTTATCATTCTGAAAACCCACATGCATTCAAGAATGTGAACAAGCATATGCTGCCTATATACTGTACTTCTTTTCAAACCGAAAAGCCTGGATAACTCAAGCATTATTTATAGACTGGTTCATGAATTGTTTTATACCTCAAGCTTGTGAATATTGCTTGGATAGCAATATTTACAATATTCAATATTATTCAGTATTAATGATCTTGGATAATGCACCTGGCCATCCATCTCATCTGGATGACCTACATTCGTATGTGAAAGTTGTTTATTTGCTGCCAAACACAACTCCACTCATTCAGGCTATGGACCAAGGAGCAATTGCAATATTTATGGTGCAATATCTCTGAACCACTTTTGCCCAAGCTATAGCTGCAAAAAATACCGACCCAGAATTATTTTTTTGTGAGAGTTTTAGAAACAGTACGATATTTTTTAATGTATCAAAAATATCACTACTGTGTGGTAGGCTGTTACAAAGAAATGTAGCTGGAAAAAGTGTGCTAAGTGATGTGTTAATAATTTTTGATGAATTTTAACAGTGGACATGAACTTGAAATAATTACAGAAAATATAGTAACACTGGCAAAGGAACTTTTTTTGGAGAGTGAAGTGGAAGATATTGAGGAGCTGCTAAATCAGGAATTCTGAGAACTTATAAATGAAGAACTTATCACTTTGAAAGAAGAAACAATGGCTGAAGAAGAAAGAATGGAAGAAGAAGAAGAAGAAAGAAGTCAAGGAAGAACCAGAAAGTAAATTCACCACTCTGAGGGGTTTTCTGAAGGTTTTTTCAACTAAACAAACTTCTCAAATATTTTGAGCAAATGGATCTAAATATCAAAAGATTTGCAAGGACTAAACGAATTGTACAAGGTGCTTTTCATCCATATCATGAAACTTACAAGCACAAAAAGAAACAAACAATTTAGACAAACCTCAGCACAATTATGAAAAAAACAACTCTGACATGGATGATCCATAGCCAAGCAGAAATGATCAATAAAACATTTAATATTTTCTGCATACATTTTCTATTTTTGTATGATTTGCAAATATCAAGCCAAATGTGATTTGATCGGTATTTGATCTAAGAATTATAAAACAGGAAAAATATCTTCAGTACTATGAAAATAAAAATATCCTCACGATGTACAAGTAAAGTTAATAAAAAGGTTGTAAAAATAAGAAAATGGCTGAATAATAATAATTTTTTACATTTATGTACCACTTTCCTCACTACTCAGAGCACTTTGTAAACTCCACGCAGGGAGTACATGGGACATGAACTCATGATCTCCTGACTTCGAGGCAGTCACACTATCACTGCACCACCTGTCGATTTGAATGTACCAGTCCATCTTACGACCAGTCTGTCAGAACTGAACGTGGTTTTTCTTCTTCCTCCTCCTCTTCATCTTCTCCTACTTCTGTGTGGAGTCAATGAATGTGCTTGACCAACCTTCTCCATACCAACGTTATTATAGTTTTGAATTTTTATATTAGCTTTTATTTCAATATTTTTTTTGACCTTACTTGGAAATTCAGTTTAGTTTTAGTTTTCCTTAATCACATATTTTTAGTTTTAATTTAGTTTTTATTTCCAAAGACATTTCTATCTACCCTATATATATATAAAATACTAAGCCTAAAAGTGCAACGATTTTGTGCAACGATTTTATGTGACATTTTTGTGTCATGTTTTTTGTCATGCTTTAAATCGGGCTTATGATAAAACCTACATATATATGTTTGGTATCATTCTTTTCAGAATTTATTGAACTTTAATGTGATGTTGTTAGATTTTCAGATTCTTATTCTGTTTTTAAATTATAAACTAAAAGTATCAAGAACTCACGTCCCGTGAGACGAGACTTTGTGCCAACAGATTTAGCCATGCCCAGAGCCAGAAATAAAAGACAGAGTAGATGACAAAGACAGCTGCTGTACAGGCATTTAATTATATATATACATTTACAATTTTTTAAATATTTTCTGTCATTTGTAATAAACAAATGTGGGCTGACTGTTGGCACTTTTCATCTTTTCCTTTTCTTGCCCAGAATGGGCCAATTTGTAATGAAATTTAGCTGAATTGTAAGGTTTGAAGTTTTTTTTTAATATCTACAGCATCCGACATATCCTGCCCCAAGACAATGTGCTTATAATTAATGCCTTCAATATCACATCCCAAAATGTATCATTACTAGGCTTTGTTATTTTCTACCAGGCATATTGATCTCTGATTCCATCTCAGGGACATAAAGTTTATAGTTAGAATTTTGCCTCCTACAAGGCTGAAAGGATATAAAAAATCAGAAAAATAGATTCTGCTGTGGTCTAACAGATTTGATCGTGAAAATTGTGGAGGCTTAGTGAGAACAGAGCTCTTAGGTTTGAATCAGCATTCAGACCCCAATTAGCTCTATTGAGGGAAACAAAGAAAAACAAGCACGTAGTAGCAAGGTTAGAGGTAGTGAGATTTGAATAGCCCGTGCATGAGAATAGTAAACCCTTAATAAGCACAGTAAGAGCAGGTAATAGGAGTATGGACAGCCACAAAACAATAGAAACAGTATCTGAGATTAGGAACAATATTTACATTTCCTAAACCCGCATATCCAGAGCAGGATCACAGGAAACTTGGAGCGTATTACAGCAGGTTTGGATGCAAGGCAGGATAATCCCTGGTATGCAATATGTATGATATGGCTGATGTTAAGAACAAAAAGAATATGATATTTCAACTGTCTGTTTTCACAGAGAGAAAATTGAAAAAAGCAGGACAAATATTTTGAAACATAATTCTACTACTGGGTTATTTTCACAATATTAGGTATTTTGAGCTGTGAATGTATAATTAATAAACACAGAATAAATACAAAATCACATAAATATGTTTAGTTTTTCTGAAGTTGGCAGACTCTTTTCACTTACTTATCTGAACTTCAGTAGAGACACTGCCAACTCAGGAGTTTTACAAGGTTTGTATCACTTTGTGGTTAAATTACCTTTTTAAAGTGGTGATCATGTATGTTAACCTAATCAGTCTTTCGATCAGTGCCATTTTATTTTCAAAAAGGATTTCTCCTGTCCATACGGTAAAGATTTTGTTGACCAGTACATTTTGACTTCAGGCGTCTGAGTTACATCTTAATATGCAAGAAGTGCAAAGACGTGGTAGTTCATCATAACAAACGTCAGACTCACATGCAGCCTGGAATTTGGCTTAGTGTGTGTTGTTGTTTAATAATAGCTGTGTACTGTATATACTGTATCTTGGGCTCAGTCTAATTACAGCTAACATGCCATCATTTATGAACAGACTGAAATTCTGTAAGGGTTTATCTACAGTATATCTAATACTTCTCTCTTGAGCCCTGGAGATCCAGTGAACAGCAGCTTTGAAAATTACCGAGCACCTTGGTCTGCTTCAATAACACTTGAACCAGACTCTATCATGTTGTCACTGTCAGCTCCTGAAGAGCTGTCACTGTTATTACAGTAAATCGCTTTCTGTTTCCCATGCTTTATGCACCTGTATTCAGCTTGCTTTGTCACCGAAAATGCTGTCACCAGTCACCATTTACTGGATGAATATATGCGGGTGGCTCATGTTGGATGACTTTCTGTTTTAGAGTTAAAAGTTACAAGGGTTAAAGACTATCCATCCATCCATCCATTATCCAACCCGCTATATCCTAACTACCGGGTCACGAGGGTCTGCTGGAGCTAATCCCAGCCAACACAGGGCGCAAGGCTGGAAACAAACCTTAGGCAGGGCACCATCACACCGCAGGGGTTAAAGACTAACAGCAGGAAAATTTTTTCAAAAACCAAGTATGAAATTCTTATTAATATATTTCCCCGTGACCCTGTGTTCAGATTCAGCGGGTTGGAGAATGGATGGATGGATGGATATTAATATATTTTGATTAATTTCAGGACCATTGCATCCCAGGTTACCCCTTTTTGTAAGTCCGGTTGTCATGAAAACTAAAAATATTTTTAGTAAATTGTTTTATTTCTGTTATTCTTACTAGATACTTTAACAGTTTCATTTAGTTTTAGTTTGGGTTTTTCATTTTGCTTTTGTTAATCATTTTATTTCCATTTATGAAAATGTTTTTATTAATATTTTCAGTTTTGGTTTTAGTTTTTGTTAACTATAATAACCTTGCTCCATATAGCTCAGTCCTACACCTCCTCCTCAGTGAAACTCTTTTCCTTCAGCTCTTTTCTTCCTTTATCCATCCTCCCATGCATTTGCTTCCTCTTTACTTCTATTTCCATCATTCTTTTCTCCACATATTCATTGTCTCTCTTCATCACATGTCTATACCACTTCAACCTACATACCTGTACATGTCATTGGTTTCTCTTCTGCCTGGATATTTATGTATAAATCATTATACATTTTATTTTGGGGACAGAAGCTACATTTTAAAGCAAGTTAAATACATATATCTCTTTTTGTACCATATTGCTCTCGATTATTTGTGCTTTGGCTTGAGTCTGTTCTGCATCAACAAAGAACACAATCCCAGGGAGCAAGTTCCCCCTACTGGAGACAGTGTGACATCCGCTTTATCCCTCCATTTTTCCACAATCCTTAATATTGTCCTTCTCCTTATAAATGGGTACAATCACACTGTCCCTCCAATCCTGTTTTCTCCTGTTCATACATCTTCTGCATTAGATCCTACAACACATCTCCTCCCTCTTCTCATAAACTTTTCCACTCATCTGCTGGAATTACATCCAATTCATTTGCCCTTCCATTTTGGATTTTTTTCAGTGCCTTCTTTACTTTTATGCTCCTTGTTCTTGGTACTAGCTCTTAATTTGTGGCTCCATCTCCAAATACCACCCTTGGATTTTCGTCATTCACCAGCTTTTCGAAGTACCTCTTCCATATATTCTTCATTCTGTCATACTCACTGAAGATGACACTTTGCTCATCTTTCATCTGGTTTATCTGACTAAAATTCTTTCCAGCCTTGTTCCTAGCCTCCACTTTTCTAAAAACAATTCTATTTTCCCATCTCCACTTTTTCTTCTACCTTCTCTAAAGTTTGTGCCTTGGCTCTTGCTACTGCCCTGTTAGCCTCCTTATTTGTCTAACTCGTATGTCTTTATCTTCCTCCCTTCCTGATTGGTACCATATCTTCTTTGCCTTCTTCTTAGTCTTTATCAAATCATGTACCTTTTTTTTCCCACTATCATATCTTGTACTCCTCCTACGCAACACCTCTTCACCTACTCTTAATATTGCTATTCTTCTCTAACTATTCCTCAACTGTCTCAAATGACTTTGCATCATTTCCAAATTTCTCCATGTTCTTAAGCCCTTCCACTTTTAAACTCCACCACTTTATACTTGGTCCTGTTTGCTCTTCTTTTGTTCTTCTGTTCATTCTCCCAGCCCATCACCACCACTTTATGCTTGTCCTGTTACTTTTTCCCCATTTATGACCTTATATGGAAAATGACTGACTGACTGACGACCTTATAATTCTTTATCTGTTTCAAATGAGATCTTCTACATATTAGATCATTTATTTGGCTTTCCCTTTCTCCATTACTGTAAGTCACAAGCTGATTTACTTTCTTTTCAAAAAATGTGTTAACAATTTCCAAATCGAATGTCATGGCAAAGTCTACTATCCTCTTCTCCCCTTCCCCATTTTTCTTCCTTACTCCCCACCTTCCATGTACCCTCTCCATCATCTCTCTACTCTTTTCCACATGATCATTTAGATCACCACCAACAATCACCTTTTCTCTTTCTTGTACCACACTTCATAAATTTGTGCCCAGAAATGCCCTTCTCCTTTTCCTCACAGCCCATTTGAGGAGCATATGCATGAATAACATCAACAACAGTCTCACCAAGGCCCAGCATGACACTCATCACCCTAGTACTCATCATATTCACAATGACAAGACAATCTTTTACTCAAACTCAAAGTGAGATATGTTACATTGTCAATGTTATTCATGTTAAAATAAATGCTTGTTATAACAGTGGACCTTTCTGTTCTACAGTTCTCCTCCCAAAGCTTGTGCTTAAGTAAAGACAGAAAACTAAAGAAAATCAATTTTGTTATAACATCCAAGAGAAAAAAGAAATACAGTAGATATATTTTATCTGAACATTCACATACCTTTACTTTTACACAAAGCACTGAATAAATAAAGTCACATTTAGTTACCACTCAATCAGATTCCTACGCCTGTATACATAAATACCCAATTCCACTTTTAATTATAAAGGTTGCCTTGTACAGATAGTCCCCATATATATATATATTGTGGTCCCCGGCCGGGACGCCCAGGAGGACGAGAGGAGGGCTTGTGCCTCCTCCAGACCACGAGAGGGCGTCCGTCCTGGTTATGTTGGGGGCCTCGGGTAAAGGGCTTGGAAGCCCAGCCCTGTAGGGACCCGTGGCCACCGCCAGGAGGCACCCCGATGCCGGTATATCCCGTGTGGTCTCCGGCCAGGACACCCTGGAGGACCAGAGGAGGGCTTGTGCCTCCTCCAGACCGAAAGGGGGCGTCCGTCCTGGTTATACTGGAGGCCTCGGGTGGAGGGCTTGGAAGCCCAGCCCTGTAGGGGCCTGTGGCCACCGCCAGGCGGCGCCCCAGTGCCTTATTATCCCGGGAGCTTCCTGGTGTGGCGGAAGTGCCAGGGGGAAGACGACGGGGGACACCCGGACGGCTTCCGGGTGCGCAGCCGGCACTTCCGCCACACGGGGTGTGTCCGCGGGAGATTGCCGGGAAGCAGCTGGAGCCCATCCAGGTTCCTATAAAAGGGGCCGCCTCCCTCCAGTCAGGAGTGGAAGTCGGGTGGAAGAGGACGGAGCTGGAGTGAGGACTGGAGGCGGCCAGGAGGAAAAGAGGCACAGGACTGTGTGGCCTGGACATTGGGGGAATCGGTGCAAGAGGCACTGGGGTTTGTAGTGCACGTAAATCTTGTACATAATAGTTGTAAATAAACAGTGTGTGGTGACAATATGATGTCCGTCTGTCTGTGTCCGGGTCCAAGTTCACAATATATATATACAAGCAGTCCCTGGGTTATGTACGAGATTGGGACTGTAGGTTTGTTGTTAAGTTGGAACAGGTGCATTATTTTAACAAATGCTATTGTTGACCGACTGTAACCAAGTGCTCTGCCAATGAATGATGGAGTTTCACCACTCTCTGACCTTTATATTATTTCTGCTTTATTTTCCATAATGATGGTTTTTCTCTTCTTACTGTATCACCATCACTTGCATCAGATTTGTGTTTCAGAGACATTATTGAAAGGTGAAGACAAAAGGTTTATATGAGCTCTTCTGCACAGCACTGTACATTCTATCACAGTATCAAGGCATCCCTTGTCAGCATGTCTGGCGTACTGAACGAGAGACAACTTTCTGCTATGTGCGTAACAGTACAAGTAGGCTTGCTATTGAGAATGAATGGGGGCAGTGAGGGGCAATTCGCCCACCACATAGTCACCTCCACTTGCATACAGTATGCTGCCTGCAGCGTCTGCCCACCAAGAACGAACAGGGTGCGGCCAAAGGCGGGTAATGAATCGTCCACCACTGCCCAAATTCAACAGGCAGCCACCCGAGGCACACTATACAATGCTACCCCGCCGCCCTATTCACCCTCAATGGCCCCTGTTCAGCCACAGCTGGGTCACCGCTTGCAGCAGCTGCGGCAGCGTGGTGGGCGGACAACGAACCGCCCCATCAAGCCTCCATCCTGCACATGAGTGGTAGCTGTGAACCTGGCGTCTATGGACCCGGGTCACTGGCACCCAGCCGCCCACTGAGAATGAATGGGGTGCGGCTCCCACTCCCTCATTCATCAACTGGAGCCACTCGAGGGACACTACACTGTGCAAGCAGCGAAATCGCCCCCTCCAGCCACCACTTGCAGCGTCCCTAGGCCGAAGATGATGGAGCGGCAGTTACTGAGGAGCCTGCGTCGCGTCCCCCAGCAGAAGAAGGAGCAGCTGCAGCCACATTCGCAAGTCGTATGTTGGATGTCCATAACTTGGGGACTACCTGTACATATATAAATATACACAAAAATCTCTCAATACGAACTTACAGCACAAAAGACACTCCTGGTCATATAACCACATACTGTACAGTATATATATATATATATATATATATATATATAAATATACACAAAACACTAGAGACAGACTTGATCTCCACAAGAATCCCGACACAAGAGTCCGATGTTGTATTGTCTGTGAGGAGCAAGGAACACTTTGGAAGGTGGAAGGCAGATTGTTGTGAATGAAAGAAGATTAAAGACAGGTATTCCTGAAGCAAAAAAAATGTTTTAAATCTTCTACCCTCTGAAAATTATTTAGCCAGAGTGTAAGGACAGTCTTAAAAAGGTGTGATAGTGGCCACCTCACTAACCCTGTCATTGCTGACAGCAGGCAGGTCGTTTCTACCTTTTTTTGATTGGTGTTGATAGAACCCATCTTTCCAGTCTTTGCCTTAATTGCAACTGCTATCAGATTACTTCCTTCTCCCTAGTTTAATTTTGAAGGTCAGACCCATTACTGGCTAATGACTGAAACAGTTTGAGATGGAGATCCCACCCACAAAGGGCGACCACCTTGTGGTTCACAGTCCTGTCCTGCAAAAAGCTCCCCCACCTGTATTTAAGTATGTTTAAGTCCAGGTAGTGACAAGCAGCACAAAAAAGAATAGACAATGTACAATGCAACAATGTAGCGGGGCTACATAGTATAGTGTTTTCAATGTTTGTACTGAGTGCGTTTTGTTTCCATCGTCCCATTTGCTGTTTATAATGTGTGTGTCAGAGAATGTTGTCCCCGTAAATACAGGGGGATTGATGATGGATAAAGACTGCAGCCCCATAATGGAAAGCACCTGTTCACAATTAATCAAGTACAGCCAGCTCATCACTATATAACCAACCAGGAGGGAACAGAGAAGGAGGAAGGTGAAAGACAGAGATCACAATTCATTACCATGAACCACCAGTACCTGCTATTTTTCTACATCGCGCTTTGGGATCCTGTTTGTTTTTTGTTCTGCTGGACTTACATCATTTCAATCATCGCCAGAGACCCCGGGGTTGAATTATTGTCCACCACACGCTGAGGATTCACGGTGAGGTTGCTCCATTTTTGTTTTCGGGAAATTCAAACATATCACCTATCTGTTGAACACCTGCACAGGATCGGTACATCCGAATATCACACCTGCGTGACAGGTACAGGATGGCCACAACAACTGCCCGAGTCACACCAGGAACACACAATCCCTCCATCAGTGCTCAGATTGTCCGCAATAGGCTGAGAGAGGCTGGACTGAGGGCTTGTAGGCCTGTTGTAAGGCAGGTCCTTACCAGACATCACCAGCAACAACGCCGCCTATGGGCACAAACCCACCTTTGCTGGACCAGACAGGAGTGGCAAAAAGTGCTCTTCACTGATGAGTCACGGTTTTGTCTCACCAGGGATGATGGACGGATTCGTGTTTATCGTCGAAGGAATTGAGCACGTCTGGGACCTGTTGGATCGCAGGGTGAGGGCTAGGGCCATTCTCCCCAGAAATGTCCAGGAACTTGCAGGTGCCTTGGTGGAAGAGTGGGGTAACATCTCACGGCAAGAACTGACAAATCTGGTCCAGTCCAGGAGGAGGAGATGCACTGCAGTACTTCAAGCAGCTGGTGGCCACACCAGATACTGACTGGTACTTTTGATTTTGAGCCTCCCTTTATTCAAGGACACATTGTGAAACATTTTTAGTTTATGTCTTATGGTGTTGACTCTTTTAGTGTTCATACAAATATTTACACATTAAGTTTACTGAAAGTAAAAACAGTTGAAAGTCAGAGGATGTTTCTTTTTTTGCTGAGTATATATATATATACTAGCAAAATACCCACGCTTCGCAGCGGAGAAGTAGTGTGTTAAAGAAGCAATGAAAAAGAAAAGGAAACATTTTGAAAATAACGTAACATGATTGTCAATGTAATTGTTTTACACACACACACATAAACATATATATATACATATCTATACATATACACATATATACATACATATATATCTACATATATACACATACATATACATACACACATACATACATACATACACACACATATATACACACAAATACATATATATATATATACATACACACACACATATATAAACATATATATACATATACATACATATCTACATATATACACACACAGCTATTTCGTATCAGTGCAATACGCTGCTTGTTAAAATGGATAACTCCCGCTCTTACGTGCAAGTCTGCGTGGATATTATGAACTATCGTATTTGTTCAAGTTCTATTTAAATTTTAAATAGAAGGAATTTTTATTTAGTCGACAGAAATATCTTTGATAGGAATGGTAAAAACAGACAGGAATATTATTCCTGAATAAATCAACTCAAACCTTAAACAACTTATAATATTTTGCTCTCCATAAAAATATATCCTGTCTAAATTATACAAGTTAGAAATAAAGTAAACATTAAAAGAACAAACATTCAAATTTCTTTACTCTTATGTAATTTTATATAAAAATAAACTTAGATTTTAAATATCCCAAAAGATTTTGCTCTCCATAAAAATATATCCTGTCAAAATTATACAAATTCAAATATGAACATGCTGCATAACAAAACCTGGAAATATAAATAAAATGTGTTCCTTTCAGCAATAACAAATCAAATCATTCAGTTGTCTTTGCTCATATGTCATTTTAGAGCTGGACGCCTGGCATCTTTTTTTGGCAACAGGTTCGTTTATGTTTGGTGTGAGGTTCTGTGTTGTGGAGATTCTCAGGATGGATTGCAGGTGCTCATCAGTGAGGCGACTCCTGTGTGCTGTTTTGTTAGTCTTTATCACTGAGAAGAGCTTCTCACACAGATATGTGCTACCAAACATGCACAAGGTTCGAGCCACATGTAGACGGACTTTTTTTGTTCTTCAAAGTCACCAAAGCGCCGTGCAAACTCAGTGCGCTCAGTTTATCAGCAAAGTGCGTATTTGGGAACACCATAGTGACGACTTGGTTTAACATTACTTGGCAACAGGGAAAGAGGGGAAAGTTGCACTGGTGCATTTGTGTCTCCCATAAAAGCAGCTTCACTTGAAATCACTTTGTGATTGTGCACGGGTAAAACGTCCGCTGAAGTGTCAGATTCTTATTTAATTATTCTGCTTTCTGTATCTTCTGCATTGCATTCAGGTTACCCTGATGTTTTGTCTCATAGTGCCGTCTTAGATTAAATTCTGTAATTACAGCCACATTAGCTCCACAAATGAGACACACGGGTTCAGTAAACATATACTCAGCCTCCCATCGCTTTTTAAAGGCTCTATTTTCAGAATGAACTTTTCTCTCCAGCATCGCGTGAGCTAGCTTCGCAATAACTTGCAGCATCATAAGCTAGACTTGATTAACGCGGTAAGTGTTCGGCAAGGCAGCTGAAGCGCTGCATTATGGGATCTGTAGTTTATTGTGTTACCAGCGCTTCATATACCTGGGCCATTAATAACAATAATACAGTATATAAAATGATCTCGCGGGCGGATATAATTACGCCGGGCGGATGTGGCCCGTGGCCCTTGAGTTTGACAAATATGGACATGTGATCGCGCAATTCAGATAGAGTTGACGTGCACTACAGCCTGCATCCTCCCTCGCTCTTACTTTTTACCGTTCATCTAATGAATACACTGAGTATGGCTTTACCAAAACAATCATTGATGGCGAATAAAGTATCCATTATTCGAGTATGTAGATCGGTATATATATATACATATATATATACCCGCGTATCGCATGAGAAGTAGTGTGTTAAAAAGCTAGAAAAGAAAAGGGAACATTTTAAAAATAACGTAACATGACTGTCAATATACAGTATTTGTTTTGTGAGTGTTACTGAGTGTTGCTGTCATCAAGGATTTGATTATCATTATTTCTTTCAATCAGGCTCGTATTTGTAGGATGTGTTGTGTTCAAGTTACATTCCGTGTTTGTCAATCGTTGTAAAGATGACAGGTTTCATTCATCGATTCGTTTCTTACTGCATCAATAAACAGCTCGTCTTCTTCTTTATCTGAGACCTGACACACTGCATGCACGGGTTTTTTTACACTGTCTTCCTTTAGCGGGACATTGACTTTTTCCACCGTGTGCTTTGTTTCCGCAGTAGCTGGATTTATGAATATGCTTATCAGGCGCTTCATATTTTTTGCTGCCTTTTCAATTGTGTAATTCGGTTTTGTTCAGCTCTTTGGAACTGTTGCCTTTTATCTCTGCACTGCGTCAGTTCACGTGAGCCGCTCGGTGTACATGCAACGAAGGTTCCCAGCTGTGCTGGTGCCATCTCGTGCTATGTCCGTGGCTGTATTTAATGTTACCTTAGTCCTGGCACTTAAAACTTTCTCTCACAGTTTCGCTGAGTTTGTGTCAAACACCACCCTGACCATCTCATCTTCCTCTCCATAAACACAGTCCTTCACCCGTGAATATTTAGTGGGAGTTTGCTATTGGATTGCTGCTGACGGACGGCCTTATATGGGCAGGCACTAAATTACAAACGCCAGCGGCAGCCTGTCTATGAACTTAATGTAAAGTGTAGGTTTACATCGTGCTTTGTTTCCGAAGTAGCAGAACTCATGAACATGGTTGTATATGTCACTCGCTCGCTTCTTATTGTTTCACTGCCTTCTCAATTATATAATGCATGTTTTCTTCAGCGCTTTTTGGAGGTCTTCCTGGTTTTCTATGTACTGCGTGATTACGTGGGAGGCGTGATGATGTCACACGAAACTCCGCCCCACGGCGTTCAAGCTCATCTCCATTACAGTAAATGGAGAAAACAGCTTCCAGTTATGACCATTACGCGTAGAATTTCGATATAAAACCTGCCCAACTTTTGTAAGGAAGCTGTAAGGAATGAACCTGCCAAATTTCAGCCTTCCACCCACACGGAAAGTTGGAGAATTAGTGATGAGTGAGTGAGTGAGTGAGTGAGTTAATGAGTGAGTGAGGGCTTTGCCTTTTATTAGTATAGATATATATATATATATATACACAATGCATCTGGAAAGTATTCACAGCGCATCACTTTTTCCACATTTTGTTATGTTACAGCCTTATTCCAAAATGGATTAAATACATTTTTTTCCTTAAAATTCTACACACAACACCCCATAATGACAATGTGAAAAAGGTTTTCTTGAGGTTTTTGCAAATTTATTAAAAATAAAAAAACTGAGAAATCACATGTACATAAGTATTTACAGCCTTTGCTCAATGCTTTGTCGATGCACCTTTGGCAGCAATTACAGCCACAAGTCTTTTTGAATATGATGCCACAAGCTTGGCACACCTATCCTTGGCCAGTTTTGCCCATTCCTCTTTGCAGCACCTCTCAAGCTCCATCAGGTTGGATGGAAAGCGTCGGTGCACAGCCATTTTAAGATCTCTCCAGAGATGTTCAATCGGATTCAAGTCTGGGCTCTGGCTGGGCCACTCAAGGACATTCACAGAGTTGTACTGAAGCCACTCCTTTGATATCTTGGCTGTGTGCTTAGGGTCGTTGTCCTCCTGAAAGATGAACCGTCGCCCCAGTCTGAGGTCAAGAGCACTCTGAAGCTGGTTTTCATCCAGGATGTCTCTGTACATTGTTGCAGTCATGTTTCCCTTTATCCTGACTAGTCTCTCAGTTCCTGCCGCTGAAAAACATCCCCACAGCATGATGCTGCCACCACCATGCTTCACTGTAGAGATGGTATTGGCCTGGTGATGAGCGGTGCCTGGTTTCGTCCAAACATGACGCCTGGCATTCACACCAAAGAGTTCAATCTTTGTCACATCAGACCAGAGAATTTTGTTTCTCATGGTCTGAGAGTCCTTCAGGTGCCTTTTGGCAAACTCCAGGTGGGCTGCCATGTGCCTTTTACTAAGGAGTGGCTTCCGTCTGGCCACTCTACCATACCGGCCTGATTGGTGGATTGTTGCAGAGATGGTTGTCCTTCTGGAAGGTTCTCCTCTCTCCACAGAGGACCTCTGGAGCTCTGACAGAGTGACCATCGGGTTCTTGGTGTCACCTCCCTGACTAAGGCCCTTCTCCTCCAAACGCTCAATTTATATGGCCGGCCAGCTCTAGGAAGAGTCCTGGTGGTTTTGAACTTCTTCCAGTTACGAATAATGGAGGCCACTCTGCTCATTGGGACCTTGAAAGCAGCAGAAATTTTTCTGTAAAATTCCCCAGATTTGTGCCTCGAGACAATCCTGTCTCAGAGGTCTACAGACAATTCCTTTGACTTCATGCTTGGTTTGTGCTCTGACATGAACTGTCAACTGTGGGACCTTATATAGATAGGTGTGTGCCTTTCCAAATCATGTCCAATCAGCTGAATTTACCACAGGTGGATTCCAATTAAGCTGCAGAAACATCTCAAGGATGATCAGGGGAAACAGGATGCACCTGAGCTCAATTTTGAGCTTCATGGCAAAGGCTATGAATACTTATGTACATGTGCTTTCTCAATTTGTTTATTTTTAATAAATTTGCAAAAACCTCAAGTACACTTTTTTCACGTTGTCATTATGGGGTGTTGTGTGTAGAATTCTGAGTAAAAAAATGAATTTACTCCATTTTGGAATAAGGCTGTAACATAACAAAATGTGGAAAAACTGATGCACTGTGAATACTTTCCGGATGCATGTGGTATTATGGGTCCACAGCTCGTTGAGCAAAGGCCATTTTAAATGAATAATCAACGCACCCGAGGCGGGTTCGTGAGGGGGGCGTTGTTGTAGCGAGCCGCGGGACGCTTCGGGATGTGGGCGTTTCTCACCGAGTGCACAGGTGAGGAACTGCCCACATCCGTGATTGATCCCGTGGCTAATGCTGCAGCTGCGATGGCCCCTTGCGTTATAAAAAAAAGAAGCGCGAGTCAGTTTTGGAGAGGAATGAAAAAAGAACGAGATCAGGAAAGAAAGGAAAAGAGAGGACGGAGGTTACAGGGAGCAGGAGTGGAAGCAGGTCGGTGAAAAGAGAGAGAGAGAGCGGTGCGAACGAGCGTTCACGGGCAGCTGCGATGGCCTGGGGTTTTGGGCCTACACCCGGGCGTTTGAGTTGGATGTCGCTCTCGCTGAGCGATTAGGTAGTGGGAGTGACTTGTGGAAAGCGGCAAGCCGCAAAGGGCCGTGGAAAGGCAGCGGAAGTCGGGAGGCTTGGTGGTGGAATCCTCAACGTGGGTGACCTGGCTGTTGTGGGAATCAAGTCTCCGAGGCTGGGATGAGTGCCATACCGGAGCCAGGGATTGGGAGGTCTCCAGTCTCGTGATTGAGAGGGAAGGGCAGTCGCATAGTGAGAGTGGCTTCCCTGTTGCGAAGCCTGGACAGGGAGATGCAGGGGAGTCACATGTTAAAAGAAGCACCGAGCTTGTTGTTTGTTTGTTTTTAAAGACTGCTTCCATGAGAAGATTTTAACCTCTGGTTTTAAGGATTGTTTTTTTTCTATTTGTGTGTTTTAACCTCCACCTTTTCTTAAAGGATTTATTTATTTATTGAAGAGCAGAAGCACTGCACTTTACTTTTTGGAACACTGTTTGTTTTGTTGGATTTTAAATAAAAGCACTGATGCACTTTTTGCACCACCCCTTGCTCGAATTATTTGCCTCCATTGATTAGCTCAACGGTAACATTACCGACGGTGTGGGGTTCAAGTGCTTCAAATAGCAATGGGAGCATGGAGCCAGAACCCACATCGTCACAATGCACTGTATATATATATATATAGTACTGTGCAAAAGTTTTAGGCAGGTGTGAAAAAATGCTGTAAACAAAGAATGCTTTCAAAAAAAGTGTTAATCATTTATTTTCATCAATCAACAAAATGCAGTGAATAAAAAAAAGAGAAATCTAAATCAAATCAATATTTGGTGTGGCCACCCTTTGCCTTCTAAACAGCATCAATTCTTCTAGGTACACTTGCATACAGTTTTTGAAGGAACTCGGCTGGTAGGTTGTTCCAAACATCTTGGAGAACTAACTACATATCTTCTGTGGATGTAGGCTTCCTCACATCCTTCTGTCTCTTCATGTAATCCCACACACACTCGATGATGTTGAGATCAGGGCTCTATGGGGGCCATACCATCACTTCCAAGACTTCTTGTTCTTTTTTACGCTGAAGATAGTTCTTAATGACTTTGGCTGTATGTTTGGGGTCATTGTCCTGCTGCAGAATACATTTGGGGCCAATCATACGACTTCCTGATGGTATTGTATGATGGATAAGTATCTGCCTGTATTTCTCAGCATTGAGAACACCATTAATCCTGAACAAATCTCCTCTCCATTTGCAGAAATGCAGCCCCAAACGTTCAAGGAACCTTCACCATGCTTCACTGCTGCCTGCAGAAACTCATTATCGTATTGCTCTCCAGCCTTTCAACGAACAAACTGCCTTCTGCTACAGCCATATATTTAAAATTTTGACTCATCAGTCCAGAGCACCTGCTATCTATGTTTTTGTGCATACTTGAGTCGCTTGGCCTTGTTTCCACGTCAGAGGTATGGATTTTTGGCTGCATCTCTTCCATGAAGACCACTTCTGGCCAGACTTCACCGGACAGTAGATGGGTGTACCTGGGTCACACTGGTTTCTGCCAGTTCTGAGCTGATGGCACTGTTGGACTTCTTCCGATTTCGAAGGGTAATAAGCTTGATGTGTCTTTCATCTGCTGCACTAAGTTTCCTTGGCCGACCACTGCGTCTTTGTGCTTCTTCAAAAGAGTTTGAACAGCACACATTGAAACCCCAGTCTGCTTTGAAATCTTTGTCTGGGAGAGACTATGTGTCTTGTTGCTGTGCTCAATCTTGCCATGACATGAATCTGTCTTCATGAAACATGAAACAGCATTTTTTCACACCTGCCTAAAACTTTTGCACAGTACTATATATATATATATTTATTATTTCATTTAATATAATTATTCACTTCATTTTACATATCTGGTTTTGTGTGCCTATGTTTAATCTGTCGATTGGGGGGAAAATTGTATTTGTTAGAGGTACAGCTTGATTTTAAAAGATTCACCTCAGTAATTTATCCAGGCCACAGGTCTTAGAGGTGTAGCTGCCGGCTGGGTAAGGGGTCAGCCGTTACAACACACATAAGTAAAATATTATTATACTTCTTATGTGGCAGTGCTGTAAGTTCCTTGGGTGCTACTATACCTACACCATTTTTCTGTTTCTCATTTGCTTCATTGTACAGCAACTTAAAGCCTCCTCCCAATTATCTTCCCATTTTCCACACAACACACACAACACTCCCACTTTCCCCCCTTTCTATTAAATCTGCCAACTCTACCTTTTCCAGCGATCATGGCAAAATTCAGTGTCCCAATTCTTAACTTTAACTTACCCTTTTCTTTACTGTTTCCTTTTTTCTGCTTCTTCTGGACAAACTTCTTTAGCTGAGCCCACCCTTGGCCCGGTAGCCCTAGCTCACTTCCCACAGGGGTCAGGCAAGGTCCTTGCGTGATGCCTATGTGGTACATCCTAGTATTTTCCAGACCTAATCGAACTGATGCCATCATTAAGCTTTTGGCCAAGTATTGCAGCTGGATGCCCTTCCTGACACTAACCCTCTTTATTTATCCAGGCTTAGGGCCAGCACCAAATTGGGTTTGTTTTCACCATTACCGGCTAGATTAATCATGCAACTTACACTAATGACACAAAATTACAATACCAAATTCCAGATTCTTGAATGAGTTTTAATCCAAATGGATTTTTGGTAGAATATGACATTTGATACATGATGGCATATCCAATACCACCTGAAGGCAAAAAGAGATTCACATTTGTCTTTCCATAGTATGCCACTGCAATAAAATTTGAGAAATATTTAATCCATACTAGAATTCAGCTGCACCAGTAAATCTGGTGTCACACTAGAAGAATATGCATGGCTTCTAGACAGACAGTATGTCAGATTTAACTACTGCAGTTGCTGAATCTTGTTGCCTTTGAGATTACAGGATTAAATGGCCATGAATCACAGGGGGTGACAAAATATGATTTCCTTGCATATTTTCATCATGGTTACACATGCTGTATTGTACCATGAAAGCACCACCACATTTTGGCAGCCAGTCAACTAGGAGCACATCAGAATATCTATCTATCTATCTATCTATCTATCTATCTATCTATCTATCTATCTATCTATCTATCTATCTATCTGTCTGTCTGTCTGTCTGTCTGTCTGTCTGTCTGTCTGTCTGTCTATCTATCTATCTAATAAGCTATAATTTCAGCCTGTGCTTCTTCTATATTTCACTGAACTGATATCATTTTGACAAGTATCTCCTCAATTTGCAAAGTCAAATACATCTACTTTCCTTTTCTTTTGCCAACTGAGCATCTGTTCTTCTCCCTCCCTTGAACACATTTAGCTTTGCCTTAGTCTCTGCCTCTATTGAGCCTTTTCCTAGATTATCAGAAATCTGAGGCATTTCAGTACACCTTAATGTGCTTCTAAATCTGTTCTCAATTATTTTGGATGGAACACCCCTCCTTAATGAGTGTTTTAATGGAGTGGCCTTTAACATTGGCTAGCTCTCTGAGTAATTAGACTCAGCCTAAGAATTCTCCACATCCTATATTTTACCATAACATAGGGGTGTACTATGCAATTTGAAATCAAAATCTTGCAGTGTACTCAATGAAATTCAATTTTCATATTCTGCAAAATAAGGGAGCATTTCTTTGATACAATTCTTCTTTTTCAACTATAGGAGAAAAAGAAAATCTTAGATATATCTTCCTTAATCACTATTTCTTATTTTGTGAAGTAGGGAAAGTTAAATAGAGTTATGCGAATATCAAAACAATGAAATGATATATTGAATAAAGGTCATACCATTATATTGACTATTTTCTCTCTCTTACCATGGTATATGCCTCTGAAAACCAAATATTTTTTGAACTGTATTTAATGAGTTATTAAAATCACCCCAAAAACTGACAGCTCTAAATTACTGGTGAAAACGAAAGAAAAAATTAAAATTGATTTGACTATGCATTATTTGTTCGTATAGGTACATTTAGGCTAGAAAATTGTGTTTTACAAAATTTGTTTTTCAATGGAGGAATATTTTGGACAAAATTAATTAAATAAATATTCAAATAAATGCACTGTGAAATGTGATGCTAAATATACAATAACATGAAAATTTTTAAGCATAAATAATTTAGTGTGTCTTGAAAACATTTTTTTCCTTATTTATTTATGTACTTATTTAATTACAGTATTTCCTTGACACTGAACACAAAAGGAACTATGCAATAAAATGAAAACTAAAAATTTCACCTGTCAATGTTAAATGTATAAAGATATAAGCAACAAAAATCATATTTTATGATACTGTACATTTAATTTTGTCCAAAATAATATTTTATATATTCCATCTGCTCTGTCTATAAACTAGCTAAAAATATTGTTTCTTTGTGTGTGCATTGTGTTTATATTTTGATTTAAACTGATTCAGGGTGCAAATTATTTGTTTACAGTTTAACTTTAAATTATGAAGCATTGCTGTAAATATGAATAACTTGTTATTAGTGAACATGAAAATATTAAGAGGGATTACATATAGTGTATTTTATCTCCAGTTATGACACAGAAAATAAAGAGTATTTAATAAACACTCTGGCAGTCACTAGAATTAATAAAATAATTAACCACATTCTAATTTAATATAAGAAAATACAGTCTAATTACAGTCTAATCTCAGCCGGAAAAGGGTGGAGTGCCCTCTCAGGGTTGGGGGAGAGATCCTGCCCCAAGTGGAGGAGTTCAAGTATCTCGGGGTCTTGTTCACGAGTGAGGGAAGAATGGACCGTGAGATCGACAGGCGGATCTGTGCGGTATCCACAGTGATGCGGGCTCTGCATCAGTCTGTCGTGGTGAAAAAAATGCTGAGCCGTAAGGCAAAGCTCTCAATTTACCAGTCAATCTACGTTCCTACCCTCACCTATGGTCATGAGCTATGGGAAATGACCGAAAGAACGAGATCGCGAATACAAGCGGCTGAAATAAGTTTCCTCCGCAGGGTGTCTGGGCTTTCCCTTAAAGATAGGGTGAGGAGCTCAGTCATCCGGGAGGGGCTCAGAGTAGAGCCGCTACATCTCCATATCGAAAGGAGTCAGATGAGGTGGCTCGGGCATCTGATCAGGATACCTCCTGGACGCCTCCCTAGTGAGGTGTTCCAGACATGTCCAACCGGGAGGAGGCCCCGGGGAAGACCCAGGACACGCTGGAGGGACTATGTCTGCCGGCTGGCCTGGGAACGCCTTGGGATTCTCCCGGAAGAGCTGGAAGAAGTGGCCGGGGAGAGGGAAGTCTGGGCCTCTCTGCTTAAGCTGCTACCCCCGCAACCCGACCCCGGATAAGCGGAAGAGGATGGATGGATGGATGGATGGACAGTCTAATTAGCTCTCAGTAGCTTCAAATACTGTATCTACTGTGTGTTTAAAGTTATTGTATGTTTATTTCTTTAAAAAATAAATAAAAATTATTGTACATTATGGTTTTTAAAAGCACACATAATTAGTGGTAAATAGTACGTTTGAACACAACATACCCCATTGTTGGATTTTAATGAGTTGCCATCTGTTGTTTGCAGTCAACCTTAAACATATTTTATTTTAAAGCAATGGTGGGTATCAGTGGACTTAAATAATTTTGTATGCTATGTAACATTAGAGGCAGATAAATAAAATCTTGTACTTATGTTGAGTAAGTCAGAGATCCCTCATTCAGAAAAATTAAAAGCAGTACAAAAATGTTGACATCTGTCAAAAATGTTTAACCTCATGGAGAAACTATAATGACTATATAAAATGGTATTTTAATTATGCATTCATTTAATTTTGAACATGTGAAGTACTAGGTTTTGCAGAACCTATAATTTGTTAAATAAATCCTTTTTTTTCCTGCATTAAGAATATATACAAAATACACTTTGTTGATTCCGGATGGTAAATGTTGTAAATGACAGCAATTTGTCTGTTATTCCACATGTGGCTGGTTTGTTTGAAAGGTCTACACAGTCTAAAAGCACTGTTTACAATGAAAGACACGAATGGATTGAACTAAATGAAAATGAATTAAACTTCCTTCCTAATTATCCAAGTGTCCTCACTCTTTCTGGGATGGATTAGAGGAACATGGTGCCTTGAAGTCAAGAGACTGACTTGTATATATTATTTAAATCTGAGTATTATTGTTACACCGCAAACAAAAGGTTTTTATGTTCTTGAAGGATTGTGATTAAAAATTGCTAGTCATTGACTGTATAAAGCTTCCATGGTTTTGATGTCAGTATAGGGCTCTAGTATCCAGTGAAGGATTAACTAACTTGGGGGCCCCAGGCTGAGGCTAGTTTCAAGCCCCCAATGAGCTTCCTGCTCATTCAAATGCTCCATCTCTCTGTACCTTAACTTCGGATAGTGACCCATAGCAAGCATGAAATGCTAATCACCATGTGGCACTTGGTGTACACATTTATTTTATCATACCAGTGTAACAAAATATTAGGAGCCATAGAAATATGCAGTACAAAACACAAATCTTGCTTTTAGACCAACCATGCAAACAGTAAATGAAAGAATAAGCAGTGAGGATTAGCTACAAACAACACAATATGAGCAACAACATCACTTCGGCTAGTGTATACAGTGGCTTGCTGCTGTCTAGTCAGTTCACCAAAGCATCCACAAACCTCAAGTTTATGGATAACTCAAAAAAACAAAATAGCAAAATACAGTACAGGCCCCTACCTTCAAAAGGTTTTTATTGTGGTTCTATTCTTTGCAACAAAATCCTTCATGATTCCTGTGAAATCCAGTTGTTAAAGGGTTTCCCTTTCAAGGTGCGTCAGAGTTAAACTGCTGAGTTTTTACCGTTGCACTGTAGACCTCAGTCTATTTTATATCATAGCTTACTTTAATAAAGAGCACTTTCTTGGCATGAGTGACAGGTAATCAGGGATGGACTGGCCTTAAAACTTGGCCCTGGACTTTTTTCCAGACAGGCAAACCACAATTGGCCACACACCAGCTATTATTGTACCTTTCAATGAATATGCATGTTATTCCCTATTATTTTGTAAGTAAAGCTATGTAGTGCACTCAGGTTCAGTCCTGCACCCATAGTACTACAAGTTTTTGTTTCAAGCAGATTCACAATCATTTTTACCTTTTATTGATCTTTTTTGTTTTTAATTATCTGACCTTTAATCCTTTTTGTTGTGCATTAATAAAAGTTCAGTAATGTCATAGTTATGTATATTAGCAATTAAGAAACTTCTGTATTTTTGCTGTGAATTTAAATGTTTAACTATGTTTATTTGATTTATTTTTAAACTCTGTAAGTTTGCTGTCTTAATTCTATACAAATACTGAGAACTGATGATAAACACAGCAGACCTTAGGGCCAACAACAATGAATAGAAGAGGACAATAGCTTTTTCAGTGTTACATTGTGTCCTTAGTAGTAAATACTGGCTTAAATAACCAAAAATATTATAAAGCAAATTAAAAAAAAATTATGTATCTAACACACATGTTCAATCTTTGTTAAGTAAAAATTAAACACAACCAGCTTGTAATTTCTGGATTGAAACAATCAATAAATCATTCAAAGGTTGTACTCCTGCAGCTGCTTTGTCTTCCTTGCTCTCCTGTGGTCTGCTCTACTCCATTACAGATGCTCCTCTTGGCCTTACAAAAATTAATGTGTGAGAGGGTCTATCATGGAAAAAGTGACATTTTAGTCCTAACTAAATGATTGTTCATGGCTTGCCAGCTAATGTTAACACCACTTCACTATTCTGAAATTTGGTATTCTGGTAAAATAAGGCATAAACAGTTTAGAAAAATAAAATCAAAAAGAAATATTTAAAGTAAAATGTTATCTTTATATCCCTGATCAATACTGTTTTCTGTAAAAAAAATTAAATGAAAGGCTAATTTCCAAGGGGTAAGCTACTTCTTAGTGAGTATATACAGTATTTTTTTACCAATGGTTTTATAGCCCTGGTACCAGTACAGTATAGTGAACAAAAGTTTTTAGTAAAGTGGTTAATTGTGGCACTTATTTAGCTAGCTATTTCACAATGGGCAATGTGTTACTTTCTGTTAACTACAGTATTCTCAGGTAATTAGGTTTATCATAATTGACATCTTGGGAAGGCTGTTGGAAGGTTAGGCATATAATCTACATGCTTTTAAGGAAGTGAGAAGAATCTGAAGCTGCAGAATGCAAATCATTTACTGTTTTTCACGTAACATTTATTACATTTCTTGTGCAATACTCTTAAAGGCTACAGCCTGCATTGTTTTATTATGTTATTTTACTGGATTTTGGTCCACTGATTTTTTTTTGAAAAAATTAGTTACTAAAAAAGTATTACAGCTAATATAGAAAATGTATTCCTATGAGGCGCATGTTAAGGGAATTGCACTGAGCAGTAACTGTCTTAAGTCTTAGAAACAGCAGGGACCCCTTGGGAGTGTTATAGAGACCTACTGACACCTTAAATGCTTGGTCTAGTATGGGAGCAGTGAGAGATGGATAGGAGTATTTAGGCACCCTCAACTACTTCATTGCTGTAACCAACCTCCAACTAGAAATTTGCACCAGTAATGTTTAGAAAGATTAAGTAAAGTGTGTTCCACATTCTTAGAAAAAAAGGACTGTAAAGCATTTTATTCTCTGTTGACTTTAAGCTGTCATGTATTATGGGTGCACGCCATTACACTGACAAAAATGCCATACCATCTAAAATAGGCTCTTTCCCTGGAGCATAACTCTCTTCACAAAGATCTGTGTCATATCATATTGTGTATTAAGTAAAATAAGCATAAGCTACCAGCTCAGCTACCGCAAGCTAGTCAAAAAATGCACTGTGGAATAAAACCATCTTGCAGAAAACTGCCTACACTAGGAATCAAATCTGACTACAAACCAGTAATTTTAGGTGCCGGCATGACTGTGTGCTATATGAAATATATGAAAAATTTACCAGACATGTGTCTTTCACCATTGACACAATACTACAAAAGCTGATGTAATCTGTTTTTAATTTGTGACCATCTGTGAAGCACACAATGAAAATGAATGAGAAGATTAGAGACTATTTGCCATAGCTACGTCCTAAAAGCTGTACACATGAACATTTATGGGAAAAGAAAGAAATCCTGTGCAGTCTTTTCTAGGCTTTTTGCGTTATTTAAAAAAAAAAAAAAAACTTAAGCCTTTAAATTGTCTTATTTGACTGTGGCCAAAATCTCTAAGCACCCCTTTCCTACATGGTTTATCAGATTAAATTCATATGCTCATTTCTTTCCATACTAAACATTCATTTTTTTAAGCAGCAGCACTTAAAGCAGTTAGCCCTAAGGCTTTTCTTGGACATTAACCAAGGTATTAGCTATAAAATGCCCTGCTTCCTTTGCCTTTTATTTATGACTTCAGAGGGGGATATTGTGAAACACCTGACCAACCTTATGTGTAATGTAATGCACCCTAAATTTGCTCATATGGAAGTAATTTAACTAAGTACTGTACATTCATATATTAAAATTATTGATTTAAAGTGTTTTTGTTGTCTTAATTGAATTGGTGAAGAGCAATGTAAGTAGTGTGCTATTCTGATAATACCTTTTAATATATGTCTAATGCTCTTTTGACTTTATTGGAAAAATTAATATCAGAATTTATTAACATGTATCTTATTCTGAAATATTGCCTCTATGCAATACGCTATTCCTAAAAAAATACACAAAAGGTGTAGTTTTAAGGATTTTAAGATTACTGTATGTACTGTTTTTCAACAAGGTTTGCTTTGATTTGCAATGAAGTTGTACTTTTCTTGTAAATATATAAATAGATGGACCCATTAAAAACTTCAGGAAGAAGTAGTGGAGTGTTACACAGAGATGTGCCACACGAGTGAATAAGTATTATCTAAAATGGTAAATCATGGCTTTCAGATAAAGAAAAAACTGTATTTTGGAAGATTTTCAATAAAGTTTACCAGAGATGTAAATAAGCTGCTGGTATTTATAGCTTTATAACTTAGTACCAAAATTAATAACAATATTGCCTCAAATTTCAAATATAAGTGAGTGCGGGTGTGCACAGGATTATACCTTGTGATAGGCTACGATTTGTATCTTGGTAAATGCAGAGCGGTAAGATTTTTTAAATTAAAATGTTATAACCAAATATCTTAAGCATATTTAGGAATCATTCTACCATTTAGGCTTATTTAGTGTCCCATCTGAAATAAAAATAAGTATTACAAAATGAGGATGTAACAGTAATACAGGTGCTGGTCATAAAATTAGAATATTATGACAAAGTTGATTTATTTCAGTAATTCCATTCAAAAAGTGAAACTTGTATATTAGATTTATTCATTACACACAGACTGATGTAATTCAAATGTTTATTTCTTTTAATTTTGATGATTATAACTGACAACTAATGAAAGTCCCAAATTCAGTATCTCGGAAAATTAGAATATCAATTAAGACCAATGCAAAAAAAGGATTTTTAGAAATGTTGGCCAACTGAAAGGTATGAACATGAAAAGCATAAGCATGTACAGCACTCAATATTTAGTTGGGGCTCCTTTGGCCTGGATTACTGCAGTAATGTGGGGTGGCATGGAGTCGATCAGTCTGTGGCACTGCTCAGGTGTTATGAGAGCCCATGTTGCTCTGATAGTGGCATTCAGCTTTTCTGAATTGTTGGGTCTGGTGTATTGCATCTTCCTCTTCACAATACCCCATAGAATTTCTATGGGGTTAAGGTCAGGCGAGTTTGCTGGCCAAT
Source organism: Polypterus senegalus (assembly GCF_016835505.1). Classification (NCBI taxonomy): domain Eukaryota; kingdom Metazoa; phylum Chordata; class Cladistia; order Polypteriformes; family Polypteridae; genus Polypterus; species Polypterus senegalus. The sequence goes on along the minus strand of NC_053158.1, from coordinate 139,345,482 downwards.
CATGAACAGGGATACCATGGTCCTTAAACCAGCTACTGGTTGCTTTGGCACTGTGTGCAGGTGCCAGGTCCTGTTGGAAAATGAAATCTGCATCTCCATAAAGTTCGTCAGCAGCAGGAAGCATGAAGTGTTCTAAAACTTCCTGGTAGATGGCTGCATTGACCTTGGACCTCAGAAAACACAATGGACCAACACCAGCAGATGACATGGCAACCCAAACCATCACTGACTGTGGAAACTTTACACTGGACCTCAAGCAACGTGGATTTTGTGCCTCTCCTCTCCTCCTCCAGACTCTGGGACCTTGATTTCCAAAGGAAATGTAAAATTTACTTTCATCGGAGAACATAACTTTGGACCACTCAGCAGCAGTCCAGTCCTTTTTGTCTTTAGCCCAGGCGAGACGCTTCTGACGCTGTCTCTTGTTCAAGAGTGGCTTGACACAAGGAATGCGAGGTACGTGGTGGTTCTTGAAGCACTGACTCCAGCTGCAGTCCACTCTTTGTGAATCTCCCCCACAGTTTTGAATGAGTTTTGTTTCACAATCCTCACCAGGGTGCGGTTATCCCTATTGCTTGTACACTTTTTTCTATCACATCTTGTCCTTCCCTTTGCCTCTCTATAAATGTGCTTGGACACAGAGCTCTGTGAACAGCCAGCCTCTTTAGCAATGACCTTTTGTGTCTTGCCCTTCTTGTTCAAGGTGTCAATGGTCATCTTTTGGACAACTGTCAAGTCAGCAGTCTTCCCCATGATTGTGTAGCCTACAGAACTAGACTGAGAGACCATTTAAAGGCTTTTGCAGGTGTTTTGAGTTAATTAGCTGATTAGAGTGTGGCACCAGGTGTCTTCAATATTAAACCTTTTCACAATATTCTAATTTTCCGAGATACTGAATTTGGGACTTTCATTAGTTGTCAGTTGTAATCATCAAAATTAAAAGAAATCAACATTTGAAATACATCAGTCTGTGTGTAATGAATGAATCTAATATACAAGTTTCACTTTTTGAATGGAATTACTGAAATAAATCAACTTTGTCATGATATTCTAATTTTATGACCAGCACCTGTACATACAAGGCTGTTATTAGCACAGATCCATATTATGTACAAAATATAAAACATTTACTTCAGAAAAAAAATACAGCAGATGAAACAAAAGTAGGCAGTAATAATCAAAAGGTATATTATTCAGTGGATAAAACAGAAAAATGAAAACTGCTTTGTATCAAGGCCATGTAGCTTAACAAAAGCAATGATAGATTTAGATTCAGATAGTTTGCAGAATTATAAGATATGCAGAAAATAATTCAAAGATTATACTGTATTCATTTTCCAGGTAAGAAACCATTTATCTTCAGTACTCATAGACACACACACACACACATCCATTCATACTGGTCCTATTTAATGGTTGAACTTACAACATCTCTCCAACCAGTTTTGGACTGAAAGCGAAACCTACAGTGATAAAAAAAAAACCATTAAAACATTGGTCAGTGTTATGCCAATCATGAGTATCCAAAGAGGATCTGCTGGACTGCAGCATAGACAAAGACCGCTGGCTTTTTTAGTTCTAACTGACCTCCCAGAATTGCCTGTTGGCAAAGTGAATGTGAGCAACCATGAAAGCAGTGTTGTGCATGCATTTGAGAAGCTGTGATGAGAGGCAGTGCCTAAGACTCAAGGAAACTGCTGATAATTATCGATGAGCTAGACCAAAGTCGAAAACAAGGATCACCAGGGGACATTAACTTGAAGTCATGTTATCACCAAAACAGATAAGCTAAAGCCATAAACAATCGTAAACAGTAAGATGGATTAGCACCAGTAAGTAATAGACTTTACATGGGTACTTCATTAGAAATGTTACTTAAAGAGAGCTACATCATTGTTGACTGTGCAATAACATATGGAATTCAGCCACTAAAGTAAATATTATTGACTGAATTGGAAATTTTGAGCATTTTTGCAAAATATTGACACCACAGACTAGAAATTGAACATTTTATGCTTGTTATATGTGAAGGTCATTCATGCACTAAATTTCCATATTTTCAAATTTACATGAAAATTACCATCATGGTGCTTTGATATGTCATTTTATTTATTTGTAGAAATCACTTATTCATTTCAGGATCACAGGAAGCCAGTGCTTATTGTGAGAGACCCCCAGGACTTACTACTCTTTGTTAAGATGAGGTTGGAAACGAAAGTTGTATGTATGTATCTGCTCCACAAGGGTTATTCCTTTCTGGACAAAGCTGCCAGCACTGTGTAGATTATGTTTTTGATTTTTCCGGTGCCTCCAGTATCATAAGGTCATTCCTGTTAAAGGATAAGCTCAGAGATATACAGGTGGAAGAGCTTCTGCTGTTATGGATAATTACCCATCTTTTGGGGAGACTACATTTTGTGAGGCTCAAGAGCTGTGCCTCTGATGTGGATGTAAGCAACATCTTAGTCCAACAAAGAACAGTCCTGTCTCCTTTTCTCTTTCAGAATCGCTGCATCAAGAAGATAATAAAAAATGCAGGCCTAGTTGTGTACACAGTCTCAACCCCCTTGAAGTAGAAAAGGAGATCATGCAGTATAAGCAAAACCATTTGTGCCATTATGAGCAATGCTGCACACCCCCTGTCTGACACAATAACATTTAGTACTTTCAGCCAATTAATTATTCAGCAGATTTGTGTCAAGAAACACTTTTGGGCTCCTTTATACCAATAGCAACTGTGACTGCTATTTTTAATTTACCCAAGTCAGGAGATTTCTTTCTTATTCAGTTATTCTGTTATGGGTTAGAGAGGGTGTTTATTGTTTGTTATATTACAATAAATTGCTATCTGTCTATCTCATGCTAGTAATAAATTATTCCACAGTGGGTAGTTTTTCATGGTTTTTTTCTTAGTTTTGTACTTTTTTCCCTTACAGTCCCTAAGATCTACTGATACTTTGTTCCACAACACTAAATTGACATGAGTTAGTACAGAAAGCTACAGATGTGCATAAGAAAAAAAAGAGCTAATTCATTTTTCCCTATATTATAATACATCATGCTATGCTAAAATTAGATATTCTGTCCATATGGGTGTGAAACAGAAAACTTGTGGCAGTTTTTATTAAGAACAATATTTGGGATGACATATGAATTTCTTCTTCTATTTCTTACTTTAATAATAAAATTTAGTGTTATTCTTTTTCTTTTTCTTATTATTATTAGTGGTAGTAGTAGTACTAGTACTAGCAGTTGTATTTACATCACTTGGGAGTTTGAAAATAAAGCTAGGTGGAATTTTATCAAAGATAATACTGATGTATTCTCATAAGCATATATTATACATCACCTTATCAAGCACTGAGATCCCAATGCTTCTGCAGTTCAAAGTAATACAAATATTGGTACATGCACTATTGTCTTCAACTTAAAATTCAATACTGTAGGCAATAGTTATGAATATACTGTATATATATAGTATTAAAAACCTTTACAAAACATAAACTCAAGATAGAAAATGTTCATCTCTTATTAATTGTAATGGTATTAGATTATTACTTTTAAATCTTTAAATTTCACCTTCAGGTGTAAAACACAGTCATTTCATGCTTTAGTGGTTGCAAAATACATCCTGTTGACTGAAATCTTGTGTGTGAGTGTGTGTGAATGTTGAATAAAAACACCTAATACATTTTTTTAGTAGCTAAGCACCATAACGTGGAAAAGTTTGAAAAATTTTAACAGCTTTTTTGCATTATATTGCCTTTTCTCACATCTGCTTCACTTGATTTCAGTCCAGATTGAGAATATTTAGAGAGAAAGTGTACCCTAGTAACTAAGTCACTGGAATGACAATTCAGTCAACACCTCTGACTCTGCTGAAGTTGATCAACATCAGTGCATTCCAATTGTTGAAAACAAAAAGAAAAATACATTTTGCTATAGTTCTGTATGATAAACTGTCTTGAAATGGTGTTCATTGCAGGAAAACACTATAAAAAATAAACATTGCTTTTTGTTAAAGGAATTCCATATAATACTTTTTAACTTTAATACATTATGAAGGGAATTAAAAAAAATAATATAAAGTATACTGCCTTACAAAGCTGAAATAGTGATAGCTGTAAATAATTCAATACATTGTGATCAGATTATTGAAAAAATATCATGACACAAAAACAAACTTAAAATTAAAAACATAAATAACAATATGAAATTCAAATACATGAATGCATTCATTCTTTTACCCAGTTAAGGATTTTGGTGACTAGAACATACATACATGCAGCCATAGTTACTTTCAGTAGGGCTAATTTAGGCCAAGGAAAACCCAAGCACACAAGGAGAATATGCAGATTCTACTCAAATTTTACTCATTTAAAAACAGGCAAAGGATTTAAATACAGATTACAGGATCCATGATGTGACAATGCTAAACACTGTATCACATGGCATCCCATGGATAAAATGTAAAATTATTTTAAAAATTGCATTTAATAAATATTGGGCAACAGCTCAGAGGATATATACTGTATATATATAAATGTAGTTAGATCAGTTTTGACTTCTTGCTATACAGAGTGGTTATACATGTCTTTACCAATCGATTTTTAGGCACAATTTCATTTACTGCTTAAAGAATATAGCCACTTTTTCATGGTTGTATCATTAGAAGTCTACAAAATCAGTTTTGTTTAAGGAATCAAGACTGTTCCTAAAATAGCACATATAGTGTGGCAATGTGAGAGTACAATCATTTAAGTCACAAAATATTAAGAGGTAATAAGGCTATGCATTTTAAAATGCTGTAATTGATGCTTAAAGCCATGGAAATTTATTTGGTTAATTATTGAGAGGATTATGCCCCACAGAATGTAATAAATACAGAGATCATCAAAGAAAAAATCTTTACATTTCAGTATCCAGCAGAATACATTTGCTGCAAAAAACGTGTAGAGGGTATAAACACAAAATATGCTTTAAAACTTTCAGTATTTTGGATCACAGAATGCCCTCTTGGCCCACAATGTGAACACTCCATAGAATAATTAAACTTGACCTTAAAGTCTGAAGAGAGTTAGTCAACCAACCTCTTAATTTTTGTGTCCTAAATATCAGAATTCTTCATTATAGCATTTTCTCTTTCCTACTCATCCTTCAGATTTGTTTTAACATTCATGATTTTTTTTTTCTTTAGGTAAGTAAGATTTCAAGTAGGTGAACCTTTTTTAATATATATAAAATGGAAATAGTTTTTGTCTGTTACTATATACCACAAAAATAGCTGCATGGACATTTATGAAATATAGGGGCATTTGTGGGACTTGTGTGACACCCCAAATAAAAACACAGGCTACTAAAATTATTGGTCCACCAATTTTTCCCAGTAGGGCATGATACAAAATGCAAACGAGTGTGGACGTATGTTTTTTTTAATAACTTTCTTAATTGCTGCTCTGTAGTCTGAATGCTTGGAGCAATGTGTCTCTATAACTGCCATATATTTTATAAATTTATACAGTAATATAAATACAGCGCTTCCAAGTTTTAGACCTGACACTTTTATTAATGCCTAATGATTCCCCATTTAAGTGATTACCCATCTAAGGATAGTTTCTGCCTTGTGACACTAAACCTACTGTAATTTAGCATATTTAGATTGCATGGATTGAAATAAAATTCTGAATATAATCCAAGCATTTTAATAGTAATCAATAACTTAAACAATGAATAGTTTTGTAGTAAATGTTGCTGGAAAAAATGAATGAACGTTTCAATATTTATTTGGTTAGGGGCAACAGCATAAAACATGTCTATTCTAGTAAAAATTATGGGAAATAATCTGGACTTGAAAAGCTATTTATCTGTAAACTCCAATCTTCTTTAATTATCCGTACCAACAGTAGTCTTTATCAAACATTACAGACCATTAAAGGACTGTATTTTAGTTAAACAGAATACAGTTGGAAAAGTTTGAAATATGAGTGTAACTTTACAATGACCAACATCCCAACAATAAACCATCTTATGTTTTGAATATGCTTAATTGATTTTTTTAAAAGAAGTATATTACATGTCAGTTAGGCATACAAAACTACATATTTTCTCTTCGATAAATCTTGTTTCTAGTGCTCTCTCAGGTTATCTGGTTGTACACTCTTTGGAAACACTGGTATAACTTAGAGATACAAACTGTCTATAGTAGATTTTACAGATATGTCAAGAAGGTTCTCCAGGTTTCATTTAGCAAATTCTTCAACTTGTGTATACAGTAGTAAAAGCAATGCATTGATGAAACATTATGTTAAAGGCTAGTTTAAGTGATGCACTTATATTGTAAATGTGAAAAATCTCAAAAGGTTCTAGTAAAAAATGTGTTCCATAAATTAAATCGTGAGTACCACAAGCAACAGAGAAAATGTATGGTTTCTTGTAAAGTTGTGATTAATGTCTCAACCTTCAAATGTTGCCCCTGTACTGGTATCATAAGAAAGTGTTGAACCCTCTGATTTTATTTAATGGTAAGTAATGGTAAATTAATGGAATTAAACATATTTCCTCCATATGGTTAACCAAGGTGGTACAGCTTCATGTCTTTCTTATTCCATCTATATGTCATAACATGATATTTACAATCCAGTAGCAGAACTGGAAATTAAAGATCCTCATCCTCCTCTGTTTCAGATTTCTGAATTTTTGAATTTAAATTATATGCATTAAGCAAAGGATTATTCATGTAGCTCCTTTTGAAAAGTCCCTTTGAACGTTTTATTGTTCTTTTTAAATAGGTGTTCAGAATCATATTGAAATATATTCTGTGGAATGTGTTACAAAATACCTATGTGCTAATGGTTCATTTCCAGATTTCAAGTACATCCTGTTTTCAAAATGATGCAATCTGTCAGTCAAACTGATAGTGTTTTATGTGTATTATAAAACACTACTGTGAATAACGGTAAAGATTAATACACTGATTGGCTGGAGAACATAGGTTACTACTGGATTCTGGTCAAAGTTTGTGTGGCAATTATACATGATACTTTACCTATGTCTGTGAGGACGTTTCTTCTAGTATTTGTACTATATCCTAAATATATGATTTTAGGTTAATTAATAATTCTGAACTGAATCAGTATGCATGAGTATGCCCTGTGATTGACTGTTGCTTTTGCTTAAAAAAAGTACTGCTTGTCAGCATTGGACTGTGTATTATATAAGGAAATGTGGCAAATCTCTGCAGAAATGGATTTAACATGAAAGCATGAAAACCACTGTAAACTAGGCATTCTAGCTAGCAATGTCCAGGAGGTAGCAGAGTGCCCTCACAAACTATGATTGACTCCAGGAAGGAAAAGTAAAACATTCATCTTGACAGCAGTAATATTATAATGCCAAAATAAGGCAGGTGGTCATTTGTTTTGTAAACCTCATTCCCTCCACAGAATGTGTAATAAAGTTGTTCATTATTTAGCATTTGTTGCTCTTTTGCTTTGGTGTTTTGATTTTCAGGCTGTGCTAGAAAGGTGTGCAATGAAACAGAACATATCAGCAATTCTCCATTTTATTTTAGTCTTTATTCCATACTGTTTGCTTGTGTTGCAGACAGAAGCATATCCAGAAAACCTGATCCAAATTAGAATTGCATCCAGAGTGAAATACCCGTCCTTTACAAAGACAAAATAAATCAGCTTTATTTCGATATATGCAAAATTAATCATGTAAAAAATTGGCAAAAATTTTATTAAATAGACATTTTAATCTTATTTAGAAATTTACTATAATCCATGTTTGCTTCTTTATTAGGTGCAAAATGTTTATGACAATATTCGTTATTCACTTTTAAGTCAATAGAGAATCATATTGTGCACATGTTTATTATATACATTTGCCATATTGATGCAGTATAAGTGTATTTTTAAAATAAAACTGACATATTAAAATTATTCATATTTCATATTTATATTTTATTGTTGTGATCATTTTATGTCATATTATTTAATCTGAGAGAATTATAAAATAAATAAAATAAGGTTTGAAAATCTGAAAACAGTTTGAGTTAAGGTTATTACAAAGCACACATTATATTTTAATCACTGTTCCATCTGTACTGTTGAACTTCATCAATTCTCAAGCCCTCAAGCTTGGAAAGGTCAACTGTAACTAAAAGCTGAAACTTTAAGCTGTTTAAGGGCAGCTCTAAATGAACAATGTAATGTCTTGTTTTATGCTTATTTTATCATATACCTAGGAAGCAGCATCTGAATCCCTAATACCATTATAGAGACTGATGGGCATCAGTGTCTCTGAATGTGATATACTCATTGGAAGCAAAGTGAAACACAAGGTTTAGCTTTATACATATATTTAAACAAAGTAAATAAAACACCATGTTACAAAGGGTGAGAACACTCCTAGGGAGTGTTGTCTTTCAGTCAGGAATGTTATTTTTGGCCAAAGGTTTTCATTGGAAAAGTGATACACTAAGTACTTCAGTATAATTGTACAATTGACTGCTGCGCTATGGTGTGTTGTGAATTATTGTACCAGACATTTTGAGGTGATTGGTTTGTGGTCGTTAGTACTGACCTTAGCTTACTTTTTTAATGTGACTAGCAGTTTTACAGGTTTGTTTCAAAATATCAAGTCCTCAATCTAAGATCTGCTTTATGTACCAACCAAATCCAATACTGAGGATAAAAAATGACAACAAACCTCAAACACACAAGCACACAAAAAAATACACTTCTTTTCAAAGGCTTCCTGTTAGCCCCTATATTTTTAAGGTTTGTCTTCTTTGATATCCCAATCCAGCCACAGTAGATTCATAAGCCAATGTGTTTCTTCTTGCCGGTCACAAGGCTGGATAAATGGAAAGGATGAGGTCAGGAAAGACATCCAGGGTAAAATTTTGCCAGATCAATATGTGGACAGTGAATCAGAAAGTACAATAGAATAGCAAGGAGGAAGTAAGGCCATCTATGAAGAGGATGAAGAATGGAAATCGTGTTGATGATATACCTGGGTAATCATGGAGGTGATTAGGAGAGTGGAGTTTTTAACCAGATTGTTTAATGCAGTCTTGGAAAGTGAAAGGATGCCGGAGGAGTGGAGAAGAAGTGTACTGATACGATTTTTAAGAATAAGGGAGATGTGCAGAACTGTCATGGGAAAGAGTAGTGGAAGCTAGGTTAAGAAGGAAGATGGTGAATAGTGAACAGCAGTATGGTTTCATGCCGGGAAAGATCACTACAGATGCAATGTTTGCTCTAAGTGTGTTGATGGAGAAGTATAGAGAAGGCCAAAAGGAGTTGCATTGCGACTTTGTGGACTTAAAGAAAGCATTTGACAGGGTGCCTAGAGAAGAGTTTTGGTACTGTGTGAGGAAGTGAGAAGTATGTAAGAGTAGTACAGGATATGTACAAGGGAAGTGTGACAGTGGTTGGTCTGCAGTAAGATTGACGCATTTATTCAAGGTAGAGGTGGGATTACATCAGGGATCAGCTCTGAGCCCTTTCTTATTTGAAATGGTGATGGACATGTTGACAGACGAGATTAGACAGGGGTTCCTGTGGACTCTGATGTTTAAGGATGACATTGAGATCTGTAGCGAGAGTAGGGAGCAGGTCGAAGAGACTTTGGAGAGGTGGAGATATGCTCTAGATTGGAGAGAAATGAAGGTCAGTAGGAACAAGACAGAATAAATGTGTGTGAATGAGAGGGAGGTCAGTGGAATGATGAGGATGCAGGGAGTGGAGTTTGCAAAGTGGAGGAGTTTAAATACTTGGGAACAACAGTACAGAGTAACGGGGAATGTGGAAGAGAGGTGAAGAAGAGAGTGCAAGCAGGTTGAAGTGGGTGGAGAAGAGTGCCAGGAGTCATTTGTGACAGATGGGTACCAGCAAGAATGAAGGGGAAGGTCTACAAGACAGTAGTGAGACCAGCTTTGTTATATGGGTTGGAGACGGTGGCGCTGACCAAAAAACAGGAGACAGACCTAGAGGTGGCAGAGTTAAAGATGCTAAGATTTTTATTGGGTGTGACAAGGAAGGATAGGATTAGAGGATTAGAGTACATTAGAGGGTTAGCTCAAGTTGGACGACTGGGAGCCAAAGTCAGAGGCAAGATTGCATTGGTTTGGACATGTATAGAGGAGAAATGCTGGATATATTGCAAGAAAAATGTGGAGAAGAAGATGGAGCTGCCAGATAAGAGGAAAAGAGGAAGGCCTAGGAGGTTTTATGGATGGGGTGAGAATGGACATGAAGGTGGTAGGTATAACAGTTAGATGAAGAGGACAGGAAGATATGGAAAAAGATGATCCGCTGTGGCAAGCCCTAATGGGAGCAGCCAAAATAATAATAATAAGAAGTCTTCTTTGATATCCCAACATAACCAGGTGAACACCTAGAAGATTCCTCCTCTTCATTAACCATTTGCTGCAATTAAACTACTGCCTATTCTTTCTTTAGGCTCATCTAAGCATCTAAATAACTTAGTGTAACTTTTCAGCTTTTTAGCTATTCTTTAAAAATAAAAAATCCTTCTCAACTGAGTTATGGTGGTCCTTATCAGATTTGCTTGCTGCTGTGTCTTTAATGTATGGAAATAAATTTAAAAAATTGACTTTGGACAGATACTCATAAACATCTGATTCAATGGTTTTGGTAGATTATGTTCTTTAGCCTCCGAAGATGTTACTTTTTGTAGAATTCTAATGAGTAACTGTCACTGCCTGTGGCCTTCCAGTTTTATTTATAGCAACTAATAAAATTAAAATTTAAGTGTACTTGCAATGTTGAGAACTGGGAAACCTGCCTTTTTAATTTTTTTTTTAGTTTTTGAGAGTTTTATATTTTGAAAGTTTGATTTTCAAATTGGAATTTAATGTATTATTTTGAATGTTATTTCTTTTTAAAAGAAAATGTATATCTAAAAAATATATCTAACTATGTATTACCCTTACATTGAAATCTGCTGCAAACTGGCAACAAGTTGCTATGGGACCTTGCCTACGTGCTAGGGATCGTTTTTCAGATACAATTACATACATTAAGATACAGCATCATCAGTTGCTTTGTCCAAGATACAGATACAGCCAGTGAACTGGTGCTCATGAAAAGTTTTGTATTCAATATTCTAGATTTGACTCTTCTGTCTTGACTCAATTTCATCTTGGTGTCATGGCTCTGGTTATTAAGTCAGATTTTCTTGAATAAAATTTGCAATTCTATTTTGACTACTATCACAGTTAAGCCCCCAAAGTAGAAAAGTACTTTTGTAATCTGAAAAAGGTATCTTTTGTTTTGGAATTTATTTCTCAGTCTTCAACAAAAATCTGTTTTTTTATTTAATTTCTGAAATAAACATGCATCTCCCAGGGAACTTAATAAAACACTGTACCAGAGGAAAACCTGCAGTTGTTGGTTTGCGCAACAAAGACAGAGGGCCGGTTTGGGAAATAAAGTGAATGACTTGCTTGTAAAAGAAGATGAGCCGTGTTTATCAATAGTGAATGGTTTTGGAGTGTTTCATGTTTTTTGTGAGTGATCATAATAAAAACATATGGAAAAATGCCATATTTATGCATTGTCTAGTGTTTCTGCCTCTTAAGTTCAGAGTACTGGGTTTAAATCCAGACCCACGTACCATCTATGTCCATTCTGCCCAGCCAAGTCATTGTGTGCCTTCTCTATGTATTATACTTTCATCCCTAATCCCAAAGATGTGTAAGGTTAGGTTAATTGCTGAGTGTGACTTTTAATTGGACCAGTATGAGCAAGGCCACGTTGTGATTGTTGGGCATGCTAAAGTGGGAAAGTCAAATGTCAAACAAGTCAAAGATCAACTTTACATAAGCATTTCAAAATACTGAAAAACAATCAGAAAAGCATTAAACACACTTATAATGTACCTATTATATTTGCCTGTGTAATTCACCTGTAAACAGAGCACTGTAACAACTACAACTAAAATGTATTTTTATCTGAAATAGTTGGGTTTTTCATTTTTTAATTCTGTTGAAGGACAGATGATTGTGGGAATGGTCAAATTTGGAAGAACAGTTATGAAGGAATTAATGAACTCATTTGAAAAACCACTAAAGGAAAGGTGCAATGACTTGTGTGCTACAAATAACTAAGTCTCTCAGTGAACTGTTAAATTGTTATAAAAACAGGAGACTCGTTACTAAAATTGGATAACCTTTTAGATTTTCTAAACACATGCATAATTGAGTCAAGATAGATTTTCAGTTTCATGAGAGTAGCATTACTACTTCAAATGGTTGGTATTATTTTCTCTTCTGTAAATATGACACCTCCAAGAAGTAATATAACAAAGGTTAATACTTTTCCAGCTGGCAGATTTGACTTTTCTTAAACTTCACACTAGATAACCATCAATGAGGTACCTGACACATACAGTGAATCCTACCGCTGAAATAATGTATGACTTCATGATTCACAACAAATCCTAATAAACATGTGGATTACTGATGATGAATACTCAAAGCTGGCGTGAATATACAAAAGGTGACCACTGTGTTCTCACTTATAGACTACACAAGCAAATCATTTGTTAATATAACATTAAGTAGATATAAGACAGCCAAGCTATACAGGTGCACACATTCTTAACAGTTTTTACCAACATAAAAAGACCACATACAACACAACACACCTGCTCATTTGGCATGGGAATAATTAATGCAAATAAGTGGCAGAAATAAAATGAGCTTCCAAATATTGCAAAAACAAAGGAGTGGTTCATTTAAGGCAAAAAATGTCCTTATATAGTCTAACTACAATATCAAGAATATCTTAGGAGAATATCTGCTTGAAAACCACAGCCAGAATGAAAGATATGGAAGTATTCTGTCAAGAAGAATGGGTAAATAGTTTAGGACTCTGCTGTGAAAGTTGTTCAACACTTTGGTAAAATAATATATGGCTATTATTGATGCAGATGGATTTGTAACCTAGCAGTGGCTCAAGGAGTGTGAAGTCTTGTGCAAATGATCATTTTTTCATACTTACTATTTTAATAATGGTTCTTTCAAAGTAAAATACAAAAATTGAACAAACCACTGAAACAAACTCCATCTTTAATGCATTTTAATCACATTATTTTGGCAATCTGATGTGAAAGGGGGAAATGGTGTACAGCAATGGTATTCAATTTTAGTCCTGGAGGTCTGCAGTGGGTACAGGTTTCCGCTCTAACCAGTTTTGCAATTAGAAGCCATGTCTAGCTGAAAATGAAAGTTGGTATTTAATTATATGGCTTGTTAGTGCTTTTACTTTTCCAAGAAAAATCTTTATCACATTGTAAATTTTTCATTTTCTGAGAACATTGTCCGTATATTTTGTGATCTGGAACAGATGCGTACATCTGGGTCCTTCACTTCTCTCTCATTTACTTGAAAACATCATATTAACACAGATACTGCATGATATACATACAGTACACAGGTTTAAACGCAAGACCATGAGCTGAAGAGCTGGCAGTTCCTTTGCCACTTGTACCTCATTATTAACTGATGGCTTGTTAGGAAAACAGGCAACAATTAAAACGTTAATGCAGCTCTTTAAAACTGAAGTAGGCAATTAAGGTTTTTGAATTGTAACAAAAGTGTTAACTAAAGCTAAGTTCAAAAAAGCATATTGCTTTAGCAGTAAATAAGTAGGTTCTGGTTAATATTTGACTAAAGCAAAAAGCTACAGCCACTGTGGACCTCTAGGATGACTAGAGTTGAGTAATTTCATACGATCATTTTACAATAAAAGAAACATACAATTTTGCTTTATAAGTAATTGCCAATTTTTTTGGCAATCAAATGAAAAAGAAATTTCTTATAATAGAACATCCATCCATCCATCCATGATATTTGATTATAAATATTTGTTAGTTTTTAATTAATGTTCAGCACATTACCAGCTTGGCCTATATACTTTTTACAAATGGATTTATTTATCATATCTACATTTTTTATGTAGCTTCATTCCTGTATTAGTTTTTTCTATGTATGTTGAGTTTTTAGATTTTCTTATGTACTGGATTTCAAATGATCCTTATCATACTATTAGATGCAAAATATTTGCTATCCTATTGAGGTTCAAGTAGTACTAGGGTGTTGTACCATGTTAGCCATTAATAAAGTATCTATCTATCTATCTATCTATCTATCTATCTATCTATCTATCTATCTATCTATCTATCTATCTATCTATCTATCTATCTATATATTGCAAAATTATACCTTTTATTGGCTAACTAAAAAGATTACAATATGCAAGCTTTCGAGGCAACTCAGGCCCCGATGAGACATGAACCAAGAGAACGTATCTTTTTGTGGATTTCACAGAGGCATGAGAAAGTGCCTTCTTTCTTTTGCTGTCATTGAATATTTATCAAGTACGCAACTAAAACTTATATGGTCAAAGCAAGACTGTTACACTTTGAAGAAAGGACTGACGAAAAACAGTCAAATATTTTAGCTTTCCCGAGAAGCTTCTGGCATTGAATTTCTTGTTACACCTCAAAAATGAAATTTATAAATCTTTAACAAATGTGGATGGAAAATGTTTCCATAAATAATACAATTCAAGCTAAAAAAGAAATCTTTCTGCACTTCTTTTTTCTTCTAGATAATACTCAAGAGCATTTATTCTGGTAGTACATTAAAAAACATCCTTTTTAATATAAAAAAAGTACTGCATATACCGCAAATGATGAAGTTTAAACGCTTTGCTGTATGTTGAAAGTGAAGTGAATACTGTCAAATAGTTTTATTTTAGAAATCTTTGTAATGGTTTAACAATTGGAATATAGTTTTTACAGCTGCATACAGAGGAAGTTAATAGGATGTGCTGCAGGTGTAATGTTTCAGCCAACACTTTTTACTTCACTTGTCATTTTTTGGCAGGATTGCAGTTTGTGGCTAATAGTCTACATCCACTCAATTGCATTATTTCCTGGTTTAGATGAAAATTTTTCCATGGGGCCCATTTCCACTTATTAAAGAAAAATAATTCTGTAATGCTTTAATCTATATGTCGTAATGAAAAACTACATGAAGTGCTGTTCTCAAGTTTGAAACTGTTACTTGGACTGAGTAGATTTGCTGCTGTGTGTTCCAGTCTACAGTATAGCTTATAAAGCATAGCTCAGGTATTTTTTGAGTACTGAATCTGAATGTTATAAATATATTAAACACTCCCTGGAGATGGCAGTAAATTTCCTGCCGCTGCACTTTCAACGCCTTTTGTCTCAGGAGATTTTTAAGAAAGCTATATAAACACCTTGGTTAAAATTTATGGGATATCATGACCTTCGTATCATCTCTCCCATAACTACTGTATATCAGACATGTGACCCTTTTGGATTTTGAACAGTAAAGACTACTTTAAATTATCAGCTTCTCTTTGACCTACCCAGCTGTACTGTACAATTCTCTGGATGATGCTGATCATGGCCCTTGCTCAGTGCAAATAAACTTTATGATGGCAGCCCTAGAATAAGTTCAGAGCATTCTACCCGTTAAACATCATATGTTTTATTCAATTTATAATGTATTCACATATATTTTATTCCTTTATAGTTTTATGCTATTCGCAAATATATTTTAAAGGAGCCATTTACAGTAAAAGTTTAAAGCTATAATTTTTGAAGTTAGATAAAAGTGCTTGGTTTTGTGTACTTAATTAATTACAGCAAATACCCTATATAGGAAATTTTCACAAAAATGATTGTTTTCAAATAAACATTACCCATGTATGTAAAACTTTTCCTTGCAGAGTTTCAGCCATTAATTATTGTAAGTTTTTCTGTCAAATCCTCTGAATTAATGCTAAGCCTGTTATCTCAGTGATCGTTTAAGTCAACATTTTGAAGCTGCTTCCTGTCATATCTACCAGTCTTCAATGAAGAAATATGTTGTCCTGTACCTGTATGTCTAGTGGATGTAATGTATTTATGATCTTTAATATCTCATTGCTACAGTTAGTTTTGGTGTGTACTCTTGGTAGGGTTATTGTTGTCCTTTTCTTGATGTAATCTGTTTTTCCATCTATAGGGGTCAGTTTTGCTCTAAAAATACTTTGTCATTTAAAAGAAGACTGTTTAATGTTGTATTTTATTTCTACCAGTTATTATTCTAATATAATGGTTATAAAGTCTGTTTTATTTATAGGTGTAAGCATTTTAATATTTTATTTTTATAATATTTCTTAAAGCTCACAAAAACACCCTGACTGCCACAAAAATCTTTAGATTAATTCACCAATTTTTATAAATTATTTTTTAGGTTAAGATGTACTCTAAAATGTACGTTCATGCATGTCACAGCTTGGAAACTAGCAATTTTATTAAATCAGCTTAAGTTGATCTTGATTGACTTGAGCTGTTTAAAAGATGGAAGGAGAGCAAACATAGGGCAGCAGGTTGGAAAAACCATTAACGGCTTTTCAAATCAGTCTTTAAATTTGCAATGAATCTACAGCGAAGGGCATCATCCAATTAACTTATAAGAGGTGACACTACTCTCTGTTTAGCTGTTTTCTGTCCATCGCAGAAAGACTGCCAAACTCTGATGGAGAAAGTCAAAACAGTTTTAGTAAGGGTCCTTTAAAAATGGTCGTTGTTTCCTGTGACACTACATACTTTAACTGTCTCCGAGCGAACAGTCACCGGTGAGCTTTCTGGACCATAACAGATGTTGACCTCCCATAATTCATTTTTTATGAATTATGAATTTTATTATACATAAAACTGTCTTATGCTGTCAGACATTTTAACAGCTAAGATAATAGGTTTCCTTATGTGTACAAATTGATGAAACCTTCTTTAATTAGTTTGAAGTTTTATTTTTTATATATTTGCATGCTGTGTTTTCCTAGTTACTCTTTGTGTGCAAGAAATATATTAAAATTAGCAGGAGCATCCCTTCTTACACCCAATACTCCTGGAATTGTAACTAGTGGCCTTATGCCACCTTGAACTTGATTACCAGGCTATGAAATGTAAAAATGCTGAAGGGAAAAATTGTGAACTTTTAGAATGTAATGACTTCAATAATTAAGAATAGAAATTTTCGCCCACTCAAAAATGGATATGGTTTTACATTTTTTCATTCATCATGCCATATGCCTTTTAAGGTGTTATTTATTTCCAGTGTTACTCCCTGTGTTTTAATGTGTTGAATTGTCTTAAAAGATCAAGGATCAGTTACAAAGTAATGAGCTGAAATTCTAGACTGGTCATTGTCTTTGTTGAGGTGTGACTTTCTCTTTTGTCTGCCTGAATTTCCTCCAGTTGTTTTCCTTTCACTTCTTAAAGACATTTATTTAATAGTGACGGTCAGTTCTGAATTATGAGTATACCATATATTGAGCTGCTATCTCATGTATGGTTGCTTCCTGTCCTGTTTTTTTTTTTTTTGCTACTATTTGTCTCACTGCCACTTTGTAGCAGAACAACTGGGTTAATGAAACAAGTGAACAGACAGATCAATAAAAAATTGTGAAAGTGGTGATTACAAGGGATTTCTGTCTGTATATTTTGTCTGCATGTACGAGGACATCACAAGGCTTGTTATTTTTGAACAAACTGAAATTAAATTGTCATAACATAACTCAACATAACATTGTAAAATTCATTTTTTCTTTCATTGTATGATAAAGTTAGGTCTTTAACATTTGCCCACTAATGATACAAACAAAAAGGTGAATGTTGCATTTGTCAGGCTGACATCTGAAATAAATATGGTACATTATATGTAGAAAGCTTCAGGCCACATTACTGGAAGATGTTTTATTTTAGAAAACATTATTGGTTACAACATAAATTTGAAAAATATAATTCAAAATATTTCACGTAAAAATTAATGATATATGTAAATATTTTTGTACCATAGTCAATGTCCAACAAAAATTACACTTAAACATAATTAGCAATTGGCACCTAACTACATGAATTTAAAATATACAGCTTAAAGCTTTTTGTATTTTGCTCTTTTTATGTAAACGATAGAGCATCACAGAACTTAATAACAAATTAATTTTTGATTAACTTTAACTAAATTACTGCAAATGAATAAGGCAAAATTGAAACTGTTGTTCATCATTTTAAAGATACAATCAAACCAAACATGATAATGAGCAACATTTCAAGTAAGATTATTACTTTCTACTGTTTTGACTAAATTATTATTTTTACTTAAAATCTAAGCTGACATGATGAGGGACTGGTTAATGATTTTGACACACACCTCCTGGAGGTTGGGTGTTTGAATTCTTGCCCAGCCGCAATTTTTATAGTATTTACACATTTTTGCCAGGTCAGTGTTGATTGTTCTCACAAGCCTGGATTGTTTCACTTGTTATTTACGTCAATATATTTATGTATGTGTGTAAACGTTGCTATTTTATTTATATACTAGCAAAATACCCGTGCTTCGCAGCGGAGAAGTAGTTCGTTAAAGAAGCAATGAAAAGAAAAGGAAACATTTTGAAAATAACGTAACCTGATTGTCAATGTAATTGTTTTGTCACTATTGTGAGTGATGAGTGTTGTTGTCATATATATATATATATATATATATATATATATATATTTACACACACACACATAAACATATATATATATATATACATATCTATACATATACACATATATACATACATATATATCTACATATATACACACACATATATACACACATATACATACATACACACACATATATACACACAAATACATATATATATATACATACATACACACACACATATATAAACATATATATACATATACATACATATCTACATATATACACACACAGCTATTTCATATCAGTGCAATACGTTGTTTGTTAAAACGGTTGACTCCCGCTCTTATGTGCAATAACAAATCAAATCATTCAGTTGTCTTTGCTCATATGTCATTTTAGAGCTGGACGCCTGGCATCTTTTTTTGGCCACAAGTTCGTTTATGTTTGGTGTGAGGTTCTGTGTTGTGGAGATTCTCAGGATGGATTGCAGGTGCTCATCAGTGAGGCGACTCCTGTGTGCTGTTTTGTTAGTCTTTATCACTGAGAAGAGCTTCTCACACAGATATGTGCTACCAAACATGCACAAGGTTCGAGCCGCATGTAGACGGACTTTTTTTGTTCTTCAAAGTCACCAAAGCGCCGTGCAAACTCAGTGCGCAATAACTCTAGCTTTGCAATAACTTGCAGCATCATAAGGTAGACTTGATTAACGCGGTAAGTGTTCGGCAAGGCAGCTGAAGCGCTGCATTATGGGATCTGTAGTTTATTGTGTTACCTGCTTCATATACCGGGCTTTAATAACAATAATACAGTATATAAAATGATCTCGGGCGGATATAATTACCGCCGGGCGGATGTGGCCCGCGGCCCTTGAATTTGACACATATGGACTAAGTAGAACTTGAAAAGATATATTTTTTCAAATGTGATCGCGCAATTCAGATAGAGTTGACGCGCACTACAGCCTGCATGCCTCAATGAGTCATCCTCCCCTCGCTCTTACTTTTTTACCGTTCATCTAATGAATACACTGAAAATGGCTTTACCAAAACAATCATTGATGGCGAATAAAGTATCCATTATTCGAGTATGTAGAGCGGAATATATATATATACATATATATATATATACATCTATATATACCCGCGTATCGCAGCGGAGAAGTAGTGTGTTAAAAAGGTAGAAAAGAAAAGGGAACATTTTAAAATAACGTAACATGACTGTCAATATACAGTATTTGTTTTGTGAGTGTTACTGAGTGTTGCTGTCATCAAGGATTTGATTATCATTATTTCTTTCAATCAGGTTCGTATTTGTAGGATGTGTTGTGTTCAAGTTACATTCCGTGTTTGTCAATCGTTGTAAAGATGACAGGTTTCATTCATCGATTCGTTTCTTACTGCATCAATAAATAGCTCGTCTTCTTCTTTATCTGAGACCTGACACACTGCATGCACGGGTTTTTTACACTGTCTTCCTTTAGCGGGACATTGACTTTTTCCACCGTGTGCTTTGTTTCCACAGTAGCTGCATTTATGAATATGCTTATCAGGCGCTTCATATTTTTGCTGCCTTTTCAATTGTGTAATTCGGTTTTGTTCAGCGCTCTTTGGAACTGTTGCTTTTTATCTGTGCACTGCGTCAGTTCACGTGAGCCACTCGGTGTACTTGCATCGAAGGTTCCCAGCTGTGCTGGTGCCATCTCGTGCTATGTCCATGGCTGTATTTAATGTTACCTTAGTCCTGGCACTTAAAACTTTCTCTCGCAGTTTCGCTGAGTTTGTGTCAAACACCACCCTGACCATCTCATCTTCCTCTCCATAAGCACAGTCCTTCACCCGTGAATATTTACCCATGGCAGTTTGCTATTGGATTGCCGCTGACGGACTGCCTTATATGGGCAGGCACTAAATTACAAACGCCAGCGCAGCCTGTCTATGAACTTAATTTAAAGTGTAGGTTTACATCGTGCTTTGTTTCCGAAGTAGCAGAACTCATGAATATGGTTGTATATGTCACTCGCTCGCTTCTTATTGTTTCGCTGCCTTCTCAATTATATAATGCATGTTTTCTTGAGCGCTTTTTTGAGGTCTTCCTGGTTTTCTATGTACTGCGTGATTACGTGGGAGGCGTGATGATGTCACACAAAACTCCGCCCCCACGGCGTTGAAGCTCATCTCCATTACAGTAAATGGAGAAAAACTGCTTCCAGTTATGACCATTACGCGTAGAATTTCGATATAAAACCTGCCCAACTTTTGTAAGGAAGCTGTAAGGAATGAACCTGCCAAATTTCAGCCTTCCACCCACACGGGAAGTTGGAGAATTAGTGATGAGTCAGTGAGTGAGTGAGTCAGTGAGTCAGTCAGTGAGTGAGTGAGTGAGTGAGTGAGGGCTTTGCCTTTTATTAGTATAGATTAAATATGAAAAAGTTGCTTAGGTGTTGTTACAGTCTTTTTTTAATGTTTTTGGTGATGCATGCAGCAGCTGTCATACAATTACAATGGATGTGCTTTTGTGCAAAAATTATGCAAAAAAATACATGTACAATAAGATTCTTGTGTCCTATGTTTTTTCATTTATTTTTAAGTAGTAACAAAAATCAAAATGAAATCTTTCAATATATAAAATATGTAATTCCAGTAACAGTGCACTGCACGAATACACTTGATCTGAGCATTCCTAGTTTTCATCCCCTTTCCCTGTACGTTTAGCATTCATTTGCTCAGAGGCTGATGCACTTGCTGCTTCCTGAGCAGCTCTTCTTTTCTCCAACCTAGTGGCCCGCTTCTTTTTTCGGCATCTTTTCGTGTTAAAACTGATCAAGTCAGTGTTTGTGTTGCAATTACTTAGTTCATTTTTCTTAATTTTTCACTTAAGCTGGCACTTAAGTCTTCAATCTGCCTCAAGAATGATTTAAGATATGAAGAGTTGGGGGAAGTGACAGCGAAGGTGGCAGGTATTGAGAACGGCAACCGTATGCATGCACCGCACGGCCACCCTGCTGCACGCTGCCGAGAGTTGAATCTACAATAAAATAAAATAAAATAAAAATAAAAAGAGGAATAACCTTGGAGGTCAATCATCACCCTGAAAGCGGATAGTAGATGTCACGTTGTATATGTGTACCAAATTGCAGGTCAATAGGTCAAACGGTTTGAGGGCTACGGGTGATTTAAAATCCGGGACAGACAAACGAACAGCCATGTTAGCGTATGATATATAAAGATAATCAGACTGTTAAAAGTAGCTTTCAATAGTGTTTATATTTCCTGACACCTAAAAGAAGATTTAGTGAAAGTACTGATGTTACAGATCTTTTAGATGTAAACAGCAACATGACATTTAACTTGGAAAGGTGCATGTGGGAGGTTTGAATAACTCATTTACAGTGATTACTGGTCTGTCTCAATTTCAAAATCATCAATATACTTGATTATTTTTTCTTTCTCTATTGAGGTACAATTATCTGTTGTGTAATGGTATAGTATACCATTTTGGATAAGCCCTCTGATCTGTACTGACTGCCAAGGCAGACAGTGGGAGGTTGTGAATAGGAATGGTAAATCACTGAAAAATTGAAACAAAGTGAAATGACAGGAAAAGGTCAAGAATTGCAAGACGAAAAGATATGAGCACCAAAGCCAAAACACAACCCCAACAACTGTAGTCAAAATTAATGTCACAGATTTATTCACGTAAATTCATTTACACTTTCTAAACTCTTTTCCAATTTCTTTTTCCAAAACATGGACATGCCAGTTTAAATACCATCATTCTCAATGACAAGACTTGCTGTGTCCTCCTCAGCAATCCATTGCCACATCCTGATGACCAAAACTTTAAATGACAACGCACATCTTAAAACCATGATGGCATCTTAGCAGAATGGTAAATTATAAACAATCAAATATTACATAGTTAATAAATAAAGTATTATCAAAGCAAAAGTAAAATAATAAACCCCATATCACTAATGTTGCATAAAAATGTAACTATTAATGAGGAACATTAATTGCAGAAGAAAAAAAAACTGTGTTAATGTACTCCAGTCATATTTCATATTAATAAGTAATTTTCTTTGGGATATCATGACACTAAATTTAATATTACTAGTATTCACCATCATCACACAGTTGTATATATATTCTACATAATAAAAGCAAAAACTAGACAAGATACGGTACATGAATTGTTTTTTTTTTGTTATATAAAAATCAAGATATAATATCAAATACAGTATATTAAGTCAAGATTCTTTTCTTTGTGCCTAATATCATCAGAAGAAATATTAAAGTAGTATGGCTTAATACAGTTAATTTAGTGTGCTAGTGTACAGTATAAATTGAGCAGAAGAAATTCAAAACATCATTCTTAAAACATTTCCTAAGTTACATGCAGTTTTAAGAGCCTTTCTAAAGATTTCAACTGCAACTTAAACAATGATTGTCTAGAACATGATCAACAATTCAGATCTAGAGCTATTCACAGGTGATCAGTTGTGTTAAACAGCACATCTTGCATAAATTACTGGTTAATTTTTCAATTGATGAGACATGTTGTCACCATGTTTAACACTGCTACTTCACTGCTTCATGGGACTAGGTTAAAATCCCATCCTGTTCACTGCCTATGTGTACTTTGTATATTTTAATTTTTCTCTGCATGCTATATCTCTGGTTGGTACAGTTTCTTACCTACATATTGTACCAATGATATGCCTGTTAAGTTAAACTACATAAAATTGACCCTGTGTACGTGTAGTGGTTCTAGACCCTAGCAAATCTAAATTTAGATTAAGCAGTCTCTAAAAATGAATAGAGGAATTGATACCTAATGTATTGATGCTGTTTATTCTTTATTATCAGCTCATAAGGTCAAAGTACTTTTGAGTACTATCAGTGCATGCTTACGTATGTAGACTTGTTAAAGTTTGTTTACCTGAAATGTGTCATGAACTGAATAATCACAGTGCTTCATCTTGTTACTTTATACTGTACTCTGCTTTAAAAGTACTCATAAATGGTGAGCTCTGTGAAGATTGTCATATAAAATAAAAGCAATTAGTTCCTTTGTTGTATTATAACTAAAAGTCAGTGCAGTTTGAGTAGTTCTGATTCTTCTGACACCTTTTTATTGCATTTTATTTTATTTTATTTAAAGAACACAATACATTAACAAAACACAACCTAATCCAAAAAAGCAAAAAATGAATATGTTCTAAAAAGAGCTATGTAACCAGAGGGCCCTATCTATAGTGAAACTTCAGAAAAAAATAAAACAGGCCTGGGGCACTTACTTTACAATTACATTAAGTATTGCTGTAGTCTGAAAAACGTCTGAACTAACTCTTATAAAGAGAATTGGATTTTAGTTTTCAAATTTGAGATTGTATAGAACATCACTTTAATGCTCAGTTAGAAAAGGTGGATTAGGATTCTTTAAGTTGAGTAGAATCAGTCCTCGTACAAGCAGTGTAGTGTAGAATGTCACAACTATTTTTTCATAGTATACCTTTATCACATTTGGTATTACTCCAAATACAAGTGGAGTGATTTTATAACCAAGGCTATCTGAGAAATGTGTGGAAATATTTGCACAAAAAGATTTAATTGTTGAGTGTTCCTAAAGCATGATACCTATTGATGGCTGGTGCTTTATGATTTCATTCAAATTTTAGATGTAATGTACTGTATACGAACAGTGAAATATTTTAATTGAATTATGGCATGCTTGGCACATATGCAAATAGAATGTATTTTAAATGGCTAAATTCCATTCTTTTTATGCTATTTTAATAAAAAGCAAATTTTCCCATAATTACTTGAGATCATGAAAGGGTAAATTACTTAAAATTTGTAAATATTCTTTCTAGATGCTGTCCGCCTCTTCATCCAGACTAAGCAGTGTCAGTTTAGATACTTTTGATGAAATTTTAATTTGTAAATAGAAAAAATGTGTGTTGCTAGGATATTTAAATTGGAATATAATAGTTCATAGGATGCAAATACATTATCAAAATAAAAACTAAATGGTACAATACCTAATGACTTCCGTGGACGGAATACACTATAGATCTAGGAAGGTTGAAATAACTTATATACATGTATAGAGGCAGTAGGTAAGTGCTTCTTTGCCTTGAAATGTTTCAAATACTAGTCCCATATCTTTACTAGCTTGTGAACTACTCGATGTCTGGTAAATTAACACTAATTAGTGTTGACTGGAGAACACTGAAAAGCATAAAGAGAGGATTCCTTTTCTAACACCTTATGTTATATAGTATAGTATATGTAATTAAACGGGTAGATAATGCAATGCTACCTTTAACTGTCTTCTCAGAAGAATTTCTGCTTTGATGTATGGACATTTTGAATTACAAATTAATTACAATATAATTGAGCATATAGTCTTAAAAAAATAAGGTACTTATTTTTCAAATTGTTATTCACAATTATGGTATGTATTAATTTGCACATGGAATTGTGTTCAGAATTTAAGCATATTTTCTAAATTTTAAAAAACATCTAGCCTGCTTTATAATGAAGCTAATGGGCACCAGGGTCTATTTCTAATGAATATGTCCACTTTGAAATAGCAAAAATTTAAATTTAGGAAAACGTGACTTCCACATTTCTGAAGCATGGTTGTGACAATAAAAGTAAACTGGAAATAAGCAATTTTATTTCAGACTCTTGGAACCATTTTCTCAAGGTAAGAATACATCTCTTGCTCTCTTATAAGCTCACAGCCTGTGTCATAGGTGAAGTTATTACTACAAAAGTCATATCCAACTCCCCACCTACCTTCTCTAAGCTACATTTTGCTTTTTATCCTACTTTTGTTTCTATGGTTTATAATAACAGATTGAGAAGAAATGACTTTGACTTGAAAAATACCAGATATATCCTTTAAAGAAGAATTTGATGCTATATATGGTATATAGGGCCTTTCTGAAAGAGATATACAGTAGGGTTTTTGGGAGGATAAAATTTTGAATCTATTGATTCTCCCTGTTAAGGTTAAATAGAGGAAAGAACTATTAATTAACATCTAAAGTTCCATGTTTTTCCATCATTTACCAAAAGTAATTTTATATCCAGAGCTCTTATGAAATTTCTGTAGCAAATTTAATAGTAATGGCAAAGATGAGTATGGATCTAAGATATTGTGGCATCCGGCTGGGGGTGGAGCCCAGCCGGGACGCCCAGGACGACCGAAGGAGGGCTTGTACCTCCTCCAGACCGTGATGGGGTGACCGCCCTGGTTGTGTTGGGGGCCACAGGTAGAGGGCTTGGAAGCCCAACCCTGTAGAGACCTGTGGCCACCGCCAGGCGGCACCCCGGTGCCAGTAGAAACCTGGAGCCCAGCACTTCCGCCACACCAGGAAGTGCTGGGGGGAAGAAGATAGGGGACACCGGGAGGGCTTCCGGGTGCGCAGCCGGCACTTCCACCACACTGGGGTGTGTCTGTGGAGGAATGCCAGGAAGCAGCTGAAGCCCATCCGGGTTCCTATATAAGGGGCCGCCTCCCTTCATTCAGTAGCGGAAGTCGGGTGGAAGAAGGACGGAGCTGGAGAGAGTACTGGAGGCGGCCAGAAAGGCAGTTGGATTGTGAGGCCTGGATTTTGGGGGATCGGTGCAGGAGGCACTGGGACGTGCACTGGCGTAAATATTGTAAATAGTGTTGTGTTGGGAGCAACTACGATGTCCGTCACATTCCACAATATATAGTAGAGACATTTTGTTATTAAAGCCCCTTAACTCTGACTGCTTCTTAAAATGGATACCAAAGTGATCAATAGCAATTGCAAAACGCATGAATGATAATGGACACCCTTGTCTGGTTATATTTTGTAATTGGAAATAATTCAAATTGATATTGTTTTGATCACAAAAGATGTCTCTGGGGGTGCCTGTTGGGCACAACTGAGAAGGTTTTGTTCTGCTTTTATGACAGGTTTTGGAGGCCTCAACCCTTTCCACCATGTCAGTGTGACTCCAGATCACAACAGAATGAACCACTCCAAACTAAAAAAAAAAAGTTACATATGACTTCAACATACTTCAAAGAAGCACTAATGACTCTCTCCAGCTCTCACTCTTTTATAGCTAGAAGGGAGATCCAGTAGCAGTGAAATGAACATAGATAGATAAACTGAACAAAGAAACTTTAATTTGGGGACATTTGGCTTTTTACCGAAGTTCTTTAAATAAATAAATACATACTGTAAATAGATAGATAAAGTAAATAAATAAATATACACATACTGGAATGACTATAAAGTAAAAAAATTCAAGAGAAAGAAAAATTCTGATTTGACTGTCACAGTCAGAGTGAGGCATTATGCGGACATATTGCTGTGGGTAAAAAGGAGCTCAGGTACCGTTTTTTGACACACTTCTACTGAATAATTTGTTTGCTGAAATTACTCAGTGTTAGTGTGTCAGAGAGAGGATGAGCAACATTGCTCATAATGGCATTCGGTTTTGTTTTAATTCTCTTCCTACTACCTCCAGAGGGTCCAGAGTGTGTCCTATAATTGAGCTTGCCCTTTTAATTAGCTTGTTGAGTACGATGGGCCTCTCTTGAAGTGTTGTTACCAGTCTAGAACACCATAGCACTGAAAGTCGCACCGGCCATCATGGAGTTGTAGAAGATGCAAAGGATTTCACTTCTTACATTAAAGTAACACAGTCTCCCTAGGAAAAAAGAGCCTGCTTTGCCCTTTTTTATATAGCTCCTCTGTGTTTCGAGACCAGGTGAACATGTCATTAAGACAGACCTCCAAGTACTGGTAGGAATGGACCACCTCTACATCCTCCTTGAATAGTAACTGGACATAGAGGCTCTTTGGTGTGGCAAAAGTCAATAACCAGTTTCCTTGACTTTGCTGACGTTAAGATGCATACAATTCTGTTTGCACCAAGAAACAGATGTTTCCGTCTCATCCCCTTTATCAAAGCACCCCATAAGTGCAGAATCATCTGAATTTCTGCAAGTGACATGGCCTGGTGTTATAAGTATATAGTCTGAGGTGTACAGAGTAAATAGAAAAGAATTGACTGTTGCTTGTGGTATTCCAGTGTTGCACATATTCATATCAGAAACACAGTCCTTGAGTCTCACAAACTGTGGCCTACCCGACAGATTGTCCATTATCCAGGACACCATAGGCTCATCCACCTGCATATATGTGAGTTTACCCTTAAACAATGATGGCTGGATTGTATTGAAGGTGTTGGAGAAATAAAAAAAAATAATCAAAGTCAGGTGTGAATAAACCTTGTGGAGCACATATATAATAGCATCCTCCACTCCAAACTTTATCCGATAGGCAAACTGCATTGGGACCAGATGGTCTACCACAAGAAGACTCATATAGTCTAGGACCATTCTCTCAAAGGTTTGCATGATGTGAGACATAATTGCCACTGGTCTGTAGCCATTAGGTGAAGATGCACCAGCCTTCTTTGGAACAGGAACACTTCATGATATTTTCCACAGCAGTGGCGCTTTCTGGTGCCTTAGGGACAGACTGAATAGATGACAGAGGACACCACAATGTTTGTCATAACAGGCTTTATGAACTTAAGGACTGACTTCATCTGGTCCTGCATATTTTCCTGTGTGTAGATTCCTCAATTGCCTCCTTACTTGGTCTTCAGTTATAGAGAATCCATACTGGTGGTCAGAGGTGGATTTGTCACTGGCCATTCCAGTCGATGTAGTAGGAATGGGGTGGGGAAACAGGTCATTGGAAGAAGATGGCAGGTTCAGGGAAAATCTTGGTTCACAGCATTAGCTTTATCCACATCCCCTTCTAGCACCTTCAGAGCTTCTTTGTCACTGGATTTGAATGCTCTCTCTCATTCAGGAAAACCTTTTAGCTCCTTAGTAATCCAGGGCTTATTGTTTGGAAAGTGATGCAATATCTTTGTGGACACTACTGTGTTGACACAGAAGTTAATATAGTCCCTCATTGAGTCCCTCAATATTGCCCCCATTTGACTCACACATCATTTCTCAGTCGTTTGGAAGCAGTCATTCAGAGCCATTTCAGCATCCAGGCTCTACTTCCTCACTATTCTTGTGATGACAGGTTGCCATGTAATAACAGGCTGGTAGGTCGGAATAAGATGAACAAGTAGATTACACTTAAAGGCATCTTGAATACATCAGGCCCAGGTTTTTATTTCCTTGAATGGAACCAGTGACATACTGATAGAAATTTGTTATTGTTTGTTCCAAAGTCACATGGTAGAAGTAATATTTAATTTATAAGAATTTTATATAAATTATATATAGCTATATATAATTATAATTTATAAATATATATATTTATAATTATAATAATCCTGCTTTTTCGACCTTCACCCACAAAGAATATGGAAAATAATAACATTAAAAGAAACAGTACATAAATTACTTCAAGTACACTAAAAACAACAGTAAAACATGATATACACAAAAATCCAGTCTGACAAATAACAAAGATAAGTTTCTTTGTCAGCTAACATTAATGGATTATGTTGCATCTTATGAGTTTAAATTGCCCTGTCAGCTAACATTAATGGCTTAAAGATACAATCCTCCATGACCGCTATCAGACTATCATGTGGCATTTGTGATTTCACATCAAAGACACCTGTGCAGAACATGTAAAAAATGACAGATTTCCCGAGATATCTGATATCTGGCAACGTTTTGTTGAGTATGTTGAGTACTGTGTTTTGAGTTACAACCCAGGGCTACATGTTATTGTTGATAAGCAACTGTTTCCAACCAAGGTCCATTGTACTTTCTTGCAATACATCTCAACCAAGCCTGACAAATTTGGCAAATTTTTGGATTGCGGCAGTTTTGGAGACAAAGCAGATGTGCAACGCCACTCCTTAGTTAAGTTGAGATCCAAGTTGTCCCATGGGAGAAAGACTTTCCGATCCCGAGGTCATAAAGCTTATGGAGTCATTTTTGGACAAGGGTAGCACCATAACAATAGACAACTTCCTAATATCGCTTTCGCTGGCTAATAGACTGTTGCACCGCAACACAACTCTGGTTGACACCATAAATATTGTGGGACGGGAACTTCCACCTGCAGCTGAAGTCACTTCAGTACACATGCAATTCTTCACGCTAGCGTTTAGATCTGGCAGTACCATGCTGAGGGTGTATGCACCCAAAAAGATGAAGTCTTTCTGCATTCCCAATACCATAAACCATAATGTGGAGATTGGGCAAGATTGGAAAAAAAAACACATTCAAATGACAACTCATGTTCAAATGACATAGTGTTTTCAAATAATGACGTTTTCCTGCATGGATGTGTGTGTGCTTGCGTGAGAGAGGCAGAGACACTGGTTAGTGGAATATAAAATAAACACTTCCTCAAAGGTATAACGAAACAACTGTGCTTTTATTCAAGAATAAAACTGAATAACAAAAATTTCAAGTGACAACAAGATACCAAGAAGACGCGATTCACTAGCTTTTGTGTGTCTGTTTATATCCCTTCAGTGCTGTCTTTTACAGGTAACAAAGATTTACACCGGGTGTTACATACTCATATCAAATGTATGTTTTTATTATTTAATAGTAATAATAATAGCAGCTCACTCCTCAAAAGGGAAGGAACCTGGGCTCAAACCCAAAACCTCTTGATTATGAGGCAGTTTTGTCTTTATGTTGATTGATACTTGGGCTTGGGTTTTTAACTCATTGACAGAAACATGTGAATTGAATAAGTGCACTTATTTTGTTGTACCTTTTATGAAAATGTTTATTTTATATTTGGACTGCGTCAGTGGAAGATGGGATAGCAGGCTGCTTGCTGCTTGTGCTGATTGACACATTTGCAAAACAAAGACACTGATGAAGAGGTGTGAGGGAATTCAAGGTGGCCAGGCATTATAACTTTTTTTGTAGGCTTCAGGGATTCTAGTGTTAATGCAATTTTAAAATCTCCAGTCATTATATAGTTATGTAGGCTTATATTCTCTGTCATCCAACAGGTGAGATGTGTAAACACTTTCCATTAACAGACATACTATGTCTTCAGCAACATTTGTTACATTCACAGGTATATCCCAAACTATTAGTATTAAAAATTTTGTCCAAATACTACTCCAATTGGGAATCTATACTAATAAAAGGCAAAGCCCTCACTCACTCACTCACTCACTCACTCACTCACTCACTGACTCATCACTAATTCTCCAACTTCCCGTGTAGGTAGAAGGCTGAAATTTGGCAGGCTCATTCTTACTTACAAAAGTTGGGCAGGTTTCATTTCGAAATTCTATGCCTAATGGTCATAACTGGAAGGTATTTTTCTCCATTAACTGTAATGGAGTTGAGCTGGAATGACATGGGGGGGCGGAGTTTCGTGTGACATCATCACGCCTCCCACGTAATCACGTGAACTGATTGTCAACGCAGTGCGTAGAAAACCAGGAAGACCTCCAAAAAGCGCTTAAGAAAACATGCATTATATAATTGAGAAGGCAGCGAAAAACAATAAGAAGCGAGCGAGTGACATATACTACCATATTCATGAGTGTTGCTGCCTCGGAAAGAAAGAAAGGTGTAAACCTAAACTTTAAATTAAGTTCATAGACAGGCTACCGCTGGCGTTTCACATGCCCACAGGTAATGCGGGATACAAGTTTAATGAGAGGACGCAGGATATAAACGAGAGTTTTGATCACTTTGTAACTAAGTTAAAATTGTAGGTGAAGGGGTGTGCTTATGCAAATTCGAGAGACTGTGTTTGTGGGGATTGACAGTTAAGGTGGGGAGTCACGTCATCATCTCCCTCCCATTCATCTAATTTCGGTCTGAGCTGAGCTCAGCTAATGCCGTCTTCAAGCAACCGTCAGACTGCCACCAAATACTCACAGAAAAATCCACAAGTTAATACACATGCTATATCTGGAGTTTCTCCACACTGAATCCTCCAGGCACTACTTACAAAAGGTCACATTGACAATCGTGTTACGTTATTTTTAAAATCTTTCCTTTTCTTAGCACAAGCACAGCTGAGAAGCTTGATGCATGTGCTCCATAACGCGTTAAAAAATAATGCATTTAATAACACTTTGCATTACAAGCAAAGGGGAACTTTTGTCAATGCATGATTTCCTGGTACACGATTACATTGATCAGCGCATCCCGATTCATTTTACCCTCGCACCACCTTAGTTTGAGAAGAAGTCTGAAAAATATGAGGTTAACACAGAAAAACATCACCAATTCAAGCTTTATGAATAATCGATTCGCCATCAATAATTGTTTTGGTAAAGCCATCCTCCTTCCATTTTATAATTTTTCCGCCAATAGCCATGATTAAATGAACGGTAAATAAAGTAAGAGCAAAGCGAGGGTGACTTATTTAGGCAGGCATATATATGACAGCAACACTCATGACAATGTCAATCATATTACGTTATTATTAAAATGTTTCCTTTTCTTTTTCATTACTTCTTTAACACACTACTTCTCCACTGCGAGGTGCGGGGATTTTGCTATATATATAATATATGAATGACCTCCAAAGAGCGCTGAGACTTTTGATATCATGAACGTGTCTGCAAAACTGTGGTCTCCTGCCCAGCAAAAGTCGAGCAGCCAGCGCGCGCATAGCTGTGCCGGCCTTTGAGACGCTGACTGCGCTTCTGCCTTAAGTCAAAGTGAGCACTTTTAATTTTTTTCATCCTCCCCTGCGCTATAGCCCAGACAAGTGCAAACACGGGACCCCTTTTCTACACCACGGAAAAATAATATTAAGGCGATTCACACTTTCTTTTGCACGTATACGATTATGAGGTCATCACCTCGGATTATGAAGACACGCACACGAGTGGAGGACTGACAGTGCCATCACAGCTGATTAATGGCAGGGACGTCTCACCAGTCTACACAAGACCCACGCGACTGTCCCCAAAAGGCGATCATAGCGTCAGCGAACACATCTCTCTATACTATATAAAAGAAAAAGGCAACTTTCCTTTCTTTACACCTTTTATCCCAAACCAAAGCCTTTCTCTCTTAACAGTGCAGAGGACACAAAACTAATTTTCTTTAAATGCCGGTAAGGCACATTACCAGAGGCACAAATTTGAGCGTTCACATAGAAAATGTAATTTCTATACCACAGCCGTCGTGTAGCGCCTTTCAAAAGGGATCTACTACCGAGAGATGATCCATATATATTTTAGCTGCTGTTAGTTACTTACCTGTTGTGTTACACAGTCTTTAAAATGTAGTTTACCGCAACCACTCCAGTAGTGCTCAATGTACCTGTACTTCTTAAAACGTTAATGTTTTACTGTTTAATAACTTATAGACTATATTTTATTATTTTTCCCTTGCACTCAGTGACCAAAGCTATACACACACATATAGACACATACAAACATACACACAAGTATATATATGTGTATATATATGTATGTATGTGTATATATATATATACACACACACACCCCTATCTACATTATATATATATATATATATATATATATATATATATATATATATATATATATATATATACACACACACACACACACATACATACATACATACATACACACATATATATAATTTGTGTGTGTGTATGTATGTATGTGTGTGTATATGATGTAAATAGGTATGTATATATATATGTGTATATGTAGATATGTATATATAGATATGTAGATATGAAGATATGTATGTGTATATATATGTGTATATATATATATGTATGTGTGTGTGTGTGTGTGTGTGTATATATATATATATATATATGACAGCAGCAATCAAGCTTTGAGAAAACAGTAAAAGGAGGCGTGTCAGGCGTCGTGGTACATTTTCTGATGCAGCTACTGAAAACAACTTGTGACGCTGCCGCCAAATACACAAAACAATTACTTTGACAATCATGTTACATTATTTTTAAAATGTTTCCTTTTCTTTTCATAACTTCTTAAACACATGACATCGCTGCAAAGCTGGTATTTTGCTATATATATATATATATATCACAGCGACACTCATAACAGTGACAAAACAATTACATTGACAATCATGTTACGTTATTTTCAAAATGTTTCCTTTTCTTTCTCTTTCCTTCTTTAACACACTACTTCTCCGCTGCCAAGCGCGAGTATATATATATATATATAGATAGATAGATATATATATATATAGATAGATATGAGAACAACATATATATATATATATATATATATATATATATATATAGATACTGTAGATAGATAGATATATATATATATAGATAGATAGATATGAGAACAACACTCATATCAATGACAAAACAATTACATTAACAATCATGTTACGTTATTTTTAAAATTTTTCCTTTTCTTTTTCGTACCTTCTTTAACACACTACTTCTCCGCTGCAAAGCGCGGGTATTCTGCTAGTTATCTATATAAACTATACCCTTTTCCTTATTATTTTTACAAAGTTTAATGGTTTGATTTTGCCTTCATTCATTGTTTTTTGACCCAATGTGTCCATCCATTCATTTTCTAACCTTCTTTAGTTTAATGTCCCTGGGCAGGAGTCTTTCCCTGAAAAATCAGCATCATAGTAGAAACCAACTCTTGACAACAATAACTAAATATGTGCTATCTCAGGTTATTGCATAGTTTTTAGGCATATTCATACTTTATAGATATTTTTAATTTGTGTAAAGTTTAGGTCATAATTTTATTTGCAATTTTTACTAAATAATCATCTATGACATCAGATCATACAAAAAGATGCCCAGGAGTTCTTTAAATACAGAAACTCAAAATCTAATATAGGAACTGATGTTAGCCCAATTTGCTGGGTATGAACATTACCATCCATCCATCCATCCATTGTCCAACCCGCTATATCCAAACTATAGGGTCATGGGAGTCTGCTGGTTACAACTCATAATTCTTTGCTCAGAAAAAACTGAGGATATACATGGAGAATTTTAACATATTATAATGTAAAAATCTTTTTTACTTTTTCTGTATAAAATACTGAAATCCAGCATATCCTACACACAGTCCTTGTCTATTTTGAGTTTGCCTGTTCTTTCCACATCTTAATGAGGTTTTCTCTAAGTACTTTGGTTTTCCTTCTGTATAATCAGTGTGACGGTTGGCCAGGACCATTACCCGGCCAGGATGCCAACTGGGTGGAAGGACCGAGAGAGTGAGCACGGCTGGGACATTATCTCCCTAGACCCAATAGGGCAACCCCTCTTGTTTGCTACAGCACCACGGATCCACAGAAGGACACGCTGGGAGTTGTAAATTGAAGCAAGCCCTCTTGGGTTCTGTGGGTGCTGCCAAGGGGTGCTGCAGGTACAGCTGAGCCATTTGTGGCATGACTTCTGCCATACCTGGAAGTGCTGCCGGAAGAAGGTCAAGGAATATCTGGAGTATTTCCGGGTGCACTATGAAAGGAGCCGCCTCATTCCAGTTGAGAAGCCAGAGTCGCGAGGAGGGGGACAAAGCTTGTGTTGGGTTGTGGAAACAGAGAGAGGAAGAGACAAGGAAGAAGGAAGCTCTGTGCTACTGTGGGGAAGCAAAAGAAAAGTGCTTCACACTTAAAATAAAGGTGTGCTGGGTGAAAAGACTGGGCTCGGTACCTTTTGTGTCTGAGATTTGGGGAAATGTACGTCCCTGATGGTCCACACCAGAGATTTACAGTTTAGGTTATTTACCAATTCTGAACTAAAACAGTGTCAGAGTGAGTGTGATAGTCAGTCTCCTCATCTATGGCCGGTTCCTACCTTGCACATGATGCTGTTGGAATATGCCCTGTCCCATGTGATTGTTATTAAGCTAGTTTTTGAATGTAATATTATGTAAAATTGTAACATATTGTAACATATTGACTTCTTTGAATTTTTGCTTCATCTTTGTGCATTACTGGACAATGTCTTTTTAAATATTCAGCATAATTTTATTAACTACTGTGTCAATGTGTCCAATATTTCTCTTTTTTCCACACCAGAAAAACAACTTTCTTTTTGTTGGAATACTTCATATTGATCTGTTAAGGCAAGATTGAAAAGAAAGATACATTTTCATCAGTGTGAGCAGAAAACACAGTTGCATGCTATATAAAGTTTTGTTTTTATAAGATATTTCTCAAACTTCCTGTTGCTTTTAAGGAATTAAACTTTGGCAAAATGTTCTTTAGTGTTAAATATGTATTTAGCAGCTGGGCAGGATGTAATATTTGCCAATTGATTACAAGAACCATAATATTACTGCTCATATTTTTTAATGTGCAAATAATAGTAATGCAGCTAGTTTTAGCTTTTTTGAAAATAGATCCTTATTTGCCCCAATGACAAACAAAAGTGTAAAAAAATAAAAAGTGTACATCTTATACATGCTAAGTGTAACAGTGCTTGTAAGCGTTAATTCCAGGTCTACAATTTTGTTTGCAAACATTTGAAGATTTGACAGCAATTTATCTTTGTAAGTTAGATCTGCTATCCACAAGTTCATACCAAACATTTTCTTTTTTTTAGTCTCTGATTACTAATCTAGCAAGCATTTTATACATGACAGATAAATAAATCATATTGGGTTCATTTTCATCTATATATAATACCATATTTTCAAAATTTGGTTCACATAGAGAATGCATGTTTTTATTTACAGTAAATGCATAAACGATAAATGCACTTAGCAAGACGGCATAAAAACAAAAAACATATTCAGGAGCTGCCTTCCATAAACCTCTTTTACAATTCATGAAGCACAAGGTATTTTCAAATATAAAACAAAGGGTTATGCTATACAAAAAATAAGTTGATAATGGTACTAACTGTCTTCATTGCCAGTTGCTTCAATTGGCCTTAACTGTAACTTCTGTAGTGGCAGCAATCATTACATTTTCGCAGAACTGGTATATGTAAAGCACGAGTGATGTAACTATAATTGTGCATCCATTTTCAGAATGTTTGTTGGGACCCAAAAGACTGCAATGCAACAATGGCATAGTGGCTGTTTCTTCTTATGAGAGGAGGCAAGTACACGTGTTAAAACTGCATTTTAGTTTGAATTATATTTTTTATAGACAGTGACTTTGTTTTGTGGTTTTGTATTTTTTTAGACACGTTCAGTCATACTTTTTTCCAGCTTGATTTGAAGGTCAATAAATTTGAACTTATGTTTGACCAGTGGCATTTCTGCATTAATGGCAAGTGGGGCACATTGTGCAAAATAAGTAATATGCTTCCCCCAGTAATTTAACTTATATTTAAAATGTTCTTCACAACCCACAGCTTTGTCCTTTTAATGTCAATTTATTTATAGATCACATTTAAAACAATATCAGCAATACTGTTGCCAAAGTGCTTTTAATACAATAAAATACAATACAATGTCATACAACCAGTAGTAAATTGAAACAAACCACTGACTAAAAGGAGAGAATCACTTGTATCACTGAAGATCATGGAAAGCTAAAAAATAAAAATGAGTCTTCAGTCTAATTTTAAACACGTTAATTGAAGGTGCATCCTTAATGTAGTAAGAGAGAGAATTCCACAGACAAAGTGCAATGACTGCAAAAGCTCTGTTTTCCTTTATTTTTACACTTAGTATAAGGGACCACAAGAGACAACTGATAAGTAGGTTTAATCTCTCTGGATGGCTGGTGTACAACACATAATTCAGATAAATAGGCAGTAGCATACCAATGTATTGATTTAAAAAGCAGCAGCAAAATGTTAAAATCAATTCTAAAACTAACAGGCAGCCAGTGTGAGGAGGCTAAAATTGGAGATACAGAGGCAAACTTTCTTGCCCCATCCAAAAAATAAGCAACAGCATTCTAAACCAACCACAACCTGCGTATCAGGGATTTGCTGATCCCAGAATACAATGAGTTGCAGTAATCAAGTGGAAGAAAGTTTCTCAAGATCCCTAGGAGACAACAAATGCTTAACCTTGGTTAAAAGACAAAGCTGAAAAAAGCAAGTCTTGACCACAAAATAAATCTGTTTCTCAAAAGAGAGGTTAATATCAAAATTAACGCCAAGATTTCAAACTTGAGGTTTACAGAAGTCCTCAGAAGTGCCAAGAAGTTCAAAACCAGTCTGAGCTTTGGCTATAGGACCAACTATCAGCACTTCCATTTTATTACGACTGAGATCAAGAAAATTACTAGCTGTCCAGGATCTCAGTTCATCAAGACAATTATGCAACCAATTCATTGGAGAGTTGTAGACAGGAACACTGACAGGAACCTGCGTGTCATTAATGGCGC
Organism: Polypterus senegalus; assembly: GCF_016835505.1. Classification (NCBI taxonomy): domain Eukaryota; kingdom Metazoa; phylum Chordata; class Cladistia; order Polypteriformes; family Polypteridae; genus Polypterus; species Polypterus senegalus. Next base: position 139,307,657 of record NC_053158.1, on the reverse strand, counting down.
TTTTCCACTGCATAGTACAGCACAGCACGGTTCAGTACAGCTCACCTTGGTTCGGCTTAGTTCAGCTCGGTTTGCGTTTCGACTGCAGTTTAGTACCGCTTTAGAGTGGGCGGGATTATTCACGTGTCAGTACAGTTGCGCTGCCTCTACTGCCGTGACATCATCGTAAACACACCACAAACAAATACACAACAATGGAGCATATCGACGGAATGGTGTTCTTCATTCTCGGCATGTGGATGTTTTTAACAGCAAGATGAAGGAGTTTGTTTCAAAAGAGGCTGATGGCAGCCAAAGAAAACACAGCTAAAAAAACCAAGAGAGTTTTGGAACTTTTACAACAACACGCAGACAACGACAATACTTTAGCTCGACGACGCGCAAGGGTAAGCATCTAAAAAAAGCACATCACCAGCTAACTTTTATCAATGTTGCAAAGCATAAAATGAACTTAACTGCCAGTGTAACATTAAAATGCTGATTCTGTATATTACAGATCTTCCACATTTTGCAAAAAAGTTACCGCAACAGACCATCTGTTTGGACATTTAAACGTGCTTCAGATTGGTGGGATGTGATTGTTCCCGGTTTTACAAACACTCAGTGGCTGGAGAACTTTCGAATGTCTGAAGAAACATTCATCCACTTATGCAACAAACTGCGTCCAGCGATGGAGAGACGGGACACAAACTTCCGTGTGTGTGTACCTTTAAAGAAAAGAATAGCTATCGCACTGTGGAAGCTTGCAACCGGTGCTGAGTACAGAAGTGTTGGACATCCTTTTGGTGTAAACATAACAACTGTGTGTCGGTGTGTTCAGGAGTTCTGTGCAGCAGCAGAAACCCTGTTGGTACCAGAGCTAATTCGTTATCCAGATCAGGAAAACTTTAAAGAAATGGCTGCCTACATTGAGAACAGATGGGGGCTCCCACACTGTATTGGTGCTATTGATGAATCACACATCCCCATCATAGCACCAGAGGAATATCACTGTGACTATTTCAACCGTAAAGGCTGGCACTCCATCATCCTTTAAGGTGTTGTGGATGGAAAGGGACTTTTCTGGAATGTTTTCACAGGACTGCCTGGAAGCCTACATGATGTTCGGGTTTTGAGACTGTCAACACTGTGGGAGTTGGCAAGCCGTGGAAACCACATACCAGCTAACACTAGAAACATAGGTGGGGTGACTGCTGGCTACTACATTCTAGGAGACTCTGCCTATCCCTTGCAGAACTGGCTCTTAAAACCATTCATTGACACTGGACACCTGACAGCAGAACAGCAGGTCTACAACATGAAAATCTGCAGAGCATGCATAGTTGTTGAAAATGCCTTTGGTCGATTAAAAGGAAGATGGCGATGCATTATGAAAAGAAATGACTGTGCTGTCAACCTTGTGAAGTCCATGGTGCTGACATGTTGTGCTCTACATAACCTTTGTGAGAGTCATGGTGAGACCTATGAGAATGCTTGGGATTTACCCGCAGCAGCAGAGACTGTGGTGGCAGTGCCACAGGCTGTAGAGGAGGAGGAGGGCAGGGATGTCCGTGCAGGTCTGATGCGTTACTTGAATAGGTAACTATTCACATAGCATGTTCTGTAAAGTGTATTATCAATACATTTTTAAACAACATTTCAAAGTTTACAATGTATTCCTTGTTTTTTTAAATTGTTTTGGCTTGTATCGTGGCGGCATTAATCATTTGTCTTTATCAAGAGGTACATTACCTGCTCATACAATAATAAATCTTTAATATAGTCTTGGGGTACACGTATTTGATCAGATTGTTTTTATTAAAGCAAAACAATTATGAAAGGTAAAAATATGAGCAGAAAACACTAAAAAAAAAATACAAAGTGCAAAAAGTATATACATAAGAAACTGTTAACAGTGTGCAGACATGTAGTGCAAACAGTATCAAAAAACAAACAAACACACATGCCTATGGGATTAGTCAGCAAGAGAGTTCCTATTCCCGTCGGCCACTCATTGCCTGGACAAGCATCCCCATAACATTGAGGAATGCTTGATTGAAAGCATCCGTCTGAGAGTGTTCCTCTGCCCTCAAGGCCGCTTCCTGCTCCCTCGCTTGTTTGGCCTCTTCAAGTGCCATCTGCAAGTGCCGCTCCCTCTGGGAACGGTTCAGCTCCTGCTGCTGAATGTCTGCCACCTGCATCTCTCTCAATGCAGCAAGATGTTCCTGATGGTGCAGGCTCCGTTTCCTCTTGCCTGGACCAAAGCGTAAAGAATTGGAGTAAAAATGGGAGAAATTATTTTTTTAATTATTTTGATTTTACTCAATTAAATTTACAGTATTTATGGCATTATATGGTAATATTATACTATTTATGGTAAGCAACAGGAATTCATGAGACACGGTATATAAGGATATATATCCTATATTGTGATATCATATTTGTACATACTGTGATATATGAAATATCAAATTTGTATCATACCCGTTACCACACTAGGACTCCGTGCTTCATTAGGCCATGATTTTACAGTCAAATGGCGATATAAAATAAGAATCGACGGTCAATAAAATCAGTAAAGTTAAGATTTCAAACGTTATATTAACACAACGTACCATCCTCGATCGTGTTCTCCAACAACAATGGCGTGGCCGAGTCCAACAATGGCGTGGCCGAGTCCAGGACACCCTCCCTTCCATTGTTCGCTGGTCTAGCTCCGTAGATTGCGTCCATTTGGTCGAACCACTTCCACGAGCGCCTGTTTGAACCACTCCGGCTGTTGTGGTCCTTTATACTCCTGTAGTAGCTCTTCATTTTTTTTAACTTGTCCCTACGCTGTTTGTAAGTCCGATGGTAGCCGTGTGCGCCCAAGAGCTTAGCGACCTCCTGAAAAACTTTTTCATTCCGCGTCGCCCCATCCAGCTCTCGCTGGATCCGCTCCTCGGCTACCAACGAGGAACGCGTCTGTACTTCCTCAATAGACCACGAAACAGCCATTTTTGGTTAAAACAAAATGGTGCGTCCGAACCTTCGCTGGCTGTGCTAAAAATCTAGCGGGTCTGTTGTGTCTCGTGTCGCAAGTTCAGTGACGCAGTAATGACGATTTTCTCCGGCCAATCCGTGACCAGCAGAGTTTACACTTCACGTTTTGGTAACGGTTCGGCGCGCTTGGAACCTCGGCTGAGGTGGTACTGAAAAAAGAACCAGGTACCAGGTACTGTTCCCAGTGGAAAACCCCCCAAAAGTGAGCTGAGCTGAACCGTGTCGTGCCGTACTATGCAGTGGAAAAGCGCCATATCTTAACAATGAAAACAAACATTACATTTCCTAAAGTTTAAAGATACATCCAAGGATGTACTAAGACACATCATCAGGATGATTCAGATCTCCTGATCCAAAGCCCCCTGGAAGCCATCTGCAGCCTCTATGAAGGACTTTATGGCTCTCCTTTTTGCAGCTCCTGTGATGCCAAGTAGAGAGTAGACCTTACATGAAGAGCGGCCAGCAAAGCCTCTACTCCCTAATCACAATGGGCTCACAATGAGCAGCCACTCCTTTGGCACTGCTGATTAGTTGAGGCCATTTAATGCAATGTTGCTGAACAACTTTGCTAGAAGCAGGAGAACTAAGCACTTGGAGGTTCTGGGCACTGTGGGGTGTCACTGGGCTGGACTCCTCCTGCGTCTCACCAGGAAAAGATCCTATGCACTGTGCTACACATCCCTGTGCCAAGCATTTTATTCGCGCTTGATGGATTTTTAGGTTGAGCATCTTCTCATCATAGTCAATAATCCATTTGTCAAGGTCATCATTAAGTCTGTCCTCATGAGGTGCTCATTTCAACCCCCCTTGGGCACCCCTGGAGGTATATCTCTGTGGGTCAGTCTATAGCTTTGTTGGGCACTTTCACATGGAAGATACAGTTTGGCCTGCTATCCCTTCCTGCCCCTATTGCCATCTTTCTGTACTGTCAGCTTTTCCCCAGTTGTCACCCATCCTCTTCCTGGGTGTCACTGGAAAAGTCAGTTTCCACTATTTAAAATAGGTCCTGTGAAGTTACAAGGAAAATAAAATTAGACCCAAAACAGATCCCTGAGGAATGCCACATTTAACAGGAGCAGTAGACGAAAAAGAGGAATTGAGAGTCACTTAAAAACCTCTACCGTGATATATGATAGGAACCGTTCAAGAGCAGCCTCTTTAACTCCCACCAGATTCTCAAGCCACAACAGCAAGATCTCATGATCAATAGTGTCAAATGCTGCTGGAAGGTCTAGAAGGACAAGGACTGCTGCCCCACCTGAGTCAGTAATGAGAGAAATGTCATTAAATACTTTCACGAGGAACAGTCTCAAGCCCATGATAATGCCTAAAGCCAGATTGTTAGATCTCATTTAAATTATTAGAGTTCATTTTTCCCAGTCTAATTACTTATCTATGCTTCTCGTAGTATGTTAAATTGTCTGAACTGTTTGGTTCCGGCTGAAAGGAGGAACCAGATGGCAATGCAGTATTCTTTATACCCTTGTGTGTGTGTACGTGCATGTCCAATCTGAACTTTTCAGTTTAGTTGTAAGGCTTGAAGGTCATTGTCTGTATTTTTATTTTTTTATTTTTTTTTTATTCTCGATTTTACACTTCAGGCTCAGACTTTTTATAGTTTAGGTCAGGAATGTCAAACATGCGGCCCGCAACAGACAGATCCTAGTTAACCCTAAACTTGTACAAAATGATTACTATCGTTTGTGATTGAATCATTCTGCATCTTCAGCGTTACTTATTGACTTTTCTTACTTCTGACTTCTGACAAAAGCACGTTTTCCCATGGCATTACGGTACCGGAAACGTCATCTGCTAGTATAGTTGCAGCCGCAAAGTCGCAACTGAAGTGCTAGGCTGCGGTCTCGGCCCACTACCGAACTGTTTGAGAACTGCCAGCAACGGAGACTCACTCAGTGAAGGGTGTGGTCCCCGGCCGGGGCTGACCAGAGGAGGGCTTGTGCCTCCTCCAGACCGCGAGGGGGCGTCCGTCCTGGTTATGTTGGGGGCCTCGGGTACAGAGCTTGGAAGCCCAGCCCTGTAGGGACCCGTGGCCACCGCCAGGCGGCGCCCCGGTGCCGGAATATCCCGTGTGGTCCAGGCGGCGCCCAGGTGCCTGAGGAACCCTGGAGCCCAGCACTTCCGCCACACCAGGAAGTGCTGGGGGAAAGAGAACAGGAGACACCTGGACGGCTTCCGGGTGCACTGCCGGCACTTCCGCCACACAGGCGTGTGTCCAAAGGAGAGTGCCGGGAAGCAGCTGGAGCCCATCCAGGTTCCCATTTAAGGGGCCGCCCCCCTCCAGTCATTAGTGGATGTCGGGTGGAAGAGGACAGAGCTGGAGAGAGGACGGGAGGCGGTCAAGAGAAAGGCACAGAGACTGTGAGGCCTGGACAGTTGGGGGAACGGTGCTGGAGGCACTGGGAAGAGCACTGATTTAAAACTGTAAATATTGTAAATAAAAGTGTGTTGGGTGCACTATGTTGTCCGTCTGCCTGTGTCCGGGTCCCAGTTCACAAGGGCTACAGCAAAAAAGCTGCCCCCTTCACTAAGAACACTTTTCAAAACCATAGGCAGGCAGGTCTTGAGAGAGAGGAGAGGCCGCGGTGAGAGAGTATTATAATGAAGTATTTTTATGTTTCTACAGTTTCCCCATATGACACGAGTCCACATAAATCTCATTACTATGAAGTACATTCAGTATCAGATACTTTCAGTACAATGAAGTGACCTTGAAATGCTTGAATTAATCATCCACAGAGCAGTTAGTTTTGTAGTCACAGCTGTGTTGTAGACATTTGCACAATGATCCCCAAACAGAAACACTGTAAAAATTGTTCTTTCTTCGAACTTGTGATACCTTTTCCTTATTGCTCATCAACATTTGAAAAATATCCATTGGAATTTAACTCATTGTCACTCTTCTATAGAAACGGCATACTTATTACATACAAAAAAGAAGAAAAATGTTGGGTTGCAAACGTATGCAAACTGCTGCATTTGAAGACACCGAAAAAGCCGTTTTTATGTGGTTGCAGTGATGCTTGTTCAAGAAACATTCCTATTAATGCGGCACTCATTCAAGAAAATAGGAGGTTTTTAAACTCTCTTGGGACCCGGACAAACAATCTCACATGCGGCAATAGTGCTTTGGGACGCACTTCTGCGTGTCGTTCCCGTTGGGTGGTGGGGAATCCCAGATCCCAAAAGAGTTGAGAAACCTCACAATATGAAGAAGAAGAAAAGGATGATTTGGCTTTTGATTGATAACTGTGCTGACCACAACATGCTTCCGCATTTAGATAATGTTCACATTTAATTCCTCCCACCCAATTGCACGGCAGTGCTTCAGCCATTGAATTTGGGCATCATTCGCACCCTGAAAATGTATTATCGCAAGGAAATGCTGAGAAAAATTCTCGTCAGCATAACTTGTAGACAGGGGAAGATTAAAATAACGCAAAAGAAGCTATTGAAGCTGCTTCCATTTCCAACATCCTATCTTTGTGAGGCACATTTTCTGCAGTGACAGCAACCTAAACGAGATTACGGATTACACTGAACATAAGCAACACACCTCGCATGTCACTGTCTTCCATCATCCCCAGATGGGATCATCTGGTTGCAGGAAAACAAGCTCAGGGCTCTCACTGATTCTGCATTATGGTAAGCTGTATAATTTCTATTACTAAATTATAACTTAATGATAATAGAAATAAAATGTAAATTGTCTATAAAATGCTCTACAAACCCGCCCATAATCACCCCACAAACTCCAACCTCCAACAACCCACCGGTCCCTGAAAAAATTTTCTTTTAGTAAAGCAGTCCTTGGTGTCAAAAAGGTTGCGGACCACTGGGCTACACTACTGGCTGGGCTGCTGAGACTGGCCACTGGGCAGAACTATCCATTACGAGTAGTAAAAGCTCTCATATTTTCACGTTTTTTTGCTCTAGTTTTATGTATTGTCACGAACAGTTAGTGCAGACTACAGCTGAAGATCTGAAGTGGATGCGAGAAGTTGGTGAGTTGTTTATTAACAGATTTTTATGATTTTGATTTTGCAAAATTAGTGTAGGTCAGGGGGCTTTTTGCATATAGGTTTATTTTACAATATAAACTTTGAAGTAAACTTATTAAAGTAAAATTTGATTTTTGGAGGATTTGTTTTCCAACTTGTATTACTGAGCAATGAATTCAGTGATCGTTTTCTCGATTTCAGTTCACATGAACAGGATTTTTTGCTGTTTATGTCACCATACTCTTATAATGTTGAGAATGCGCCTGAGAATATCCAAATGGAATTGATTGAACTGCAGTCAGATTCTATTCTGATGGCAAAATACAACGAAGTTGGCATGCCAGGCTTGCCACCCTCATATGTGCAGATCCATAAGTTGGCATCGAGAGTACCGTCTATGTTTGGAAGCACTTACCTTTGTGAGCAATTGTTTTCGTTAATGAAAGCTACCAAAACCCCACATCGCTCAAGACTTACTGTCGAGCACCTTTCATCCCTCTTAAAAGTTGCAGCTGCACAAGATTTTAAGCCTGATATTGACAAACTGGTTACTAACAAGAGATGCCAAGTGTCGGCACAAAAGAAATAAATTTCACACTGTAAGACTCCTATATAAGCAATGAATATAATGAATATAATATAATAATATAAGGACTTAGCTAAGAGGCTAAGACTCTGATTGTACGCTATTGTATGTAGATTGTATGGAAATAAATTGCTTTTCTTTAAACTTTATGCGTTACATTTTTTAAAGTTTTCAGTATTGGAAAGAAAGCTACAGTAACTTTGTATAATACGGTAGTATAATAGTATTTGTTACAGTGTGGCCCGCTGATGGTAGTGAGTTTGACATGCCTGGTTTAGGTCATGCTGCACACCCTAATGAAAAGGTATGAAAGGGGCACTACCAATTTACTCTTTTAAACATAGCCAGAATAATTGAAAAAAAGTAGTAAGATCAACATCAGAAATGTGTGTCGTTTTCAAGAAATTATACTACATCTTACCTGTTATATCTTGATTTTTACCCACTGCTGAAGAAGCAAACACTGAATTTGAAAAATCTACCAAGGAAACCTATGTGTTCTCCTTCCACTTCATAGAAAAGAAGACAGGAGTATGATGTTCAAAAAAGCTCAAAATCCTGATACCAAAGGGTATCCCAATGTTCTGCCCAGTTCTGCATTACTTATATATGTAAACAATATTTATGATTTACAAGTAAATAGCATGAAAGAATGTAACGCAGCTAGTCAGTGTTCTCTCCACTGTGCATCAGTAGAAATTACTGAAGGTCCAAGAAGAAAGATTAACACACTTTTATGTCTTCTCAAAAACTGAAGGCACTATTAAGCCATTTCACTATTAAGCCATTTTAAAAAGAGAGATGCTATTGAAGTACCTTGAGAGAGATCCTCAATTATGTGGAGCCCCTAAGTACTGGCTGCTACTAAAGATGCCCTTCTGGCTGCAGGAGTTCTAATAATGTCAACAGGTATATTGTCCACGCCTTTACTTTGCTGAAGTTAGAGGAAAAATGTTATTGCAACTTAACTCACTACCTATAGACTGCTTTATTATTCTTGGTAATCAGATTTTCAATCATTGTGTTGACAGCAGACTTAATGAGAGGGTTTTTGTGAAGCTTGGTGATGCAATTGTGAAAAAAGGAATTGACTGAGAATATAATTTGTGACAATTCATTTTTATAGGAAGTTTATTCAGACCCAGTATAAGTTTCCCTGTCTTACTTAGAATTCTTCACAAATCCCAAAAACATGAAGGTAAGAGTGAGTGGTAAATTAGGTTAGAGTGAGAATAAAGTTGCGGTTATGTGTCTGAGCATATGGCCTTGTGCCACTTCCAGGGCTGATTCCTGCTTTGTCTACAGTGTAGCTTGGGTAGGTCCCAGAATAAATAGCTTTGGAAAAAGGAATACATTAAAAATCTATAGGACAGTTACAAAAATCAATTAAATTTTTGGAATTGTAATTTATGTAAATAAATGGAAAAGAGAACACTGGGTATGGTGGCTTTCCAATGCACTTAAATGACATATTTGTATACCTCATCTATAAACAGACTTACTTTTTTCTGAAGTACTTCTTTTGGATAGCACATTGAAGATTTTCACCTTGCCACAGTTCACTTCCTGGTTGGCTGTATTTTTTGACTATAAGCACCCAACACGAACCAACTCCCTTCCAAACCACCAAGTCCACCGGTATGCTGCCAAGTTCACTGAAAACTTTAAAATGCCTCAGTGCCCGTGTTTCTGCATAAGATACAAGTTAACAATCTGACATTCTGTCCATTACAAGTGCCTTTCCCATTTTTCATTACCACAAATCACAAACACTCTGACCTTAGGTTTAATGTTCTCGAAATAGTAAAACCACACCCCTGTCGGGGTAATTTTGACAAACTGTTGCTACGCAGGGAAGCACACTGGATTTTTCAATTAAAGACCATGCACCCAATTGGTCTTAATGAGTCATTTGACTGGACATTTTTTCTATGATATACCCCTGAGTGTATACATCCTCTTGCTTTCATTTCCAGCCAGGCAGATACAGAGTTCTTCGTTATGTGGAGTGTGTGAAGTACACAAGTTTTCATTATTTCCACTTTGTAACATACAGTATGCTGTCTCTCTAATTCTACTATACTGATTTTGTATTCTTTTAGGTTTTTCTTCCAGCTAGTTACAAAACCCTTAGTCGATTTTCTTCTATATTTACTTATGGACAATACTGGTGAGGCATGCTTCGCTAAGTAGTTTCTTTCTGAAGTGTTTATACATTGGCAATAATTAATTTATGGTTATTTTTATCATTCATACAACTTTTGCTTTTTGTCAGTTGAGTGATGGATGATTGGTGGATCTAATATTATTATTCCCTGTTCCTATATCTATACTAATAAAAGGCAAAGCCCTTACTGACTGACTCACTCACTGACTCACTCACTGACTCATCACTAATTCTCCAACTTCCCATGTAGGTAGAAGGCTGACATTTGGCAGACCCATTCCTTACAGCTTACTTACAAAAGTTGGGCAGGTTTCATTTCGAAATTCTACGCGTAATGGTCATAACTGGAAGCTATTTTTCTCCATATACTGTAATGGAGTTGAGCTGGATGGCCGTGGGGGCGGAGTTTCGTGTGACATCATCACGCCTCCCACGTAATCACGTGAACTGACTATCAACGCAGTACGTAGAAAACCAGGAAGAGCTCCAAAAAGCGCTGAAGAAAACATGCATTATATAATTGAGAAGGCAGCGAACGACTGACATTTACAACCATATTCATGAGTGCTGCTACTTCGGAAACAAAGCACGGTGTAAACTTAAAGTTTAAATTAAGTTCATAGACAGGCTGCCGCTGGTGTTTGTCATGCCCACGTGTAATGCGGGATACAAGTTTAATGAGAGGACGCAGGATATAAACGAGAGTTTTGATCACTTTGTAACTAAGTTAAAATTGCAGGTGAAGGGCTGTGCTTATGCAAATTCCGAGACTGTGTTTGTGGGGGATTGACAGTTAAGGCGGGTGGGGAGTCACGCCATCCTCTCCCCTCCCATTCACCTCATTTCGCTCTGAGCTGAGCTCCACGGCTAACACCGTCTTCCGAAGCAAATTCGTCACACTGCCACCAAATACTCACAGAAAAATCCACAAGTTAATACACACCCTGTCTCTAGAGTTTCTCCACACTCAATGTATTCCTCGCATCCCCTTTATACCCTCTGATCTCCCATTTCAATTCAGATGCCTCCAATTTCCAGTAAGGCTCTGCTGCACAATGACAAGTAATAAGTCTCAGGGACAGACCCTACTAAACGATGCCATTGATTTCAGGCAAGATTGCTTTTCTCCTGGACAACTATACTTGCATTCTCAAAAGTGACCTCGTCAGCTTCGTCATATTACAACCGGAGTGCAGCCAGAAACTTTTAAGTGCCGGGTCTTACTTAACATTAAATTAAGCCGTGGACATTGCAACATCACACAAGAGAACAGCTCACATGAACTTACTGAACGCAGTACGAGTGATCACTTCCATGCATCAAACCTGTTCAAAAAATGCATTACACAATTGACAAGGTGATGGCTTTATACGATGTTCGTTTATAAAGCAGCGGAGAAGCTGTGTGAAGGCAACTACACAAAAAAACAGCAGAGCGCCACACTCTGAATGTATTCCTGGCATCACCGTTATACCCCCTGATCTCCCATTTCAATTGAAATGCCTCAAATTTCCAGTAAGGCTCTGCTTCGCGATGACAATTAATAGGTCTCAGGGACACATCCTACAAACGGTTGCCATTGATTTGAGGCAACATTGCTTTCCTCCTGGACAAAACTATACGTTGCATTCTTAAAAGTAACATATATATATATATATATATATATATATATATATATATATATATATATATATAAATATATACACACCCGATCTACATACTGTCAAATAAACGAACCACACACCCTAGCGCAACATGAGAGGCTTCGCCTTTAGCGCTGACGTCTGAGGTTCGATTCGCGAGAGTGGGTGCAGTGAGTGTGTACTGCCTGATGAGCCCATCAGGCAGTTGGATTTAGTCTTTAAATTTCTATGGTGAAGAAAAATTTATGCAATGATGATTAAATTTAACTTTCATTCCTACTAAACATATTTCTGTCGACCAAATAAAAATTACTTATATTTAAAATTTAAATAGAACTTGAATAAATACGATAGTTCATAATACCCACGCAGCACTAAGTGCACGTAAGATTAGGAGTCATCCGTTTTAACAAGCAGCGTCATGCACTGATACGAAATAGCCTGCCCATTTAATTATTTAGGAATGGATATATAAATTAAGATTTTGTACAAATAATGTTTTTAATTTTTCTTCCTCAATGGATTCTGGCACCCCCAGCAACAGCTGCTCGCACCCCAAAGGAGATATATATATATATATATATATATATATATATATATAGATATATAAATATATATATATATAGATATAGATAGATAGATATATAGATAGATATATATATATATATAGATGGATATATACATATAGATAGATATATAGATATATATAGATAGATAGATATATATAAGTGTATGTAAATGTGTGTCTGTATATGTATATATATATATATATATATATATATATATATATATATATATATATATATATATATACAGTATATGCCAGCAACACTCATGACAATGACAAAACAATTACATTGTTGATCATGTTACATTATTATTAAAATGTTTCCTTTTCTTTTCATTACTTCTTTAACACACTACTTCTCCGCTGCAAAGCTGGTATTTTGCTATATATGTATATATATATATATGTGTATATATATATATGTATATGTATATATATGCATATATATGTATATGTATATATATTGTGGCAGTAGGGGGCAGTAGTGCACCCTTGAACCCTCAGGTACGACTCCTGACACCAGGTAATAGTCCAAGAATCTTTTTATTATTTTCCGCAGTGCACCAAGCACCTCCCACACTCCTCACAAATCTCTTTCCACTAATAATAAACACACAATCTCTCCTCCTCGCCCAGACACTTTGCTCCTCTCCCACCCAGCACAGCTCAGTGTCTGGACTGAGGCAGCGTCCTTTTATAGCCCCTGACCCGGAGGTGTTCCTGTCCCAGCAGTCCACAGTTCCTTATTCCTTCCGGGTCAGGGCAATCAGTCTATTACTTCAACCCGGAGCACGCCATACCTTCCTGTCACGTGACCGTGACGTACTCCCGGGTCATAAGGCACAACAGAGCCCATAAGTCCCCCACAGCGACTCCTGGTGGCGCCCAAGGTATCCAGCAGGGCTGTGTATAAACACCACAGAGTCCATAAGGCCCTGCTGGACCTCGGGGCATGATCCCGCTGTCGGGAGAGCTCCTCCTGTCGGCCTGGGGTGCGGACCGCCTCGAAGCCGGCAGTCTTCCACAGTTCCCCCCCCTTAGTGACGACTTCTGGGGCGGAGCGTCCGGCCCCGAGAGGGACGTCCTCCTCCAGGAGGACGCGTCGTCCGGGCCTTGAATGCGTTGTCCCTGTCCTGGAGCGAACCTTGGGGGGACGGTGTACTTCCTGTCTCCCCGGGGACAATAGCGCCTCTCGTGGCCCGGTCGCCGGCAATTATAGCACCGACGGAGTCCTCCTGGCTGTTCCCCTCTGCGGGACCAAAAACATCTCGGGAACTCCGTCAGCGTCGTCTCGCCCTTCACCTGCCAGGGAAGTCATCATGGCGCCTGGCGCCCTCAAGCCTTCTTTCCATCCTGTTGGGAGACCCACCATTCCTTTGGGGATCTCCGCTAATGTGGGCTTGCGCTCAGCCTGAGGCCCTCCATGGGAAGAGGAGAGCCTCTGTGCTGTCTGCACACCCGCTACCTTCCGCTTACTGGGAGTCGGCGCCATTTGCACCGCCCCGCACCGATGAACAGCACTATTCAGCTGCACCGCACGGCGGCGCATCCCCGGCACTCCTACCATCGGCGCTACCCCGCACTTAAGACCGGTCGGGTCCTGGTGAGCCGTACTGCCCCGGAAAGCCACGCCACGCGCATGCCCCGGGCTGTTTGCTCCAGTCCCCGACCAATCGGTCATCGTGCCCCAGTCTCTTGTCGGGCACACAGTGCTTTGGCACGCGCTACTCATTCTCCGCGGTGCCCGATCGCACTGTGTCCCCTTATTCTCTACGATACGGGAGGGACTCACCTGTACTCCCGCATCGATCATCTCCGGAGCTTCTCGGCGCAGCCGCTGCACGAAATCCTTCAGCGCCTTTACAGGTGCTGCTGCCGTCGCTCCTAGTTCCTCCACTCGTTCTTTTAGGTCTTGACACCCTGCAAGAACGGTGCAGGGGCTCGAGGTATTTCTCGAGACCCCGTAAGTCCAAACAGTTAGTTACTACGGCCGGCTGCATTTTCGCTTCCGCGTTGAGCTTACCTTCCGCCGGGAACCAATGAGCACGTCGCCTCCAGGCACGTGTTCCGCTGGGTCGCGCAAAGGCTCCTGGGAGTTGGAGTCCTCAGAGGGACGGCTGGCTACTACAAGCCGGCTGCGATCTGCCTTCTCCTTTACCGCGGCAGACTCGTCAGCCACAACCCGTCCCTCTTTGTCGGTGGCTTTTTCTTTCGGCGGCGCCCACCTTCCCCTCCCTTTCGAGGAGGCTCGGACCCGTTAGGGGACGACCGCCTCGCCGGCGGACTCCGGGTTTCCTCCACCGTCCCGACACCCCCCGCGGGTGACCAGTCTGTTGTCACCAACCGCGGCTGTCTCTAGCCGCCTTTCACCGCGACTTGCCTTCTGGGAGCCGCGGCCATTTTGCCGAGGCATGAGGCCGTCATCCAAGACGCCGCTGCAATCCTCCCGGCGGACGCCTGCAAAATAGGAAAACAACAAAGACGGGACGTCGGGCGGTATACCTGCAGCCGCCTCCGTAACGGAATGCGGCACCCCCGGACCGTCTAAGGAGTACGCTGCGCCCGGGATTTGTCCGTGTGCCGGGTCCTTCGCGGCCCGGGCTTGTTTGGCCCGTATCAGCGCTTTGTCTTCCTCGCTCCCGGTCAGGAGGGTCCAGGACATCGCGGCGTCCGTCATGCCCTGCAGGCGGCTGGGACTGACCTTCTTTTTTCCTGTTTTCTTTCCCATGGCCCTGTAGAGCGGGATAGCACGCACTGTTGCCGCTTCCTTGGCAGCGGGTGGTGTTGTGCACCTCCGTGTAAAAATGGGGATTCGACCGAGGGTTGTCTGCCCACACAAATTTTGTTTTTTATGCAGGTCCTCTGCCAACAGACGGCCAGAGAATCCTGCCGACTACGCCAGTGTGGCAGTAGGGGGCAGTAGTGCACCCTTGAACCCTCAGGTACGACTCCTGACACCAGGTAATAGTCCAAGAATCTTTTATTATTTTCCGCAGTGCACCAAGCACCTCCACACTCCTCACAAATCTCTTTCCACTAATAATAAACACACAATCCTCCTCCTCGCCCAGACACTTTGCTCCTCTCCCACCCAGCACAGCTCAGTGTCTGGACTGAGGCAGCGTCCTTTATAGCCCCTGACCCGGAGGTGTTCCTGTCCCAGCAGTCCACAGTTCCTTATTCCTTCCGGGTCAGGGCAATCAGTCTATTACTTCAACCCGGGAGCACGCCATACCTTCCTGTCACGTGACCGTGACGTACTCCCGGGTCATAAGGCACAACAGAGCCCATAAGTCCCCCCACAGCGACTCCTGGTGGGCCAAGGTATCCAGCAGGGCTGTGTATAAACACCACAGAGTCCATAAGGCCCTGCTGGACCTCGGGGCATGATCCCGCTGTCGGGAGAGCTCCTCCTGTCGGCCTGGGGGTGCGGACCGGCCTCGGAAGCCGGCAGTCTTCCACAATATGTGTGTGTGTGTCTGTGTCTGTGTCTATATATATGACAGCAACACTCATATCAGTGACAAAACAATTACATTAACAATCATCTTACGTTATTTTTAAAATGTTTCCTTTTCTTTTTCATAACTTCTTTAACACACTACTTCTCTGCTGCGAAGCGCGGGTATTTGGCTAGTCATATATATATATATATATATGGGTTGGTGGTGGTTAATGCTCATATGGCAATTTTTTCAGTGAGATATCTATACTAATAAAAGGCAAAGCCCTCACTGACTGACTGACTGACTGACTGACTGACTGACTCACTCACTCACTCACTCACTCACTCACTCACTCACTCACTCACTCACTCACTTACTCACTGACTCATCACTAATTCTCTAACTTCCCATGTAGGTAGAAAGCTGAAATTTGGCAGGCTTATTCCTTACAGCTTACTTACAAAAGTTAAGCAGGTTTCATGTCGAAATTCTACACTTAACTTTCATAATGGTCGATAACGTCCGCCATGTTGAACTTTCTTATTTATGGTCCCATCTTCACAAAATTTGGTAGGCGGCTTCCCTGCGCTAACCGAAACCGATGGACTTACTTATTTCGATGGTATGACGCCACTGTCGGCCGCCATATTGAACTTTCCAAACGTCACTAATTCTCCAACTTCCCGTGTAGGTAGAAGGCTGAAATTTGGCAGGCCCATTCCTTACAGCTTACTTACAAAAGTTAAGTAGGTTTCATTTCGAAATTCTACGCGTAACGGTCATAATGGTCAACAACATCCGCCATCTTGAACTTTCTTATTCATGGCCCCATCTTCACGAAATTTGGTAGACGGCTTCCTTGCGCCAACCAACACCAATGTATATACTTATTTCGGTGGTATGACGCCACTGTCAGCCGCCATATTGAACTTTCCAACGTCACTAATTCTCCAACTTCCCGTGTAGGTAGAAGGCTGAAATTTGGTACTTATTTCGGTGGTATGATGCCATTGTCGGCCGCCATATTGAACTTTTAACGGAAACTGATGTACGTGCTTATTTCGTTGGTATGACACCACTGTCGGCCGCCATATTGAACTTTCCAACATCACTAATTCTCCAACTTCCCGTGTAGGTAGAAGGCTGGAATTTGGCAGGTTCATTCCTTACTGCTTACTTACAAAAGTTTAGCAGGTTTCATTTCGAAATTCTACGCGTAACGGTCATAACGGTCAACAACGTCCACCATGTTGAACTTTCTTATTTACGGCCCCATCTTCACGAAATTTGGTAGGCGGCTTCCCTGAGCTAACCGAAACCAATGTACGTACTTATTTCGGTGGTATGACACCACTGTCAGCCGCCATATTGAACTTTCCAACGTCACTAATTCTCCAACTTCCCGTGTAGGTAGAAGGCTGAAATTTGGCAGGCTCATTCCTTACAGCTTACTTACAAAAGTTAAGCAGGTTTCATTTCGAAATTCTATGCATAATGGTCATAACGATCAACAACATCCGCCATGTTGAACTTTCTTATTTATGGCCCCATCTTCTCGAAATTTGGTAGGCGGCTTCCCTGCACTAACTGAAACCAATGTACATACTTATTTCAGTGGTATGATGCCACTGTCGGCCGCCATATTGGCCCATCTTTATGAAATTTGGTACACGGGTTCCCAACGCTAACTGAATCCTACTTACATACATATATACATCCATAGCCTGCAGCTCAGTCACCATGTGAGGTGGCGTTGGGTCCCCCATCCCAACGCCTCCCATGTTGTTGGCTGCCTGCCTATATAAGACCGTCCGTCGCTCCGGTCTCTACATTCCCTTCCTTGCTTCGCCACGGGATTCACGTCTCCCTGCTGATAACTACAGCCTTTTTGTTTAATCCACGCCTTCTCCGCTGTTTTATTGTTTGTTTATTACAATTATAGTTACTGTATAGGTATTTTAGACTTACTTTACATTGCTCAGGTACCCGTTTTCTTTATCATTCCAACCCCCATTACCATGTCTATCGAGATTATCACTATCGATCAAAGAACTGTCACTTACCGAGTGGTTTCCATGCCCGGAGATAGCACCTACCTTTTCCATTCTCTTTGTTACATATTGCACGGCCATATCAGGCTCACTCTTGATATCCGGAGGAACATTGTGTCTTATGTATTGAATGACTGGGACAGGTTCAAGGTGTGGACTGATGACGGTACAGGAGATAATTATACTACACAAGAGCACTATAAGAGTGAAATGCTTAAGCCCTTCACCTATGGTTCTGCATGTGAGTTGATGGCTGCCGCTGAATTGTTCGGTTGTCGCTTTCAAGTGTACTGAAATGGCGAAATATTTTACACCTTTCGACAACCGCCATTGCCTCTTAAACATCTAAGATTTACAAGTGACGATTTCAGTAGTGGACACTTTGATGTTTATGAATGTTTAAACTCTTAAAAGCTGGATGTGATTTTATCGATGAAACCGGTTGTGTGCTTACAATGCTTGACAGATGCCGAATGCCACTTCAACACAACAAATCCTGCAAATACTGTCATAATTGAAACAAACCATGAAACTCAAACCGATTGTGAGATTTGAGACAAGATTACTGTTCACATGGACAACTGTAAGTTACATGCTCAAGAGTAAGCTCAGCGCACAGCTTGGTCATGTTACAACCGGAGGGCCGAACTGACAACATGGTATACAAAGAGATCCTTAACAAATAATTATTGGCATATAATTTCCTTAAGTTTAAAAAGATTTAATTTTCTTCTTAATAAAAATTTTAATGCAGTACTTCGCCGCTGAGAAGCGCAGGTATTTTGCTAGTATATATATATAATACATATATATATATATATATAGATATATCTATATGGATATGTATATATAGATATGTATATATATATAAATATAGATATACAGTGGAACCTCGAGTAACTTGGTTTACGAGTGTTTTGCAAGACAAGCTAAATTTTTTAATAAATTATGACTTGATAAACGAGCGATGTCTTGCAATACGAGTAGTATGGATATACTTTGTTCGCTGATTGTCATGTGATCACAACTGAGGTGATGGTTCTTCTCTCTCTTGCGCGTGCAGGTGTGTGTGTGTGTCTGTGTCTCTCTCTCTCTCTCTTTCTTTCTCATGCGCACATGCGTCTCTCTCTCTCTCTCTTTCTCATGCACACGTGCGTCTCTCTCTCTCTCTCGGGCAAGAGGGCAATCGTCTCCTTTTCTCCATCTGAGTCTGCGTGCCTCACTCATATAGTCAACATACGTACGAGCATATACTGTTTACTACAGCATTGTGACTGTGTGTATGCGCGCACGCTTGTGTGCTGTGAAGTGAGAGTCCCCGTCTTGCGCCCCAAAACACGAAGCTGAGTCTCAGTACTTTAACAACACCAGCTTTAATTCAGCTTGAAACAGCAACAGCTCGGTTATTTATTGTAGCGGGATCTTTATAATGTTCCTTGTATCACCCATTGACGGCAGGCGCTTATAGCATGTCCGCGATTTTTTTGGATACGCTTATACGGTGAACTGCTACAGCGCTGGGAGACTGCAATTGCTTTGGGACACTCTTCCGCGTGTTGTCCTGTTGGGTGGAATCCCACAAGAGTTGAGAAACTCACTCACACCAGCCATGATTCTTTTCAAAGGTAAAGTGCAGGTTAATTTGTTTTATGTATTTTTACTTAATATTTTGTATTAATCATTTTTATATGAATAGTTTTGGGTTGTGGAACGAATCATCTAAGTTTCTATTATTTCTTATGGGGAAATTCACTTTGATATATGAGCGCTTTGGACTGCGATCACGTTTCTGGAAAGGATCATGCTCGCAAACCGAGGTTCCACACACACACACATATATATATATATATATATATAGATATAGATATAGATATATATATAGATATAGATATAGAGATATATATATATATATATATATATATATATATATATATACATATATAGATGTATAGATAGATAGATATAATAACGTCACAAGACAATGTTAAAGTGTTGGGGAATATGCCCCATATACTGCTGCTGCAATTTCTTTGGTAAAAGTATTGGAAAAAATCATTCAACATTCGACAACTGGGTTGTGTTTACAATGGCTTTTTATATGATAAGAAGATGGCGGCAGGAAATGAATCATAATGAAAGTGACATCATCTGGATGGGACTGAAAGTGACGTCATCTGAATGGGACCAGAAGTGACATCATCATGAATAGCCGGAATTGACGTTGTCTGGGTGGGACCGGAAATGACGTCATCATGAAGAGCCAGAAGTGACATTGTAGAGGAGGAAGATGAGTCGCCATTTTCATAATTCTGGATTGATGCAGGTATTGTTATATTATTTATCGTCTTTATTTCTGAAAGGTCAGAAAGAGAGGCATGATTACCACAGTACAAACCCCCATCTGTTAATTCTTCACTCACCTGAGGACATGTTGACTGCCTCCTAAGCGCACATGTGTGACAACATATATATATATATATATATATATATATATATATATATATATATATATATATATATATATATTTTTAAGTTCATTATTGGATTTCTGTGCCCTGAAAAAGAGGTTCTTCCTTGAAACATGTTCACCAGATCTACTGTATACCTTGCATCATATCAATAGGTTTTGAATCAAGTGACACTTCTTTTTATGTTATGCTAGGCTTTTTCATAGTTTTTGTAAATAACTGCGGCTAATAGTTTTTTTCAGGCTGCTCACACTGTTTTTTTTATTTAGTTTATTATTGTTTCTATTGTTTACTGTATGGATTATACTGCTTTTGTATATATATTTTTATTTATATTTTTGCTTCCTTTTGTACAGTATTTTTTGCATAAGTTTTAGTTATATGACTATACTTCATTCTGTAATAACTGCCTTTACTTTTTTAAAATTTATATTGAGAGTAGAATTATATACTTTAACATTTTTTTCATTTTTGCTTTATATTTATTTAAAATACATATAGAAACTTGTTTTCGGTTCTGCTTATTTTATCTCTTGTTAAATTTCCCATTTTTCTGCATGAATTAATTCTTACTCCTGGCAAACCTAACTAGAGAAGCAGGTTTAAAACATACAGTATTAATACAAACAGTTTTTTATCATATATATACAGTGGTGAAGAAGAATATGACATTATCTTTTAAGATAAATTAGTCACATTTTAAAAATATGCATTTTACATGTTTATATAAAGCAGACTTCGACAAATTGCTGATTTCATAGGATGTAACTGAAAGAACTTGTCTGCAATATTTAAAAATATGCTTGCATCCCCACAGTTCAACATTCTGTCAGTCAATTTATGGCACTTTAAGTGGTTTGAACATTTAGACTTGCTCACAATCACACACCAAAAAATTAATTTTCATAGTAATATAATGCATTGTTAGTTACTTAATCTATACTAATAAAAGGCAAAGCCCTCACTGACTGACTGACTGACTGACTCATCACTAATTCTCCAACTTCCCGTGTAGGTGGAAGGCTGAAATTTGGCAGGCTCATTCCTTACAGCTTACTTACAAAAGTTAGGCAGGTTTCATTTCAAAATTCTACGGGTAACGGTCGTAACTGGAACCTACTTTCGACTATACATAAGGTCATAGCCTGCAACTCGGTCGCTGTGTGAGGCGGAGTTGCGTCCCGCATCATCAAGCCTCCCACATAATTTAGTGCCTGCCCATATAAGGTAAATATTCGTGGCTGAAGGACTGTGCTTATGCAAACGAAGATGAGATGGTCTAGTGTCTAAGTGCCGGTTCTTAGCTAACATTAAATAAAGCTGTGGACATCGCAAGATCACACAAGAGAGTGGCTCACGTGAACTGACTGTGAATGCAGTACATAGAGAACAAGGAAGAGCTCCAAAGAACGCTGAACAAAAAACGCATTACACAATTGAGAAGCCAGCAAAAGAATATGAAGAAATAACGCATACAGGCATATTCATAAGTGCAGCTACTGCAGAAACAAAGTGCAGTGTAAACCGTAAGTTTAAATTAAGTTTATAGACACACTGCTGCTTGAGTTTGTCATGCCTAAGATGAATACGATATTCGCGAGATACTTCTTTAACACACTTCTTCATCGCTGCGAAGCACGGGTATTTTGCTAGTGGCATAATAAAACGGATCACACATTGTTTTGAATTTGAATGTTCCTGTTTTACATTTTTAAATCTGTGCTTACAATCTGAGCCTTCTAGGGAGATAATTTTATTAAAATTAATCGAATAGAACAGAGTAAGTAGAAATTAGCAACAATAATTATAAGATTTACACTATATGTGAAATACATTTCTTATACCCAAGGTCACTTCACATTGTATTGTTAAGAAAACAGTCAAATGGAAGAAACAATAATATTATACATGCAAATAAAATAAATAAATTGCCACAAAGAACAAAAGAACAGCTACATATTTTGTACAGCATGAAAAATGAAATCATAAAGGTATATTTCACTGATGTACATATGAACTATGTAAAGGATTTTTAAATGAAACATTGCATTCTGAATGTTTAACAAGAATATGTATTGTATATCCTGTCCTAGGAATTTGTGAGAAATCCTGCACTCCCTTGCACTTCAGTATGTCAACCAGCTTGTGGGAGGTCAATACAGTATGTGTGAGAAAACTGAAATCTGGAGTGTGATGCCTAAGCCTGCATGTTCAAGGCTGATAGCCTTCAGTTCTGATTTTAGGTTTCAGATGGCGGTAGCAAAGAAGAAAGATTGTAATGAGGTAATGCATAATTATCACACTTGGTGAAGAACATCAATGAAATCTTGAATAATTGTCATTCTTCATGCAAATGTTTGGAAATTAAGGGAATTGTGAAGTAATATATAATTATTTAATTTATACCCAATACAAAAAATATACTATTCACAGAGATTTTGCATTTGTATTTAACATTTTTCATTTATATTTATAATTATATAATATAATATTATATATATATATTATATATATTAATTTTTTCTGTACCACATCCCACTCATTCATTTAAACTTAGTTGATCTTTTCTGCCCACTGTAAAGATTTATTATCTTTACATTGTTGAAATGAACATAAGTCACAGACTTCTGACTCTATTAGCCATTGCTGTTTCTCAATATGAAAATTTTAAGATTAAATTCTACCTCTCCAGTGGCATATCTGTTACTTTTAAAAGAGCTGCTCCAGATTAAGGTAGTGATTTAACCTAAGCTCTTTACTGACTTAATTCATAGTCTTTTGCTTAAACATTCCCCATTAAAACCAAGATTTTTAATGCAGAAACTAGTCTCCTAGGCCAGTATCAAACTACAGGACTTCTTCTACAAATTTTGGTCTTAGCCTTCATTTACAAAATCTTAACAAAATCATAGACAGTCACAGTGCCAGTTACCATCTGGTGTGTAGTATGACACCCTTGGTGAATCACAGTAGCCTCTACATCTCGCTGGGGCACTCTACAACAAAATCAAACTAGATTTGGTGTCTATGAGCCTAAGAGAAGACAGGAGGGAGAAAAAGTGGTGTCACACCACCAATTGCAAATACATAGACTGATGCTAGAAAGGAGAAAGTTAAGAACGCAATGGAAGACAGCTACATGTGGTTTCCAGAGTCAGGGCATTGAGGTCTTTCAAGAGGAAACAAAGTTGAGATTGGCAACACTTAGGACAGCAGAGAACCTAAAAAACATAGGAAGAAGAAGGAATGTACAAGGGCAATGTTTTTCAGTGACCTGTTAACATTTACAAAGTCTTTGTTTGTACACCAAAACAGAGGATGGCTTAAAGTGTCCAAAGATAAATTAGATGGGGCACTTGCATGATACGTATACTGAAAAGGAACAGTTAGGAGAAATGAGTTTGCTTCTGGACATACTGCAGCTGGGAGATTTGTCTGAGTATATGGACATTAGTCCTCCTAGGTGGTCAGAGGTAGTAAGGGTGGTGCAGTGAGCTATGGCTGGATCAGCTTCAGGACTCATTGGAGTCCCTTATTGACTGTGTAAGAAAGCACTAGGGATATTGAGGTGTTTGTGGAAGCTGTTTAAAGTGGCATGGCAATGCAAGATCATTTGAAGGCTTGGCGGAGGGCAGGGGGAGTTTATCTTTCTATTATAATAAAAAAATTCCTGGGATGAGACAAGACGTTTTAGTCTTGAACGAGATGCGACTTTTTCAGACAGATACTTTAACGTCCTGCGAGACAAGACTTTGTGCCAAGAGATTTAACCACACCCAGGGCCGGAAATTAAAGACAAAGAGTAGATGACAAAATAGAACATTGTAATGAATTCAAAAACGTTGGTGCTTTGTGCACTGTATTTGAAGAAAAAATATTAAAATTCTTCTTGGCGCTTTTTTACAAATGTGTCTTGGACATCTGTCTGGTGGGTTTCACGGGGCAACAGCGACCCCTAGCGGCGACAAGCTCACTTGGAATGTTCACAGGTTGGACCTTGTCCTGGAAACATCTTGGGCAATTTCAAATGAGGTAGATATGCTCGATAAAAGATTTTAAGTTGAATAACTGAATGTTTTACGCATATGGAGCTAGAATGAATTCTGTGAGTGGCTGCCTTCCACTCCGTTTCTGAAATAAATCTTTAAAAAGATGGGACTTTAAAATGTTTCTATATATTATAGAAACACTGTCCAAGTCCCTTGGACTGATCAATATCTCTTCTGGAGTAGAAATAGATGGGAAGTGAGGAAAGCTGGGCAGATTTCGTTTAACAAAGTTTCTGATTTGGAGATAGTGGAATAATTGTGTTGATGGGATATTAAATTTGGAGTATAATTGTTTACAGAAGGCAAAGACATTATTTATATACAAATCTCTAAATGATTTAATTCCATGCATCTTCCAAACATTAAAAACTGTTTAAGTTCGAGAGGGTGGAAAAAGATGGTTATCATGTAGAGGTGCCACAAATAAAATATTCTGTAACTTAAAGTGCTTCCTATATTGGTTCCATATTCTGAGTGAATGAAGGACAATTGGGTTGTTAGTATATTGGCAGTAGTGACAAGGGGCATCCTTGTCTAGTACTACATTCTAGTTTGAAGTATTCTGAAATAATGTTAGCATGGCCTTGCAGTTAGGAGACCCGGATTCGCTTCCCGGGTCCTCCCTGCGTGGAGTTTGCATGTTCTCCCCGTGTCTGCGTGGGTTTCCTCCGGGTGCTCCGGTTTCCTCCCACAGTCCAAAGACATGCAGGTTAGGTGGATTGGTGATTCTAAATTGGCCCTAGTGTGTGCTTGGTGTGTGGGTATGTTTGTGTGTGTCCTGTGGTGGGTTGGCACCCTGCCCGGGATTGGTTCCTGCCTTGTGCCTTGTGTTGGCTGGGATTGGCTCCAACAGACCCCCGTGACCCTGTGTTCGGATTCAGCGGGTTGGAAAATGAATGGATGGATGGATGGATGTTAACACAAACTGAAGCTTCTGGACTTGTATACAGTAGTTTTGCATATTTGTACATATGTTCGGGCCTAACCCAAATTTATGCAAAGTGGTAAACAGGTAAACCCATTCAACCACATCAAATGCTTTTTCTGCATCCAAAGATAATATGATCTCCAGAGTGTTAGTCTTCATGTGTGAATATATTACATTAAATAAGTGTCAAAGGTTGGAAGCTAAATGTCTACCTTAAATCCGGTTTGGTCTTGTGATATAACTGAAGGGAGCACTTTCTCAATCCT
The DNA here is from genome assembly GCF_016835505.1 of Polypterus senegalus. Taxonomy (NCBI): domain Eukaryota; kingdom Metazoa; phylum Chordata; class Cladistia; order Polypteriformes; family Polypteridae; genus Polypterus; species Polypterus senegalus. The sequence continues at coordinate 139,282,445 of NC_053158.1, read as the reverse complement.
TCTAGCTAGGGCTTTGGAGAGTATCTTAACATCATTATTCAGAAGTGAGATTGGTATGTATGATATACATTGTGATAAATCCTTGTTTTTCTTAGGAAAAACAGTAATTCATGCTCAGCGAAATCAGGTAGCGTTTGAGGTAGAATTTTTTTGTCTCTGGCTTCCATAAGTGTTGCTAATAAGAGGGGAACTAACTTAACTGAATTTTTTTCCTAAAATTCAGCAGGGTAGCCACCAGGACCTGCTGCTTTCCCACTCTGAAGTAAGTTTGTAGTGTCTAGTAATTCTTATAATGTCAGAGGTTTATCCAGCTCCTCTGCACTTAGAGTATCTAGCTGTGGTATCCGTTATGCATCTTGTTAACTTTCTCTCCATGTTCATAGTAATGATGTCACAATTTCAAAATGAGTTGGTCTGTTTCTTTTGTTGTCAAGAGGTTGAGTTCTGATTATAAAGCCTGTTGTTTCCTAAAAAAGTGCCTCATTTGGAAATCTGGCTTGTTCTTGATCTATTCTGGTAATTTCACTGATTAACTCTAATGCCTTCCTGGTTTCCAATTTATTTTTGTGGGAGAGATATGAGATAATCTGTCCTCTTAAAAAAGCCTTCAAAGTTTCCCAGAGTATTCCTGTAGAAACCTCAGAGGATGGATTTGTCTGTAAAAAAAATCAGTTTTCTTAGATATAAATTCTGTACAGTTCTTGTCAGCTAATGACAGGGGGTTAAGATGCCAGTTACGAGATGAGTATGTGGGGCATAGTGATGTGAGCTCCATGATCAGTGGGACATGGTTGGAGATAACAATAGCAATGTATTTGAAAGATTTGATCATGGGCAAGAAATTGTTATCTCTCTCTCTATATATAAAAAATCCTGGAATGGAAAAGCAAGGCGACGATACATGATCTTCTCGGAAGTTCTTGGAAGACATTTAAAAGACCCACGAGACAAAAAAGACTGGTCATGGAGTGTCTCGTGGGGACCATAGACAAGAGACTTGGTGCCAAGAGATTATCCCAGGGCAGTCTTGCAGGGATATGGAACATAAGATTCTTGCAAGACAAGCCCTTATCAAATAAGAGCACAGACAGCCAGCAAAACATTCAGTCGTGTAAAGTCACGTGGCACACACAGATCCTGCACTCTCAGCAAAAAAGAAACAGCAGCGCGGAGAAAAGAGACTCAAGGTGCAATACATATGCAGATAAAGGTACAGAATATGAAAGCAGTAAAATTCAAAAGTTTTTTAGTGTTCCAGCCAAGCTGAAGCCTTTTTTGTTTTAAGTGACTGTTAGGTCCGATCGAGGGAGGGAAGAGTACAGCACGGAAGACTGATAGCTGGGTGCTGATTGATGCGGTAAGGGGGAGGCGAGACCCGTGCGGGGGGTAATGTTGGAGAGGGTGCTAGAAAGTTGTGTTTGGGGTTACGCAGTCGGCGATTGTTAAAATAGAACTTGTGACACTTTATTACGTCAGTCGCTACAGTATCAAAAAAAAGATAGTACAGATCGCATTGACACAAACATAAGGAAATTAGTTTAACACTAGAATTACCAGCACCTACGACAAAACTCGTAAATCCGTCCCACTTTAAATCGCTTGTTTTGTTATACTTTTATACCAACATATGTTCCTGTGTTTGAGCATGCTCAAACGGGCATGCTCAAAAAATACACGTGTAATGCCACGAAAAGTGCACGCAGACACTTCATTTCGCAAACAAAACAAGTGCACTTTTATTCAAGACTACCTGTATAACCGAAGAAAAAAGAAAGCAAGTTACAGTCGGTGATTGATACGACAGCTTGAAAGGTGCAATGCTAAGAAGTGCTGATTTCCATTCCGTGCTATATAAAATCATCACATTCAAATATTAACAGTTCCCACACACCCATGGACCGCCCTTCCTACATTTACGACATGTGTACTTGTTGCAGTGTACACTCCTCTCTGTGCTATTGATCCTATTACACTGAATGAGCACCTGACACTGTACTTTCTTCCCTGGGGGAAGGTCCCACATCAGAGAATTTCCAGTTCCTGCATAAATTCACACCCGATCTGACGCTGTTCGTTTTCAAATAATATTGCATTAGTGCGATGATGTTTTCACACATATTGTCTCTTTCTTTCAGGTGTGTAATAGAAACCACAGCATAGAGAGAAGTGTGTACATTGCCTCTTACAGGAAAAGGCGATGGAAAAAGTGCACTTGAATAAAAGTGCACTTTTGTTATACTTTTACACCAACATATGTTCCTGTGTTTGAGCGACACAGGCAGATGGGGAGTGTCTGATTATTGCATATAGCGCCGAAGTTACTGCTCTTTACCATTCTCTCCTCTGCATGTCCTGGAGTACAAAAGAAACAGCATACAGCAACATGCGGGGACTGGCAGGAGCACTCAATAAAACTGAATAAAAAGAATATCAAGTGACGGTGAGATACGAAGAAGGCAGCTTCGCCAGCGTTTGTGTGTCAGAACCCTTGGGGCGTTAGTATGCATCGTGGTACACTGCAGAGCTATAGCGCGTCTTTATGTGAAAACAGCCATATGAGATGGGGTTGTATGGATTGATTCTGAACAGAACTGAGAGAATGAAAAGTGAATTAAAAGAAAAAAAACAAAGCTAACCTTTACAAGGATCATAAATTACACCGGCTGTTACAGACTGAAATAAAAATGTATGCTTTTATTCTAAAATAGTAAGACTAAGAGCAGTTTACTTCTCAAAACGGAGTGGTGCAGGATCGAACTCGCAACCTTTTGATTCCCAGGCGGCAGCTGATTCTATTGCACCACGGAGGCAGTTACAATAAACGGGTGTCAATGTCGCATGTTAAGGAGGTTTTGTTTCTGCAGTTATATTTTTGAATAAAAGCGCAATTGTTGTGTTATATTTGTACCTTTTGTAAAAATGTTTCTTTGATATTTGGACTTCCGACTTCATACATTATATAGTTTATGCCTACATTTTGTCATCTACTACTAGAATATAAAAAACGTTTCTGCTTTAACAATGTGTTTACACAGATTACTGTAGAAACGGAACAGACATGAAATGCATGTGTTCCAAATAACGATCTATTATTTCCACTCTAAAACTTCACTTCACTCCCAAATACTCAATCAAGGCATGAGCTGAGATAAGTTCGTGCACGTTCTAAATTGGTGGGGGTTGGTAGTGGAATAGCCGGCTGCTTCTAGCTTCTCTTTATCAGCACATTTAGAGGACAAATGACGCTGACAGAGAGGTGTGAAGGGATTTAAGAAGTGATTTAAGGTGGCACGGATTTCCGAGTTTATTCGTAGGCTCTGGTAATTCTAGTGTTGTCAGAGAATTTCAAAAACGGAGTTTAACCCACATGCATTTATTGGTTACTTTGCCAAAAAAATTATTAACTGCTGGTGATGTGGATCGTTTTGTCTGTGCTGAAATTCCAAACAGAGAAACTTATCCTAAATTATGGTACAGAGTCTCACAGACCTCATTTAAAAGATTCAGCATATTGGGACACAAAAGATTCCAAATATTGTTTTTACAGAAGTTCTGAAATAAAAGTGAAACTAATGAAATAGAAACAATTGAAAGAAAAAAAAATTTTAGAAGTGTGTGTCCAGAAAACCAAACACGGGGGTTGGTGAGCGAAGCGAGCATGGGGCGAAGCCCCATAGTATATAAAGAAAAAATCAATTCTTAAGTAACAATGATGATGGATTTTAGAAATATCCATGGGTCGGATAAGTTATGATCAATTAAAAACTGTGTAATTATTTTTGTAGTGTTAGATGTTGTCACCCCTGTAGTTGAAGACCTATCCAGGTCTGGATTTAAAACACAATAAAGGCCTCTGGCCTTTATAATTTTATGAGTGTTCAAATTAGGAATCGATGCAAATATATTTTGGATGAAATTTCTTTCATCCACATTGGGTCCATAGATGTTTATCAAAATCACATTACAATTAAATAAATTACCTATAAACATCATGTAGTGCTCATCAGGTTCTGATATTATAAAGGAAATTGTTCTGTGAATTAAGATTCCCACACGTCTAGTTTTCTTTGTATAGCTGGAGTAGAATATTTGGCCAGTCCAGTCTCTTTGCAACTGAAATTGATCCTTGCTTAATAAATGGATCTCCTGTAAAAACACTATCTTGCCGTTTAGACCTGTTAGGTGAGAGAATACGTCCTTCATCTTTAGTTCATGATTGAGACCTTTGACATTCCAGCTCACAAAGTTTACTATTTGGTCATAGAGACATTGCTTCTGAACTTTTGTTGCCCTTCTGTAATCTTAAATTAAGATTGTACATTGTTACATATGAGGTATTTTAGCAACATAATGATGTGAATCTTTACAAAAGACTTTGTAATAGACTGTCAATAGTTGGAAGTCACCATTATGGCTTCATGTTCGGTCTCTGTTAGGACCTAAATGGACTACCTGGACCTGACTACAATAACAGCTACCATCATAAGTACAAAGAGATTACTTGGAAAGATCAATGACACTTTGAAATGGGTTGGAATGAAGGTTAAGCCTAGTAAAATGTCAAAGTATTTCCATTGTTAAATGTAATAAGTAGATAAAAGATTTCAACTCGACGAGGAAAATATTCCTACTATTATGGATGAGCCAGTAAAAAGCATTGGCTGGTGGTATAGGTATAGTGCCACCCTAAATGAAAGGCAGTTGGTCCAAGACATAAAACAGCAAGTCATTAGTGAAATTAAAAGTAATTAAAAAGTGTTGTTTTGCAGTTTGGGTTGTTCCCACAGATTGTTTAGCCTTTAACAATATGTGACATTGTCATTTGCCAAGTGGAAAAGTGTGAAAGGATGTTTAATGCATATATAAGAAATGTTTTGGAGTTCCAAGGAGCCTAAGTAAAAGTGCTATATATGGCAAGGGATTTTTTGAGCTAGCAGTCTTGGTAAAATAGTTCAAGTGTGCAAAAGCAAGGTTGTTTTACTACACAGCAGTAAAAAAGGCTGTAATTTCGGTTAAAGCAGGATGTACGTGGGACCCAAAAGTAGTGGTGAAGCAGGCAGAAGCAGATCTGAGGCTCAAAGAGGTAGTGGGGCACGTGCAGTATAGTGGGGCATGGTTAGGTTGTCAAATTAGGAAGCTCATTTAGAGTAAGGTATGGTGGAGGAGGAGGTTGGACATCAGGATGAGGTAGGGAGATGTGTGGTGGTGGTATCTCAAGGAAAGCAAAGTCAGTTGGTTAATTGGGAGAGCCGGGAGAAAATGAGGCTGAAATGGAAGGAACTGTGGGAGATGGAGTCTGGTAGGGTGAAGTTCCTTATTGGAGCTATTTAATAATGTGCTCCCATCTCCAAAAAATATGATGATGTGGACAGGCTGACCCAAATTTTGTTATGTGCTGTATTGCTGCACTACAACACTTTGTTAGTCTGAGCCAAGGCAGATATACATGAAGGCATAATAAAGTTCTATCATGTGTTGCTGCTGCGTTGGAAGAAAAAAGGGAGTGAATTCTGTAAAGCAGGCATGCGTGATTAGGCATATGTTTGTAAGGAGGAGAAGAACATCTAAACAAACTGGGGGTCAATTAACTGAGGCAAATGTTTGGAAGCTTAATGTAGAACTTAATAAAAGGCTAGTAGTCTCAATAGAAATAGGTATGAGTAACTCACAGGCAAATATGATACTGTGATGAGAAACTAATTGTGTACTTTATTGAATTAATGGTTCCATGTGAAGGGTTAATTGAGGAAGCGCATGAAAGGAAGATAGCGAGATATGCAGACTTCCCAACTGATGCCACCCAGAGAGGGTGGGGTGTGTGTGTGCGGGCAATTGAGGTAAATTGACACAGTTTTTTAGCTAGATTGTCAAAATTGTTACTGAGAGAGTTTGGCTTCTCAACAAGTCAGTTAAGGCAAGTAGTAAAAAAACTGATTAGTGCAGTGGATAAAGCAAGCCAGTAGATGTGGCTAAGGCACAAGATTATGGGGAAAAGACGGCTAGGTTTTCCATTAAAATGTGTACGTTTTGTAATTTAGTTTTAGTTGTGTTATAAGATATTGATAAATGTTATTTATTCATTTCATGAGATCTGTATTGAATGCATAGTTTGATGGCATATGTGTTTAGATTTTAATATTCAATGGCTTTTTTATTAATTTTAGGCTTTTAATGGTTTTAGGTAATTGCTTTAAGTACGAGCATAACCAACTTAACTCCAGTCTGAGTTTCTCAGAGGCTGCCAAGATAAGCTCATAGTACAAGTCTGTTTTGTGTGACTCAGATCGAAGTTTACCTCTGAGGTTGAGAGAATAGGCTTATATAGAGAAAAAAGTGAGTCTTATATGAGTGGTTTTAGTAATACTAACGGTTGGTTGGAATTGGCTGAGCTTCAAGCATCAGGAAATTTGTGGCATGTAAGACGTTACATGCGCTGTTGAAATCTTCTTGGTGTCATGGGCCTTAAATCCAGCAAAACACCATTTTTGAATGGGGGGCCCTTTGAGTCGACCCAATTGCATAATTTACAAGAGGGTGGAAGGCACAGTACATTTGATTCTATTAAGATAAGGTGGAGAGAATCTCTTCTGAGTCATCTGTTTAGTGCAATGCACTATGTTTTTAAATCTTGTAGTAAGCTGAAAATTGAAGGGATGGGATATTTTTCCTTCACCCAATCAGTCTTCAGTCTGTAGTTAAATGCATACAGTACAATGCTTACAAAAATTAAGAAGAAAGGTGTTTGAAAGGATAGAAGGAAAACTTCATAAAACTTTGGAGACAACAGATACTGTATGTCTATTCAGTATTTCATGCTTACTATCCTGCAGTGATCTTCTTGTTCTAGTGTGTTTGGCTATACAAAATAGGTGATCTTGTGATACTTTTCATGGTGCAATACAAAGAAATACAATAGAAATTAAGTGAGAGAAAGGTGTAATAAGTCACTCCCTTCAATTTCTAGTCATATTGTATGACGTGATACCCTCAGAGGCAACAAGATTCAGCCCTTGCAGTTATTAGTTGTCATCCATTTAACCAGAAGTAATTTTGAATCCTGCATTGTGATTCTGGTCTTCTTCTCTTGGCCTTGATTATTTTCTACTTTCCAAACAACCTTGCTAGTATGGTTACCCTATATTACTTTGTAGGTAATGTTTAAATTATGAGTGAAGATCAGCTAAGCTTAAAGCAGAGTGATCACCAGTACAGAAAGCACACCATGTCTTATTTATTGTTTGCTGTTATTTTGGCGTTTTATAAATTGATTTTCTTTTGCTGCTACCATTAGACTGTTATCATGTCAGCTATACTGACCAAAATGCACCACTGCCTTTAATTCACAGGATTCTACAGCAAATTTTGACAACCTAATTGTTTCTCTAATGTTGTGAATGTTTTTAACCCTCAATGCCAAGCTTTAACTTGAACACTTTCCAAGTGGTTTGTGTCAAATGAATATTAATATAAGCACTTCAACCCCATATTACCACATTTCCTATATGAGAAAGATTAAATCAACTCTGTATGAGCTAGTGTGTAAAATGTCTGTGTGTGTGCAGTTGCCTGTCATCCCATCTAGGGATGGTTCATCCCTGGTGACTGGATCCCTGTCACACTATGTATTAGAAAAAGCAAGCACATTGGTGTCTTATGACCGAATGACAAGTCTCTCTCTTTAAATTTTAAATTTCCAGACTTTTTTGGTGGTCTTTTTCTGTTTGGCACATTGAATGATTCATACTTTCACTTATATTACTAATGCCTCACATGTTGCAGAATGCTGTTCTTGACCTAAGAAAGACTGTATTATTTAAACATCTGACTAATGCTGATATTAGTCTTGGAAATTGTAATTGTAACTCTTAAACCACAGATGCAAAGTATAACACTCAAGCTGTTGAATCGGTTCACAGCTGATGAGCTCATCATAAAAACAGAAAAGTTGTCATTGTTTATGTTGGAATTTCATGATTTTACACTTACCATAAAATTCTGCACACATCAGAGAAACAGAAAATGTGACTTATGGAGTTAGTTCAGTCCTAAATAGAAGAGAAGCTCTAGATATGTTTCAGTATTAATCTCCTCTCTTGGCACAGAAATAAAAAATACCCTGCATAGCTTGTAAGAGGCAATGGAATCTACAGACCATGCATTACTTTATATGTTTATAAATGACTGTATTTCTATCGCACTGATCTAGATACAGTAGAAAAAGTTAAAAGACTTCAAATTAAAATAAATGCATTCAGTTATGTGGCAAACACTGCCCATGTAATAAACAAGACATCCACCACTCTAAGCAATCATTGTTTAACTCTCATGACATTGTGTTGAAACTAAAGTGATAAAAAACACTCCTTCCCTAACCTCCCAGCTTTCTGTCTCTCTGGGCAAATTCATCTTCTATCTCCAAGGTCAGTGGCTTTAAACCCCCCATTCCAATAGCATTTCTAGCCAAAATGACTTTTGGTGTCAGGATTGTGTTAATTTTACAGTAGGCATAACAGTTCAGAAGCTCACTGTTGAATCTCCTTGCTGTCCCTGCACCTGTGAACCTTCAGTACATAGCATTCTCTTGCTACTTGCACAGCTAAATGGATAGCTTAATTTAATAAATTCCAATCTGAGCCTATGAGCCCTCTAAGGGCCAGGAGATGTTTGCAGCCTTGAGGCTAATTCCTGGACAGTTTGACATTACAAGAAATTTCAGCCATTTTTAGGATATGTTAGATGATGTTCCCTTTAGCACCCTTAGAGAGTGTTGCCCAATTCCTCCCAGGTGATGTCTCTCTCTCCCCCTCGATGCCCTTGCTTCTAGGTTTTCCAGAAAATATAGTCCAGCTCAAAAACATATTGCCCTCAGAGTTGCCCTTCACTCTGTGTGAGCATAGCAGCATATGTAATCTCTGCCAAAATTTCCTATGGCCTTGCTGGAAACTTCCCTGACAATTCCTTTTTGAAATCCCCAAATGAATGGACTAATCATTACTCTGTATGTATTTATGTATAGGGGTGGCATGGTGGCACAGTGGTAGCAGTGCTGTCTTTCAGTAAGGAGACCAGGGTTGCTATCCCATGTCCTCTGTGTGGAGTTTGCATTAATCTGGCTTTCCTGCCAAAGTCCAAAGACACATAAAGATTTTTTTTGATTGACATTGCTAAATTAGCCCTAGTTAGTTTGTGTGTATGTGTTCATCCTGTGATGGACTGGTATCCTGCCTAGGGATTTTTGCTGCCTTGAGTTTTATCTTTACTGGGATAGGCTAAGGAAAGTGGATCCATGGATAGATGTTTATGTATAGCTGCATGTGCAGGTCAGGACAGTGATCAAAGTAAGCAAGTGTCACTTTTAACTGTAAAGAGAAGACTTCAAGCTACTGGTTTGTCAGTTCAAGTAGTAATAAGAAAGCCATTACTATAAGTGATCTGATTCTGTTGTGGGGTTGGGCCAACTAGATTTGTTCCTTTAAGAGTTTTTTCTCCAATTTCCAAGTTCCTTTTGATGGTGTAGGATACTGCAGTCACTAATACTTTGGCATTATTTGCCAAATGAAAGGTCAACACTTTTAAATTAATATTCCTTCCAAAATTATTTTTTGTTACTTACTCCTGTTACAGCCTACCAAAAAGTCTAGGAATATGTAAATAGGCTGTACACAACTGATTGAGACATAAAACAAAAGCTAAATAAAAACAGGTTCCATTAATTAAAAAAACACACACCACACACAACACAAAATATGGAGAAAAATTACACAAACCAAGCAAGGCAGGAGAACCACACTAACATGGCTGCCTAACTTCTAAGTAATGCAAATAGTTTTTATCCTGCTGTAAACTTTGAAGGCTAGCTTACAATTATATTCCTTTAATAAGTAACCAATAACTCAAAACTAGACAGACCAACCAACCCTAACCCTAACCCTAACTCTCCATACCTTACTCTGTCCTTCTCTCCCCCCTCTCTCTGACCTCAGACCCAAAGAAGCTTAATTTATAAAACCTACACCCCACCCGTGTCCCAGGTCAGTTAAATAAGCAACTTAAATGGGTAATTAGGGCAGGACCCAATTAAGGTAAATACCAATTTAGAATATAAAAACCAAAAGTCTAGAGTAGGTAACATACCCCCACCCTTAAAAAAAAAAAAATTTTTTCATCATAAATGTCTATGCATTAATACGAGAGAGCATCAGCAATTATATTTTCTTTACCCTTTTTATGCTTAAAAATTAGGTTATAATTTTGAGCAATCAAAGACCAACGCATTGTCTGATTAGAATTAAACATACCATTTAAAAAGGTAATGGGATTGTGATCTGTAAAAAAACATTATAGGGAGTACAGATGAACCAACATAAACTTCAAAATATTGCAAGGCCAACAACAAAGCCAAAATCTCTTTCTCTATAGGTGAATACTGACGTTGGTGTTTGTTTGAACTTTTAGGAGAAATAGCATATAGGATGTTCCACTCCATTCTCATCTTCCTGTAGAAGAACAGATCCAGCTCCACAAGCACTTGCATCAATATCCAGCTTAAATGGCAATGTAAAGTTAGGAGCAGCCTAAACAGGAGCAGTCATTAAACAAAGACTTCACCTTTTCAAAAGCATTTTCGCAATCATTACTCCATTCAAAAGTTCTTTTTACACTCAATAAATCAGTGAATGGTGTCACCACACTAGAGAAGTTTTTACAAAAACTGCGATAGTATCCAACCATACCCAGGAAACGCCTCAGTTCTCTTTGTTTTAGGCACTGGGAACTCTTTAATAGCAGTAATCTTGGCATCAAAAGGTTATACCTTTCCATGGCCTACCTTGCTTTCCAAGATAGGTAACTGTCGCTTGTCCAAATTCACATTTAGCCAAATTTAAAGTGAGGTTAGCCTTTTCAAGACAATCAAAAACAGCATTAATAGCCCGATGATGTTCTGTCCAGCTTTTGGAATAAGCCATTAGATAATCCAAATAGGCCTCACAATTTTGTAATCCTGCTAGTACAATTGTCATTAGTCCTTGAAATGTGGCAGGAGCATTCCTCATTCCAAATGCCATCACTTTATATTGAAGGAAACAATCCGGTGTAACAAATGCAGAAATTTCAGAAGCGCGTGGAGTCAGAGGCACCTGCCAATACCCTTTTAACAGATCAAATTTACTCACATAGCGAGCCAAGCCCAACTCTATCAATGCAATCGATAACTTGCTCACAACATGTGCATAGCACATACAGTAGATAACCCATCCTCAGATGTGATAGGCACAGCTAACACCACTGAGGTTTCAAGGCCACCCAACTTTGCCCCCTGTTTATCATTTAAACAATGTTGACTTTAATACAGTTTTAACATATTAACATGACAATCTAGTTTTACGTTTGCGATTAGGAGTATGGATGAGATAATCCCGGTCATTCACTTTTCTATCAGTTACATAAGGACCAGAAAAAACTACCTTGCAAAGCAGAACCAGGGATAGGCAATAGAACTAATACTTTACCTCCTGGCTGAAAACTTCAACTCACAGATTTCTTATCAAAATAGTGCTTCATTTTTCTTTGAGAGGACTCCAACGTTTTTATAGCTATTTCACAAGCATAGCTCAGTTTGTGACGAAAATCACACGAGTAATAAAAGGCTCATAACCCTTACTAACAAACAACCCCTCAGACTTTTCTTCAAGTTGTACCAGAGCCACACTTTTTTGGATCTTGAAATTTCTTTTTCAATCACACAATTAGAAATTATATGACCCAACTTTCTACAATAAAAACAAACATGCTTTTGGTCTACTGCTACATTACTAGAAGTCACGGGTTTATCCTGTAATAAATTCTGATGGGAGGACTCATTCAAACCTCTACCCAAACCTCATTTTTATTATTTCCTCACCAGAATATTTTTGTGGAGTAATACAGTTTTATGGGTAAGAACAAATTCAGCAGCTAATACAGCTGCTTCAGAGACTTTCAAAACTTTTTCTTCATTTAAATAGGTCACAGTTTGTTCTGGAAGGCAAATTTTTAAATCCTTAATCAAGACTAAATCTGAGCTGTTGAAATTGTTTAACACTTTGAGATGCACACCATCTATCAAAAAGATTCTCCTTTTCTCAAGTAAACTCCACAAAAGTTTCATTAACCTGTTTCTTATGGATTTCTGAACTTTTGTCGATATGCCTCTAGAACCAGCTTATAGGCCCGCAACACAATTTTTCACCACCTTATAATTTAGGCTCTGCTCAGCTGAAAGAGCAGAACACATTTCTTGTGCTTTTCCACATAATTTGCATTGCAACAATAATGTCCAGACATCTTTTGGCCAATGTAATACAGTTGCAACACTTTCAAATACAGTAAAATACTTACCGACTTCAGTTTCTTGAAAAGGAGGAACTAAGCAAATATGTTTGCTAATATCAAAATCATTAGAAGGATTAGATCGAGAATGGTCAGTATTTAAGGCCTCAACTTAAAGTTCACAAAGTCGAGTGATTCGTCTAGTTTCAAATTCCATCCTTCTCGTCTTTATTTCCATAGCCACTTTTCTTTCATGCTCTCTAACTTTCATTTCTTCTAATCTAAGCTCCTGTAATTTAAATTCTTGACATTTTAACTCAAGATCAAGTTCTCTCAAACAAACTATAGTAGCTGTATTTTCAACAGGAACATCAAAACATTGCTCAGCTACCTCACCTGGCTGTGTACTTCCTATATCTATTGGAGTTACAACAGCAGCTTCTGAAAGTGTGGGTTCTGCCTCAGCAGAAGTATCAGGCAATGCAACATCACCTTCCATAATACTCTGAAACCACCCTGTCAAGCAATACCCCCAATGTTATTAAATTACACACAAGTTCAGACATAATTTCACTATCATGACAAGATAAGGAGATATCAAAAAAAGTCAGCAATAAGTAAGAGATCTGTCTTTCTACAATTATGAAGCTTAACAGTGGGAGCACTAGTAAACTCCTGCAAATCAAAATCCATAGCAACACTAAAAGCAAAAAACCTGCTACAATAAACAAAACTGGACCCTTCAGAATTAAAGGAATCTTTTCCAATTATCCAACTAATTAAGTCCACAATACTTTATTACCAAATAATTACTGATGTACTGAACATACTACCACTTAAAAAGGCTCTGGGAAAAAAAAAGTCCTTTTGAATATACTAAAGCACTCAGAGAAAAAAAAAAAAACTCAACTCCAAAGTCAACACAGGACCACAAAAACAAAGACAATTACAACTCAAAGTGCACAAAACTACTCAAGATCCCAGACAAGCCCCCAATATTTTACGGCTTACCAAAAAGTCTACGGATATGTAAATAGGCCATACACAAGTGAGAGAGAGGGGTAGACAAAACACAAAAAGCTAAATAAAAACAGGCTCAATTTATTGTCAAAAAAGCACACAAAATATGGAGAAAAATCACACAAAACAAGCAAGGCAGGAGAACCACACTAACATAACTTCACAAAGTTTACAGCAGGATACAAACTATTTGCATTACTTAGAAGGCTAGCTTACCATTATATTCCTTTAATAAATAACCAAAAACTCAAAGCCAGACCATCTAACCCTAACTCTCTAGCTCAAACCCAAAGGAGCTTAATTTATAAAACCTACACCCCACCCATGACCCAGGTGAGTTAAATAAGCAACTTAAATGGGTAATTAGGGCAGGACCCAATTAAGGTAAATACTAAATCTATACTAATTAAAGGCAAAGCCCTCACTCACTCACTCACTCACTCACTCACTCATTAATCACTAATTCTCCAACTTCCCGTGTAGATAGAAGGCTGAAATTTGGCAGGCTCATTCATTACAGCTTACTTACAAAAGTTAAGCAGGTTTCATTTCGAAATTCTACACATAACGGTCGATAATGGTCGACAACATCCGCCATGTTGAACTTTCTTATTTACGGCCCCATCTTCACGAAATTTGGTAGGTGGCTTCCCTGCGCTAACCGAAACCGATGTACGTACTTATTTCGATGGTATGACGCCACTGTCGGCTGCCATATTGAACTCTCCAATGTCACTAATTCTCCAACTTCCCGTGTCGGTAGAAGGCTGAAATTTTTGCATGCTCATTCCTTACAGCTTACTTACAAAAGTTAAGCAGGTTTCATTTTGAAATTCTACGCGTAACTGTCATAATGGTCAACAATGTCCGCCATGTTGAACTTTCTTATTTATGGCCCCATCTTCACAAAATTTGGTAGGCAGCTTCCCTGCGCTAACCAAAACCAATGTACGTACTTATTTCGGTGGTATGATGCCACTGTTGGCCGCCATATTGAACCTTTTAACGGTCTTTGTTACTTATGGGCCCATCTTCAAGAAATTTGGTACACGGGTTCCCAATGCTAACTGAATCCTACTTACATACATATATATGTCCATAGCCTGCAACTCGGTCACCGTGTGAGGCGGCGTTGGGTTCCCCCATCCCAACGCCTCTCACGTTGTTGGCTGCCTGCCTATATAAGGCCGTCCGTCGCTCCAGTCTCTACATTCTCTTCCTTGCTTCGCCACAGGATTCACATCTCCCTGCTGATAACTAAAGCCTTTTTATTTAATCCACGGCTTCTCTGCTGTTTTATTGTTAGTTTATTATGATTATAGTTATTGTTTAGGTATTTTAGACTTACTTTACATTGTTCAGGTACCAGTTCCTTTATCATTCCAACCGTACCCCCATTAACATGTCTATCGAGGTGATCACCATCGATCAAAGAACCGTCACTTACCGAGTGGTTTCCATGCCTGGAGATGGCACCTACCTTTTCCACTTTCTGTGTTACATATTGCACGGCCATATCAGGCTCACTCTTGATATCTGGAGGAACATTGTGTCTTATGTATTGAATGACTGGGACAGGTTCAAGGTGTGGACTGATGATGGTGCAGGAAATAATTATACTACACAGGAGCACTATAAGAGTAAAATGCTTAAGCCCTTCACCTATGGTTCTGCATGTGAATTGATGGCTGCCGCTGAATTGTTCGGTTGTCACTTTCAAGTGTACCGAAATGGCGAAATATTTTACACCTTTCGACAACTGCCAGTGTCTCTTAAACATCCTAGACTCACAGGTGACGATTTCAGTAGTGGACACTTTGATGGTTATGAATGTTTAAACTCTCAAAAGCTGAATGTGAAGTTATTGATGAAACTGGTTGTATGCTTACAACGCTTGACAAATGGTGAATGTCACTTCAACACAATTCCTGCAAATACTGTCATAATTGAAACAAACCATAAAACTCAAACCGATTATGACAGCAGCAATCCAAGCAAACCAAGCAATCCAACAAGATTACTGTTCACATGGCCAACTGTACGTTGCATGCTCAAGAGTAAGCTCAGCGCACAGCTTGGTCATACATGTATTACCTCTACAAGCTAGATATTGTTAATATTAGTGCACCAACCAACTGTTCGATAGCTAACCCGTGGAGCTGGGTTTTTTCCCCCTTATGATCTGTGCCTTAGGCGAATGCCTGATTCACTTTAATAGTGGCACCAGCTCTGCTTGTTGTATTATAGTTGCTTTTAGCTTCCCACCTGAACATATAATTTTTAATGTCCTATTAATGCTCAATTCTGTGTTACAACAAAACGTGTAGGTTATTTTGATGTGAGGCTTCATAACTAGACTTTTAAGACAAAGTATTTTGTCATCAATTATATATGCCTGCTCTTAACCTTTCCTAATATTGAAAACTATTAATTTTGTCAAGTACTTTTAATTGTTACTAGATATTACTCACTGTGATTACTGTACAGGATTGTTATCTTCTCATTAGTATTTGATTTCTGGCAAAACAATACTTTGTGAAGTTTACACAGATGAAATGTGTACTAGTTAATTTCAGTTTTGAATTACTTGATGGAGAAGTACAAAGAAGGCCAGAAGGAGTTGCATTGCGACTTTGTGGGCCTGGAGAAAGCTTTTGACAGGGTGTTTCGAGAGGAGCTGTGGTATTGTATGAAGAATTCAGGAGTGGCATAGAAGTACGTAAGAGATGTAGGATATGTACGAGGGAAGTGCGAAAGTAGTGATGTCTGCGGTAGGAGTTACGGATGCATTCAAGGTAGAGGTGGGATTATATCAGGGATTGGCTCTGAGCCCTTTCTTATTTGCAATGGTGATGGACAGGTTGGCAGATGAGATAAGACAGGAGTCTCCATGGACTATGATGTTTGCTGATGACATTGTGATCTGTAGCAATAGTAGGGAGCAGGTTGAGGAGACCCTGAAGATGTGGAGGTATGCTGTGGAGAGGAATGAAGGTCAGTAGGAACAAGACAGAATACATATGTGTAAATGAGAGGGAGGTCAGTGGAATGGTGAGGATGCAAGGAGTAGAGTTGGCGAAGGTGGATGAGTTTAAATATTTGGGATCAACAGTACAGAGTAATGGGGATTGTGGAAGAGAGGTGAAGAAGAGAGTGCAGACAGGGTGGAATTGGTGGAGAAGAGTGTCAGGAGTAAATTGTGACACGGGTATCAGCAAGAGTGAAAGGGAAGGTCCACAGGTCGGTAGTGAGACCAGTTATATTATATGGGTTGAAGACAGTGGCACTGACCACAAAGCAGAGACAGAGATCAGGGAGCAGAGTTAAAGATGCTAAGATTTGCACTGGGTGTGACGAGGATGGATAGGATTAGAAATGAGTACATTAGAGGGTAAGCTCAAGTTGGACAGAGAGGTGAAATTGTTTTGGTTTGGACATGAGCAGAGGAGAGATGCTGAGTATATTGGGAGAACGATGTTAAGTATAGAGCTGCCAGGTAAAAGGAAAAGAGGAAGGCCTAAATGAAGGTTTATGGATGTGGTGAGAGAGGACATGCAGGTGATGGGTGTAACAAAGCAAGATGCAGAGGACACAAAGATATGGAAAAAGATGATCCGCTGTGGCAACCCCTAACGGAGCAGCCGAAAGAAGAAGATTTAGGAATACTAATATTTCAGAGCATATGAAGGCTTAATTTTAAAGCAGTACAGAAGAGCAGCTGGTAGGAAAAAAAATTATTTACAGAATCCTCAAATATAACTTACAGATGGAAATCTGTAAATAAAATAATGCATACTGTATTTAGGAAAAAACACATTTGTTTGTTTTTGGTTATTTATGGTACACTTTAATGTTAAAATAAATATATTGATTTAAGTGTAGCATTACAAATCCCACAAATTAGAACATTTAAATGGGTTTTCTAAAAGTTTGGGACAACAACAATGTGTTTTGAAGAGCAACAACCATTTAAAGGAATAAAGAAATACTGTAGCAAATCGTGGTGGAAGCGTATGTGGCTCATATGAACAGGAGCTCTTTTTTGTGGCTGTTTTATTGGTCTGCTATCCTGAAAAGGACTCGCTTACCCAGCCATCAGTGCTAGATGGAAGACAGATGGTTACACAGAATCTCTCCTTCTTATATGGTGCATCTGCACTGGCTTTATTGATGACTTCTATATTTACATAGTGGTCCTTCGATTACTTCTATGAGTTTTCCCGCTGGATGGTACTGCATTTGTGCTTTCCACTGCTCCCACATTTTCCGGTGCTGCTGTTACACAGCCCCCTCCCATAAATACCGCTGACCGGGTGGTATTCGCTTCAGGACTCAGACGTCGAATGAATCCCTGCAGGCAGCATGGCAGCCTTCGATTGCGCTTCGGTCTTGCTGGCAGGGGTGACGCCACTGTTTCTGCGACATCTAGAGAGTCATTAGATAATCTGGTGCTGGGGAGACCAAGGTGCCTGGCGCTGTGAACCTATGTAAGGCTAAATCATCCTTGTGGAGGTATGGGGAGAGACGATTGCTGTGAACCACTATTGTTTGTCATCATGTTTTGACTCGATACACTAACTTTGATAGTCAAAACAGGATGGTACAGTTCCCTGGTCAACTGTCAGCCAGCTTAGGACACAACCCTTTCTTTCACTGTGAAGTGTACAACAACACTTTGTCACCAGGGTTCAGGGGGGATTCTCGTTCACAAAGACTAGCATTTACCTTCTTCTGACAGTTGCTGGCTGTGTGCTGATGAGTCCAGGCAAGGCATGAGCAACTTCAAGCCTCCATCTCAGTTCCACAATGTACTGGGTACCAGGTGTGGTGTAGATGTCAGACTCTGGAAGAGTGCCAAAAGCAAGGGTCACTAGGGTACGCAATTCCCCTCCAAACATCAACATCGTGGGAGTAAAAACTGTTGGACTCCTTAGTGGCAGATCAATAGGACACAGGACAGCGGGCAGCTGTTGATCGCAGTCCCATTGGTTCTCTGCTGTGAGGATGGATACCTGTTTGACCAGGGTGCACAAGAATCACTCCACAAGACCATCACTTTTGGAGATGCAGTGGAGTGGTCCGAGTCTTGTGGACTTGGAGTAGTCTGCAGATTTCTTTCATCACCTCTGATTCAAAATTATGGCCCTCGTCACTATGCAGTTCTTTTGGTGCTCTGAATCGAAAAAAACATCTCCTGTGTGAGCCTTTTAGCACATGATTGGGAATTCCATACGCCTCTGGCAGTTTGGTAAAATAGACCATTGCAACAAGGATGTAGCGGTTTCCAGAATGACACCAAGGTAATGGGCCCAGGATGTCCATCGCCGCCCATTCCATCAGGGATTGTGCCTGTTTCGATTGAATGGGGCTATGTGATGTGTGACTAGAATCCATGCAGACAGTGCACAGGTTGCAGCAATGGACATACCTCAACATCGTAATGGCAACTTGCCCTGTGGAACTGCAGGCACAGTCACTGACATGACCAACACCCGGTGCCCCGTAGATGTTCTGAAGTACTTTCTCTCGGAGACTCCAGGGTTCTATCAGTTGCCAGAGAGGTTACCCAAAACTGGACTTTGCCAGTGCCGAAGGAGCACTCCATCCCTTAATTTCAGGCAGTGCCATATGGATACTTAGGACTTCAGGGCAAGGCCATTCAGTGTAGCTTCTGCCCATGTAGGATGTCGTCCCTCCTGCAACCAACCCTTGAGTTTGCTCAAGTTGCCATCTAAGTCCTGTGCCTGTTTGAGCTCCTCTGTGCCAAGACCATGCATACTGGGGAGGTCTTTACATTTTATTGTCAATGCATGCACTTGACAGAGACACCCTGGCATTGTTCTGCCCAGGCACAGTGATGGCAGTCATTTAGGAAATGAGGACAGCAAGAATGAGTGTCGGCATTGGAATGCAGTGTTCCAGCCCTGTTCTTGATGTCAAACTGGTATCCCTGCAGAGTTTTAAGCCAGCACACCACCTGACCCTCAGGCTCTTTAAAGTTCAAGAGCCAGGTGAATGAGGCGTGAACTGTCTGTAAGGTGAAGAGTTTACTATATACGTAGGGCCGGAAGTGGTACAAATCAGATATGACAGTGAGCAGTTCTGTCCTGGTGGCACAATAGCTTCTCTCTGGCTTGTTCAGGCAGCGACTGAAATACCTGACAACCCCCTCACTGCCCTCCTTGGGTTGGGACAGGATCACACCAATGCCCTGATTGCTTCCATCGCTGTATATTATAAATGGTTTCACTGGGTCTGGCGACAGCCCAGACAGCCCAGCCCAGTGTTCTGCAGCTTCTTTGAGCAGACAAAAGGTGACCTCGCACTCAGTGGTCCATTGGAAGGTGGAGCCCTGGGCTATGAGCCGATGCAAACCTCTGATAATATGACGTGAGACCCAGGAAGCTGCAGAGTTCAGAGACATTGAGGGGTTGAGGTCAATCGCGCATGCTGGGGACCTTGTCAGGGTCAGTGGCAACTCCTGCGGCACTTACTAAGTGCTCCAGAAACTTGACCTTGCAACTTAAAAGCTGACATTTTTCTGGGTTGAGCCGTAGTTTGTCAGCCCTGATGGTGGAGAATGCTTCTGTGAGGTGTTGCAGCACTTTATCAAAGGTGGGGGCATGATCCTGGAGGTCATCCAGATATACAATACAGCAGCCAGGTGGAATACTGGCAAGGACACGCTCCACCAGGTGCACAAATGTGGCGGATGCATTGCAAATGGCATAATATTAAAATGCAACAATCTCTGCCCGATGGTAAAGGCCATCTTCTCCACTGTGCAAGTCAAAGGAACTGAACCAGCTCGAGCCATTGATGGAGTCTAGTGTGTCATTGATCTTGGGCATGGGGTATGAGTCGGCCTGGTAACTGCATTTAGCTGATGGTAATCAATGCAGAACCGCAAGTTTCTGTCCTTTTTACATACAAGAATGGCGGGTGCTGCCCATGGACTGGACAAGGGTCAGATCACTCCTGCAGCTGCTATTTCTTTAACACTAGAATTCCTGAAGCCTATGAAAAAACTAATAATCCCAGGCCATCTTAAATTCCTTCCCACCTCTCCATTAGCGTCTTTTGTTTTGTAAATGTGTGGATCAGCACAAGCAACAAGCAGCCTGCTATATCCAACCCCCACCTCCCCCCACCGCCACAGCTCAACTCAGGCAAAAAGTTGTCCCACCTCAAGTCTTGTTTATCTGGGTCTGAGGTGTCTGGAGTTGTATAGGGTAAATATATTGTTATTTGGAACACATGCATTTCCTTTGTGTTTGGTATCCACAACAATCTATGTAAATGTAGGATGACAGGAATTGCAAGAAATGCTAAACACATACCTAAAACAAACTTTTCTCATGTTATAGTACTAATGACAAAATGTAGACATGAAATGTATAATGTGTGCAGACTGAAGTCCAAATATCAAATAAACACTTTCACAAAAGGTACACATATAACAAAGCAAGTACACTTTTATTCAAGAATATATCCAAAGGAAGAAATCAGGTTAGAGTGCAATGCTGACACGACTGCTTGGGTGGTGCAATGGTAAGAACTGCTGACTCATAATCAAGAGGTTGTGGGTTTGATTCTGGGTGCTTCACAGAATTTGAGTAGTGAGCTGCTCTTAATGTTGCTAATATATAATAAAAACATACATTTGATTTGAGTCTGTAACAGCCATAAATTTATGGTACTTGTAAAGGTTAGCCTTTTTTTTATTCAGTTTTATTCTCTCAGTCGCGTTTACGCTCCCCCTGGTCTGACACTGCTGTTTTCAAATAAAGTCATGCTATAACAGAGATGAACTCAAATGAGGATGAGGGTTTTACATTGGAGAAACAGAACAGAAGCCCCCCACACAGGAAACATCCACTCACACATAAGAACAATGCAGCTGCACCAGGTGTTAATGTGAAAGATGGCACCATTTGGATGAAGCAAGAGGTCGGGTGTCCTCCTGCCAGTCAATCTGCCACATGCATGTCCTTCAAAGAAACAGCAGGACATGCCAAATTTGCCAAGGTATCATGCAAAGTTCTGTTTGTGATTATGTGATTAAATGGCGATCAAACACAGGAAGCATTGTGGTCTACTTGTGACTTTACGCTGTTGGAAGATAAATAAATAAATCAAAGTAAATAGGTAAATGACATTTGATGTGGCTTTTATATAAGTAACATATAAGTGTTTTCTATATAAAGACCATTGCAAAACAAAAGCCGCTAATGGAGAGGTGTGAATGAATTTAAGGAGGACCGGGATTATGAGTTTTTCGTAAGCTTCAGGGATTCTAGTATTAATCTTTTGCTCAGAGATTTGGTGTTTGGCAAACAGTAGGCATTGGGGTCATAGGCAAATGGGGACCGAGTCTCCAGTGATGGTGTGCTTAGTTAACTCTGTCCTAGTTCACTCCTCATCACTAGCTGTGTTGTGAAAACTGTTTGAGCAATTGATGGAAGAGATGACCTAGTTTGGATAGACCAGAAGAGCTGCACTGCCACAAAGCTGCAACTGCTGCTGCAGTAGCATCTGAGAGAGTTAGTATAGGTGTCTCTTGATTGGCTACATGACCGGCTTGGGGATTGGCAGGCAATTTTGTTGGTGTTTCCTGTTTCACAAGGTGACGGGCCCAAGAGGAGACTGGGCATTGAAACTGAGAAGGCTGAGGTCATGTCATATTGCTGAAGATACTCACCTCACGATTAAGAAGTTGCAGCATCCCTCTAGAAAAGTTGAGAACTGCTTCTTGAGTGGCTAGGAAGTCAGTCCCCAATATACACTTCTTCTTCATGAGAGCTAACCAAAATTCATGCTCATGTTCAAGTGGGCAGAAGATTGCCTCACCAGTCACCATCTCCCAAAGGGCTGGAGTGCCCCCAGTGTTCTGAGTGGGTGGACAGGGCATCTTTGAATGGACATAAAATGGCTTTGATCTTCTCGGCTTCTGCAAATGCTCCCTTCATGCTCTGTGGCACAGCCAAGCAAAGCTGTTGCTGAACCTTTAACAGCATTACCACCCTCAAAAATGCTTGCAGAGCCAGCTGTTCCAGCTGGGCCTCTGGGAAGTCAGGATGAACTTGACAGGTCAGGATTTCAATGTCAGACACAAGTTCTCCTAGCCCTTCCTTTGGCTTTCTTTGAAGATTGAACAATGCAGCCTGAGCTTGTTCAGGAATACGTTGTCCATACCTCCTCTCCAAGGCTGTGACTACAGTAGAGCAGACAAGTTGTTGAAATCCTCTGGTTGGAAGTCCAACAGCACTTTTGCAGCTTTCTTCCTGAGTACCAGTCTCAGAGATGCTGCTGTGGTACGAGTTTCCCAACCATCGTGCCTGGCTGCTATTTGAACTTGGGATCAAAACTGCTCCAAAGCTTGTTGACCATTGTAGTGAGGCAGATGTAACTGTGGCCACGCAGATCCACTTGCCGGCTCTTCCAAGGAAGAGGAGAGGTACTGGTGCCAGCACTCCTCATGGTGCATTTCTTGATCCATACAGCTTCTTCACGGGGCTTGGCGCTTTGCTGAATTGGAGTGTTAGTCAGCCACCCCATGCTACTGATATCAATGTAGCAAGCGCGATGCAAGCATGTGTGACAAGTCTGGATTGGAGCTTTTTTCAATGGCTGTTCTATTGATTTGCTATCTCCAACCATCAGTGCTAGACTGTACAGATGTTCTCCTTTTATAAGGCTGGATTTTTTGATGGTCCAATTACCTCTGTGAGTTTTCCCACCCGGATGGTACTGCATTTGTGCTTGCCACTGCTCTCACAGTTGGCGGTACTGCCATTACAATATAAAGACTTGTCCTTCAAGATCACTGCTGTATTGTTGATGTATTGCTAAAAGCATTAGACTTTCATCTTTCGTGAATACAACTGGCAGTGCTTTGGTCTTGTGTTAGAATCCCCAGTTTAGTCATAAATCTCATAAGATTGTTGTATCCTGCAAAAGACAAGTACATATTATATTAGTATACTGCTCAGTACTGCTCAGAGAAGCATCTTGTGAAGGCTTGGGGTGAAGATGGGCATTGTGTATCAGTGGTTGAGTGTGCTAAAAGCTAACCCAAATTCATCAAAGTAAGCTGCAAAATGGTTATTATTTTCTTACTAGCTGTGTGAAATTTCCAAAGAGAATTTGTGTCAGTCATAGTGCTGTTATTCAGATGTTTTGGAAGCACAATGTAACTGAGCTTTTTATATACAATATTTATTATTTGTATTCTTTTTTTAAGCCAGGGGTTAATAATATTAGTTCAATAGAGTTCTTTACTTTTGAACGTGCTACATGCAATTGCCCAGGAGTAAAACATTTGTGCCATAGATTAATTTCTGGTTTTCCTACTAACTGAACCTAACTTTTGTTGATGGTCATTGTAAGAATACAGTTTTACAGGAAACTGCATTTTTTTAAAATTCAAACAGGTAATTAGTAGGAATAATGAAAAATTGAGGTATATAGTAAATATAACTTCACCGTGTAAAAAGGTAGCTTCAGTCAGAAGTAAATGTAATGCGTTTATCTGTAACCCTGTACTGTCACAACAGAAATTCAAAAAACAGGTGATTTTTAATTCTTTTAATAGTTTTTTAAATTATTTTGTATTTGAGTGTATGTGCATATATATATATATATATATATATATATA